>NC_089980.1:103394561-103697592 GCF_036417845.1 Apteryx mantelli
CTGTGGGGCAACCTGAAATTATTTAAACTCCAGGAAGCAAACTCTGAGATTTCTGCTATCTTGGATTCAAAAAGGATTTATAAATAAAACAGAAAAGCTTGCCTGCTGCAGGCTCCTGGGATATCAGAATGCAAGAACTCTGCCACTCTAGCAGAGAGAGGACATAACCATTCTACAGAGGCACAATACCTTCGATTCCTTTCAGACACATTTAGCTATTATCCATACTGAAGTTCCAACCTTTCTCACCTTTCTGCTCCCTTGCAAAAGCATGGCAGGAGGCCAGCAAAATGAATGTCTTTAATGATACCAGAGCTCTATTGCAAAACTCAAAGACTTTAGAGATTACAGCAGTCATAACTAGTTTCATACAATGTGTCCCAAAGGAGCGTGGAAAGTGGGGACAATAAAGGAGGAATGCAACGCAAACAGCATGCAGGAAATATTACAATAAAAAGATGGGAGGTTGAAGAGAGAAAAATTTTCCCTCAGAGCAACAGATGACCTGCTTACCCTCAGCACCTTATTCAGAGTGCAGTATGCAGCCACAGTACATGTCAACCCCCCCCAAAATAACCGCAATGAATCATCACATTGAGCTTTATATTGATGCCTGCAGTCAGATTATCTATTAGCTCTGTTTTACATCCCTGCCATCTGCCAAATATAACAGCCCAGAAACAGTACTGCCCCCCTCACAGGATGCTGTATATAGAGACCATGCAGTCCTTCATACTTATAGCATACAGTAGTAACCCACTAACTGGAACTGCCATGATAGATAGAAGTCAAACCCAGGCCATCGTCCTTTCTCTGAACATAATTAGTATCATTCTCTGAAACATCTGTTATAATGGATTCTGGAGCAGACTGTTATAGAGTAAGCTACCCACAGGGGCATGCTCTTCCTAATTCATCAATAACAAGATTGGCTGTGCCCCAAAGAAGGCAGCATGCTGCATTTTGCAGCTGGAGTTCACAGGGAAAGGTTCAGATCTGCAAGGCACAGCTCTCCCTGAATCAGAAAATGCCCCCCCTCACATGGCAACAGAAAGATTATCTCACAAAGCTCCTTTCTGAAGTATTTAAGATTATTAACCTTCCCTGTAATACCTGAGTGATGTCCAGGCTTTTTTTCTGTAACTGTTAAAAGGTGCTATTTGTCACAAAACAATAGTCGTTGGGGTGTAAAATCACCTAGCAGAAAACAAAAAGTCTGCAAACAATCCACCTCGCATTTCTAAAAAATGCAGCCTCTGGTTTTGGTCCCTCCTCTCTAACAGAGATCCTTCTCAGTTAGACTGTTTCACAATACAAGCCATAATTTTCTACAGATGCTGTGTGAGTCGACCTTATGCTTGTAATCACCATTCTAAGCAATGGACTATTTTTGATTGTTATATGTCTGAAGCATTTACCATGCTAACCCTCACTGCTGGCATTTTCTGAAGACGTTCAATGCCATGGCATAGTCTTTGTCTTCCTAATAGTACACACAGTGTTACACTGCCTGATATTCAAAAGTCAAGCACTTGACACAAAGCTCCTTCAGAGCTACTGGGTGTGGGATGTCATATTAATTCCAGAGATAGCCAAGGGAAGCAGATATTTTTTTCTTCACTGTCCTTTCAGTCTGATCTAAATGAACCAAAGGTTAGGGGGAAGAAGGGGCATAACAATATGGTACTGGGGAGTTTGTGGTTCCAGTTACAGTACTGTGATGTTTAATTAGACTTTCTGATCATTTCCAGAGGCAAATTCTGGAAACACACAACCAAACACACACACAGACACACACATGCGCACACTGAGGAAAACCTTACAAGTTTAACAGATATTTTTAAAGGATCTTGTTGTTTGCTACGAGGTTTATTCACAGGGTCTTATACCCTTTTCTGAAGACACTGTGATGAAAACTAGAGTTGCCACAAAGGAATCATTAACTCCTACGTGCTCATGGTGATCCCCCAGTTCTTGAGAAGGAACAAGTCTGCACTCCTCATACCTTCTTGTTCTTGGCCCACCTTGTTACATCTCCTATGTGTAGTGCACCTCTCTGTCATCCATACCCACTCTTAGATCCTCTCTCTTCTGCCAAAAGCCAAATACTAGGCTGCATAAAAAGGCATGAGGACCAGTTACTCGTGGGTCTGGCTGTCACTACCTCTGATTCCTCCTCATCCAGCCTTCTCAGTTGAACAGTCCCTAACAAGGACACACATACCCATATTAAACCTTTTTTTAAAACAGTATAACTTATTCTTATCCTGCCTATAGATAAACCATAAACCACTTTCTCTCAGTGTTAATGTACTCACAGCTGAATAACTGTACTGCTTCAAGGCAGCACAACTTTTGGACATAGTGCAGGCATGTTATTAAGCAAGTTCTCTGTAAAGATGCCATAAGTTTGCTGCTGAGCAAGCACAGGATTACATCTACAGAGATGCAGTCGGCAGCCTGCTTCTGCACAGTCTTACGGGCTTCACTTCTGTAGCTGTTGTATGCAGCAATCCTGGGGCTGCTCCTTGCCTTCCTCGCTAGCCCCAGAGTCAGAAGTCTCACTCAACCGAGTCTGAATGTTGCAGTGTCCTCATCTTTCTCTGAACACAGGCGCCTCCACATTTCCCTCCAGAGGTTTCTCACTTCCCCTGTTACACTGTAAGACACATCAGCTACCCAGTGGTCCTGCCTCCAAAATCTGCTACTGAATTTTGGGCTTGAGCAGGAAGAAGATCACGCAACAAATGACTGCTCCCCATCCCTACTTTCCTTTGATGCCCATGCCCCCAGATCTGCATTCCCAATGCCTACCTGAGCCTTTCTTTCTAACACCTATTAAAAATAGAGCCCTTAAGACCAGAAAAAACAACTAGCTGTTCAATCAGCAAATACTTATCTTTACCCCAACCCACACATTTTCCTTCTCAGTTCAAACAAAAAACCTCAAGGAACTATTTTGGACATAAAAAGAATTTATAAATAAAATAGAATGTCTTGCCTGTTGCAGGCTCCTGGTAGATCAGAATGAGAGACACATGTAAACTTTTCAGGACCGGATTAAATCACCTCTCCAACTGTATTCAGCCCTTGGGCTATCGCTTGACTGCCTCAGGTATCTCTTTTACATGAGTCTCTGATGGACGGGGTTTCAGTTATCTCAACGCTCCTTTCTTCCTAGTTTAAACCCAGAGAAAGTCAAGAACCAAGCTCCAAATCTGCCATAAAAATTGTACTACTTAATGTTTGCTTTGCAGTCATGCTTACAATTCTCACAATATCTGTGTCTTACTGTAACAGATGATGCACAAAAACAGAGTAGAACACCAGCCTTACTACTAATATTTGAAAATCTGAATAAATGAAAGGAAAAAATGCCAAAACTCAAAAAAGGATGTACTACTGACACTTCTACAGCTGGATAACTGAGACAACAAGACAGGCGGTGAGGTGAAGGTGGCTACAGAAGATGACTGTGGCATAAAACTAGTGTTAGACTAGCCCATTTACTGTCAACCCTGCACCCGCATGCCACGTCAGTGGCTACTGAGATTGAGAAAAAAAGTCTAAGGCTGCAGTTCTGCAGCCTGTTTGTGTACATAAAACTGATTTTAGATCAAGTTCTCATGTTTTTGTTAAAGTACTAGCCACAGTTCTCAAAATTCAGTGTCCAACAGCAGCTATCCAAACCAGGTCCCTTGTGACTCTCAACAGAAACCTGTATCAGGTTCAGAGTCTTGGCAATTCTGAAGATCAGCTGGACCATTTATTTAAGACCTTAAATATTGACTTAGAGTTGAGCAAGTGCTGAGTTCATGAGTAAAGCAATGACAACTGCTGTACTAAAATGAAGACTTTTATTACAGCTTGTCATATAGAATGTAATATGGGAATATGGCTGTTCCCTCTAACACTGCTTCTTCTGATACTACTAAAAATGTATTCCTACTAATCAAAGGAACTGATCCTATGATGGTCAGAGTGTGGGGACTAACACAAATAGCTATAAATTTCAGTCTTGGATTAAAAAATATGACTTCACTTGTGATTAATGTAACTGAATTACAATTATTTCAAAAAGAGCATGAAGGAATATCAGATCTTGCATTTTTCTCAAAATTCTGAATGTGTCCAACCAACACTTTTTCCACATACTCACACAGGCTTCTTTAAATGCGAAAAAAAAAGAAGAAACTGTTGTTTGTTTTAATCAAAGCCCCACAAGCAGAGTTAAAAACCATGAGCTCTCCAGAGGAAACTATGGCTGGCTGTAATGCAATTTATAGTAGAGACAACATTGTTTCATCCCACATTCCTGCTGCTTCAGGGCTTTTCATCCATTGTTGAGAAATGAATGGTGCTTTCCAGGGACTGCATCATTAGTTAATATTTCTGCAGCTGTTGTAAGACAATGACTCTTATAACTGAGTTTGACAAAAATAAGAAAAACTGCTGCAAACCTGCTGTGAAATACCACTGTAATATCAAATAACTGTCCTTCAGTTTAAGAGGGGATACTCCTTAAAGCTGTCTAAAAAGCTGTGCCTTTGTTTCAGCTTTAAAAAAAAAAAGTATTTTGTGCCAAGCACAAAGAATTTAGCCTATTCATATAGATAGATAGATAGATACACACACACATATATTTAAATGTTGAATAAAAAGCTATTTCTTCCTTTTTTTAAAAAAAAACCACTTTCAAATGCTGTTTCGTCACCAAATTTAGTTAAAATTAATCTTAATAACCCCTCCCAATGAGGACAAAAGCTACCCTCCATTTCAGGTAAAACTTTGATAATTTTCTTAAGAAAATGGAAGCCAAAACAAAAATTCATTCCCCCCAACTCCTCAGGCTCAATAAAAGTCTTGTTTCACTGTGCTAAACATTCAGCCTTTCTTAGGATGCACTCACATAATCCATCCAACTTAGCCAATCAGTTGTAATTTAATAAGCCACAGTGACTTGATTGCTTGCAAGCAACAATATTTACCGTATCTTATTTGTAAAATAGGATGCTCAGTGATATGGTCAGTCTAGAAGCCTTTTTTTAGAACCTGTCTTAATTTGAGTCATCTTCCTTGGATATGGTACTGCAAAACTGCTCAAGTTTTCCAAATGAAGTCCTATGTAGTGGTGTGAGAGAACCACTCAACCACAGTCAAACATAAATTGTGGGTATTCTAGTTGGTGTACAAACCACCTCAAATAAAGCACCTTACTTTTTCACCAGCCATTATGGGTAAGAGGCATTCTTTGCCAGGAAGACTAGATTCCTTGTAACATCTCTTTCAAATAGTGTAATATGCTGGGGTAACTGACTGTCGTCTGGGGCAAAGGCCCACTAGTTTATCATAGACAATACTGTTCTCTGAGAAAATACATAACAAGCGAGTTACTTGCTCCAGAATCTTTTGAAAACCTAGGTTATTGTTTCTTGTGATGAGAAAGATTAAGACCTTTTAACTTTCACATCCTGAGGCTAACTGCGCTTATTTTCTGTACACTTAACAGCTGTGATATG
Source organism: Apteryx mantelli (assembly GCF_036417845.1). Lineage (NCBI taxonomy): Eukaryota > Metazoa > Chordata > Aves > Apterygiformes > Apterygidae > Apteryx > Apteryx mantelli. The sequence goes on from NC_089980.1 coordinate 103,400,081, forward strand.
ATTTGTACTCCAAACTATGGGAACATGAGATTCCTCACAAGGAATTTGTTCACATTTTTCTCTTCTCTGAAAGGTAAGAATTTCTCTACCATCTGAGCATCCAACCATCAGCCCTGTTTCTCTCCTACGAAATTAGTCCTATGTCACTGGTTGCTGCAGATGCTTGACCCCCAGCTGCCTCTTGTGTAGAGACAGTGATGACACAAGAACCAAGAACAGCAGTAAGCAAAGGGACTGACCTTGCTACGTCACCTCTGAGAAATAATTTTCATCTTAGTATCTTTCATATTATTCTCTCAAATACGCTTCATCCCTGCTGCAGCTGGGTGACATCCCTCTTCTGGAAGGGAGACTTACTGAAAAGAAAACAGTGCACTGTCTGATTCCCCGTGTGCAAATTTTAACTGCCTTTTCTATCTAATTTACCATAAAGCTGCGACTGCATCATGAGAGAAAGCAAAGTAGTTTAGCTCACCTGTTTTGATATATACAATTCTGATAACTCTGGTAAACACTTCTCTCTTTAGTGTGGGCAGTACAGACCTTCAAACTGAATTTGCCCTCAACTACACAATGCATTTCATCACTGCTCACACATCTTAACATTTCCTTTTTTTATGCCCACATTACATCAGTGGCTTGTCATCATCATCCTCTGACTAGTACATCCAGTGCTTCTCCTTTGTCATTTTCAATTAATAAAAATTTGTCCTATTAAATAGAGGTTCACTATTCATAACTGTGTAAGCTTACAATTAATGCTATTACATTACCACCCACTGCCCTTGCTCTTTATGTGAGAGAGCAACTGGAATGTATCGAGCTGTGCCTAGGGGTGGATGAAGAGCGAGTCGAGAGCTTACAGGTAAGGATTAAAGGGCAGGCTAGCATGGGTGACACTGTTGTGGGTGTTTACTACAGGCCACCTGATCAGGAAGAGGAAGTCGATGAGGCCTTCTACAGACAGCTGGAAGTAGCCTCACGATCCCAGGCCCTGGTTCTCATGGGGGACTTCAACCACCCCGATATCTGCTGGAAAGACAACACAGCTAGGCACAAACAGTCCCGGAGGTTCCTGCAGAGCATTGGTGACAACTTCTTGACACAGGTGGTGGAGGAGCCAACAAGGAGAGGTGTGCTGCTGGACCTGGTACTAACAAACAAAGAAGGACTGGTGGAAGATGTGAAGGTCGGGGGCAGCCTTGGCTGCAGTGACCATGAGATGGTGGAGTTCAGGATCCTGCGAGGAGGCAGCAGGGCACCAAGTAGGATCGCAACCCTGGACTTCAGGAGAGCAAACTTTGGCCTCTTCAGGGACCTACTTGGAGGAATCCCATGGGTTAGGGCCCTAGAAGGAAGGGGCGTTCAAGAGAGCTGGTTAATATTCAAACATCACTTCCTCCAGGCTCAAGAGCGGTGCATCCCTATGAGTAGGAAGTCAAGCAAAGGAGGCAGGAGACCTGCATGGACGAGCAAGGAGCTCCTGGCAAAACTCAAGCAGAAGAAGGAAGTCTACAGAAAGTGGAAAGGGGGACAGGCCACTTGGGAGGAATGTAGGAACCTTGTCAGAGTATGCAGGGATGTGACGAGGAAGGCTAAGGCCTGTTTGGAATTAAGTCTGGCAAGAGATGTCAAGGACAGCAAGAAGGGCTTCTTCAAATACATCAGTAGCAAGAGGAAGACTAGGGAAAATGTGGGGCCTTTGCTGAATGGGGTGGGTGCCCTGGTGACAAAGGATGCAGAGAAGGCAGAGTTACTGAATGCCTTCTTTGCTTCAGTCTTTACTGCTCAGGCCAGCCCTCAGGAACCCCAGACCCTGGAGGCAAGAGAGAAAGTCTGGAGAAAGGAAGACTTTCCCTTGGTGGAGGAGGAGTGGGGTTAGAGATCATTTAAGCAAACTTGACACCCACAGATCCATGGGCCTTGATGGGATGCACCCACGAGTGCTGAGGGAGCTGGCGGATGTCATTGCTAAGCCACTCTCCATCATCTTTGAAAGGTCATGGAGAACAGGAGAGGTGCCTGAGGACTGGAAGAAAGCCAATGTCACCCCAGTCTTCAAAAAGGGCAAGAAGGAGGACCCAGGGAACTACAGACCAGTCAGCCTCACCTCCATCCCTGGAAAGGTGACGGAGCAGCTCATCCTGGAGGCCATCTCCAAGCATGTGGAGGACAAGAAGGTGATCAGGAGTAGTCAGCATGGCTTCACCAAGGGGAAATCATGCTTAACCAATCTGATAGCCTTCTCTGATGGAATGACTGGCTGGGTAGATGAGGGGAGAGCAGTGGATGTTGTCTACCTTGACTTCAGCAAGGCTTTTGACACTGTCTCCCATAACATCCTCATAGGGAAGCTCAGGAAGTGTGGGCTAGATGAGTGGACAGTGAGGTGGATTGAGAACTGGCTGAATGGCAGAGCTCAGAGAGTTGTGATCAGTGGCACAGAGTCTAGTTGGAGGCCTGTAGCTAGCGGTGTCCCCCAGGGGTCAGTACTGGGTCCAGTCTTGTTCAACTTCTTCATCAATGACCTGGATGAAGGGACAGAGTGCACCCTCAGCAAGTTTGCTGACGATACCAAACTGGGAGGAGTGGCTGATACCCCAGAGGGCTGTGCTGCCCTTCAGAGGGACCTCAACAGGCTGGAGAGGTGGGCGGAGAGGAACCTCATGAAGTTCAACAAAGGCAAGTGCAGGGTCCTGCACCTGGGGAGGAATAACCCCATGCGCCAGTACAGGTTGGGGGTTGACCTGCTGGAAAGCAGCTCTGCGGAGAAGGACCTGGGAGTGCTGGTGGACACCAAGTTAAGCATGAGGCAGCAATGTGCCCTTGTGGCCAAGAAGGCCAGTGGTGTCCTGGGGTGCATCAGGAAGAGTGTTGCCAGCAGGTCAAGGGAGGTGATTCTCCCCCTCTACTCAGCCCTGGTGAGGCCACATCTGGAGTACTGCGTCCAGTTCTGGGCTCCCCAGTACAAGAGGGATGTGGCACTACTGGAGCAAGTCCAGTGAAGGGCTACAAAGATGATGAGGGGACTGGAGCATCTCTCTTATGAGGAAAGACTGAGAGAGCTTGGCCTGTTTAGCCTGGAGAAGAGAAGGCTGAGAGGAGATCTTATCAATGTGTACAAGTATCTGAAGGGAGGGTGTCGAGAGGATGGGACCAGACTCTTTTCAGTGGTGCCCAGCGACGGGAAGCAAGGCAATGGGCACAAACTGAAACACAGACGCTTCCATCTGAACATGAGGAAAAACTTTTTCACTGCGAGGGTGACAGAGCACTGGAACAGGTTGCCCAGAGAGGTTGTGGAGTCTCCTTCTCTGGAGATATTCAAAACCCGCCTGGATGCGATCCTGTGCAATGTGCTTTAGGTGACCCTGCTTGAGCAGGGGGGTTGGACTAGATGATCTCCAGAGGTCCCTTCCAACCTCAGCGATTCTGTGATTCTGTGATTCACTCTTCAAAGTCATTTGATTCTACTTGCATAAAATCCCAGGCTCCTTAGAATAGACAATATTTCCCAACTATGCATCATCAGCACATGTAATTAGCACAGTTTTTTGTGTAGAGGTCATGAATGAAAACAGTAAATATGACTTGGAGTAGGCCACCAATTACTTCCCTAATATGACATTACATTCTATCTTTATCTTTCATCTTGCTATTTTCTTGCCTACAACTAGTCCCCATCTTCACCAGTTTAAATATAAATCTCAAGGATAACACCACATGAGTATGAGATTCACTTCTTGACACATACAGTATCCCCTACTGTAAATACTGTGCAATAGCACAAATGAGTTCTTGAAGTCAGTCAATTTATAATTGCCATTCCATCTTTCAAAACAGATTAAGAAAAAAAGAAAGAAAAAAAAACAAAGAAAACTTCAAGCACGTTATTATTTCCAGATTTTTTTCTTCTGTACTGAAGTGCTTAGGACAGGATAAGGGGATAGAATAAGGAATAAAAAGATCTTTTGACACATTAGTAATATGTTGCTTATATTTCTCATTAAAACAAAAAAGCTCATGCTAATTGTGGTAAAGTGTTCCAAGCTCACAGCAGATGTTGACAGAAAGTGGTAACAAACACATTGTAGAATACATCTATCATATTCTATCTCTATCCAAAAATAATCACAACTGTAAAACAAAAAGTCACTGCCATTCACAACAAACAGCTTGTGTGTTTGTTAAATAGAAAAATCATGGCTCCCAGAAAAAGAAAACAACTAAGGAAACTGAAAAACTATTTTTTTCACAGGGCAAAAATAGAAATTAAAAGAGAGCAGAGAGGAAATGGAGGTGTTCTTCTACAGGTACAAATGCAATTGAAACTAATTTTTCAGTAGAAATATTGAGTACAAGCATGCCAAAATATTTTATATAAACTGTGCTGAATTTCAGTCTAAGAAGTCAGTTTTAAATATTTAATTTGCTGAAGGGCATTTTCTCAGCCAAGAGAAAGGTCACAATTTACAACTTCTCTAGAAATCAGCAAGAGTCATGTAGCCTTCCATCGATACTAAACTAGACTCAGGGCACTAGCATATACTTCTTTCCAATCAGCAGTGGTTTCAGACAAAAAATACTAATAGATAGATATAAACATTAAAATGTCAATAAATGCTGATTTGACAAGGCAAGTACACTTCACAACTTTGCAATGAGTCATTCACAGTTTTGCTTAAAAAGAAACATCTCTACCTATTTTCAGTTGCGAAAAATTTACAGAAATAGAGAAATTAATTATCAGAAGCCAATTTTTTATACAAGTGCCAGAGGTTTTTTTTCCTATACTGAATAGTGGGGGTTTGGTCATAAAAGGCATGCTATATCAATTTTCTTATATATCATTCTTGTTCTGGTGGCATAATGTATTTATGTTGAAAGATTAAAAAAAAAATTGGGTTGGTTACACATGCTCATTAGCTAAAATATCAAGCCTGAGATGATCCAAAATGAAGTTTTCATTTCAAAGCATTCAAAATGCTTCTGAAAGGGATGCTTCAGAACTTTCACCTCCTTAGTAGAGCCCAAACTTCTCCTTGAGGTATGTTTTGTTCTAGAAATATGAAAATTTCTAGAGAGAAAAATCTCTTTTTACCCATTCATGGATGAAAAAGTAGTAACAGCCAAGGGGCCATATTTAGCTTTGGAATAAGACACAGAATTTCACTGCATCTATTTATAGTTGCCGCTGGCTACATCAGGAGTGAGAACACTTCTGTAGCTTTATACATTTCCTACCTATTTCTTACAATATTGATTTTAATACACAATTATTTTCTCAAAGTTCTTTTATACAGCTGAAGCTTGAACCACCATTCGCCAGGCTTTTTTCATCTCCAGGTAGCTAGCTAAGAGTTTATAAACCTTGGTGTGCCCCTCTGCTTTTATAACCTCCGGATTAGACTACTGGAACAGATGCAGCCTGACACTCCCTAAAGCCTCAGAGAAGCCCCAGCAACTGTTCAGCAGTGCACTTGATGAAGTGGCTTTTGTCATGTGCAACTGTGTGTGACACAGTAAAACTTTAATCTGCTTCTAAATGCAGTCTGAAGTACACTGGCCTTCCTTTAGAAAATCTCATGGCTGGGATCTAGCTACCTCAGAAACTTGCTCTCTGTGGCTGCTAACATGACAGCAGAGATCAACCGAGGCACTTCCATGGATTGTCTGTGGTCACCAGGGATGACCAGAGACTAATTCCCCCTGAAATCAAAGTGAGTTAGGAGCTTAAAAGGAAGCATCTCTTAGAGACTGAAGGTCTCCATTTCAGAGGAGCATAGTTTACATGCCCCTTTATGGTCTCCAAGTATCTGAGCTTGCTGCCTCGGACGGGACGGGGCACAAGCCAACATTTGGTAAAGTTCCTGTGCTTAGTTAATCACAGCACTCATCACCCACAGTCCCTGTGGGCAACAAGAGAAAGTATTTCACTAATAAGCATGCAGTGATGGGGTTGCTCTTACTAAAGCTAGAAAGGATGTTAGGCTCAAACTGTCTGTCAACATTGTTCACTATGAATACATGCAAATTATCTCTATACTAGAAGCGCTAGAAAGCAGTCTCCAAAATTTCTCCAAGACCAAAACAACTCTGTTTATCCTTAAAATAAAGGCAGACACAATTTTGGAAGTATAGTCTGCTTTCTATTATGTGCTGATGATATTTATGGCATGTGGGTAAACTATGCGTGCATGTCTAAGTCAGGTGGGTACAGGTCAGCTTGGGACCAGCAAGGCATATTAGGTTAAACTAAATTAGCTTAAACTCAGTGCCTGGTGAATGTGATTATTCTGCTTCCAGATCTGTCTTGCACAAAAGAAGCTAAATCCAAGCTAAAAAGACAGCACCACCTAGGTATTTTCCTTTAGCTGGAGTATTCCAGCTTCTCATTTTCCTAGGTGACAGGAAGTTAAGAGTACAAAACCTAATAATTTCCACTAAAGAGTGCAAAGGGATCTTCCTATAAACACTTCACTCTTGTCCACAGTAGAGCCACACAAACCTTTAGAAATTATTTTTTAAATGGTACAACACAGGTTAAGGCCTTACAAATTCTTTTACAAAGCAGCAGTGCATTAAACCATGCAAGAGTTGGCTGTGGGTAAGAAAAAAGCTATCAGGGCATGGTCATAGTACCCTTCCTTTCTTTACAATTCTTTTTACTATCTAAGCAATCTGGAACAATAGACAAAATGAAAAAAAATAGTGCATGAGAAATGCAGTTTTTCACCAGCTGCTCTTTCTTAGCTCAGACAACTGCTTAAATGTTAACAATCACTGCTCAGTGAGTATAAGCTATCAGCCTCAAGCTATTGTTTCATTGGTGCTATGAGTTATAGGTTTTGTGGTCTAAGTATCCACTTTTCAAAATAATTTCTGATTTATTGCAATTTATCCAGCATGACATGCTTTTTAAATGGGTAGCTGATCAGAGGTCATTTAATGAAATAATTAATTAGACAATTTATTCAACATTCAGAATCAGATTTAGAATTAAGTAGTTTTTGGAAATATTTTTTTGATTAAGCCATACAACAGGCAGAATATAATTCAAGTTGTTACTATCCCAGGTGAAAGACACAGGTGAGTCATATCACTTTAAATGCCCATCTTGTTATCTAGCTCTGGATACATTTATAATTTAAAAGTACTAAAGATCAGCAATGTTTCTCCCCCACAACTAACAATTTTTTTGTTCTATTATGGTCACACACATCCTCCCCTTTGTCAGTACCAGTGGATTTACTAAGAATTAAGTGCTGACAGGAACAATTTCTCAATAAATACCAGGATTAGTTCTGCAAGCTTCCATGAATCTACTGACAACAAGCAATACAGTCAATATGAAAAGTTCTAAGATGAGATCCTAAAATTTACTCAAATTTTATTCCTTGAGTTGGCATATTGTTTTCATAGTTCTTTTAGAACATATTTTGTTTTATTTTCTGCTTGTGAATGGATTTTAAGATTAGCAAAACTGCTGAGTGAAACTTAATTCCAAGGCCATAAAATTTTAGTAGTCCCTAATGTAGCTCTGGCAAGTCTAATACATGATGATAAGTTTAGCACGCCTTCTAGAAGTAAAACGTAGCAGTGAAGATCCTTTTGTTTTATGCCTCTGGACTGCCAGGTGAAGCTTGTATATCTTAAAGTGGTTATCAAATTGCAGGCTTCTGCAAAATAAAGCTGAAAATCAATTAAGTGAGTTTTAAAATTAAATGAGTGAGATTCCAGAGTCACTGTCAACATACTGATTAAAATCAAAACAACTGAAAGTTGTTTTGTTAATATGAGAATTCCCATATCAAGGCTGGGGATGTCAGTAGATCATAACAAGTAATGATTTTTTGATAATTAAAGGATGACGAGTTCATCTCTCTATCAGTTAAGACCTTATACTACATGTAACCTGGAATTTTCCATAGCACAAATTCAGCAGAGCCAGCTGAGTACTTTGGCAAGAACCTTGATTTAAATCTGTGCTTCTGCACCAAAGTGATTTTTTCCCATATTAACTGATCATGAGTGTCTAGATTCCTCTCCTGCTAATATCCCAGTCTAAACATAAGGAAGGATGAGGAATGTTGTATTTATAAACTCACAGGTACATATTTTGTAATCTTTAACAACGGCATTGGTACACATGTATGTAAGGTAGAGTGGCATCACTTGTGACACCTCCAGCTGAGGTTCTCTGGCACTTGCTTGTCAAACCTTGTTTTCTATTTCTTATCATTTTTACAAACTTGAAACAACTGAGTTAAAATTTTCTGCAGGTGTCTGCTCCAAGCAGGTTTCAATCAAGAAGGTTAAAAAGACTTCTCAGGGATCAGGGAAGAAAACATCATCCACTTCATAAAAAGAAGGATCGGTTTTGAATTGAGAAATAATAGTGTACTCTTCTACAAAAAGGCCACTCAGTGTTTGAACACTAAAACATTACTCACCGCATGTTTTTTGTATATTCTTCTCTAACATAAGCCCAGTGCTTCACAGAGCTTAATGTTTTGAATTTGACAGCATTCCCAATTACTTGGTGTTATCTTTGCTTTACCCTCTAGGAACTAAAGCCCAAAGAGGTGAAAGCCAAAATTGTCAAAAGCATTCACTAATTTGAGGCACCTAATTTAAGAGCACTAGGCCTTCATCTTCCTGAACACTTAGCATTTCATAGGATATTATATATTCAAAGCACAATTTCAAGTGATTTCAGCTGCAGCTCTGTGTTCAAGGCTTCTACAGATGCCCTCCTGGATACCTCATGCTGAGCACACAGAGAGACAAAACTAATTCATAGTTAGTGCCCAGCTGTGAAAGAGCTGGGGTTTTGCTTTTGGTTCTGTTTGAACTTGCTTTTAAATAGTACTAGACCAGAGCATCTTGCACAATAGAAACCTGATTTATTTCTAAAGCACTGTTAATCCTGTAGGCTAACTATTAGCATGAGCCCAAGGGAAAAAATAACTTACAATTATGTAGTTAAATAGAGTCACCTGTAGTCAGCACAGAGCTTTTAATAAATGTCATTAAGGTAGAGTCTTATTGCCTAAGAACAAGAGTGAAATCTGTCCTCTTCCATGACACTTGTCACAGGAGCAGCAGAGAGCAGAAGGAAGGACTGGTGGAGGTAAGTGGAAGTTAGATGGTATAAAGCAACTCCAGAGTATGAAAGGAAAGCCAAAAAGGATTACTGAAGTTCAGATTTGTTTGTCTATTTGTTTTGGAGGCAGAAGGCACTTTATGCAAAAGCAAAGGGCTGGAAGATGTCAGCAGAATTTGGGCAGTGAGGTAAAAGAAAAAGTATGAAAATGAAAGCATGTGAGAAAGTTTGAGTGGGCTGTGAATGAGGCCATTTGTTTCTCTCTTTAATGCCTCTCATTAAACTTCAGTCTCCCATTCCAGCTAATCTAATCTTTGATGATCCTCTGTCCCCACAGATGGACTTACCTCACTGCATGCCCCAGGCTACTTCTACAGTGGAAAGGAATGCCTCAAAGCATTGACCCTTGAAAGGGGAACCAGGACAGACCCTCCCAGAGGAGGTGAAATGTGATGGCAGGAGGACACAGGATGGCATTTGCCACCGATGGAACAATCTCCCCTCTCCCAGAAACACACAGCACTGCTTCACAGTCTGGCTCTGTGTAAGGCTGTGCCAGTAAGAGGCAGAGACTGGCCACTCAGCAAGCAAGTGCTACTCTGACAACTTCTCTCAGCTTCCTTTGAGAAGAGACAGAAACTCTATTGGCAACAAAGCTAAAGACCCTTCATGGGGTCCCAATATAGCCCTTCCTAGGACTATTTTATTGCAGTTTTCCACTGCAGGCAACCATGTACTTTGCCTGTGCCCAGTGCTGGCCTTGTCTCCAAATGCACTTGGGTGGGGGTGCAGAAAAGATTTAGGCTGCACAGAAAACATTCATTCAGGTACATCCTCACTCCCAGCTCCTTGATTTTGCAGCTAAATACACTTTTTTAAGATAAGTGGTTTTGGATGAATGGACACCAAACATATCTAACAAATGTTTGCAACTTCAAAAAGCCTTGAAAAATGCCATATCCCAAAGCCTACAAAAAAGTTCAACTGACAGTCAATCAACTTGGCAGGATCTCTCCATCCATCTCTGTCTAAAAATCACCAGTATCTGAAATGCCCTTCACTCTGGATTCAAACTTATAACACCTGCATACTAAAGACTCTCATTAAAGTTAACAGATGCTTTGAACATGCAAAGTGCACAAGAAATGAGCTTCACAGAGAAAGGATTTCGTGCCTTCCTGGTGTACTTATTAGTGAAGGTAACACGATACGTCACAAATGCTCAATAATCCTGATAGGTCATGTCCTCTGCCTACAAAGAAACACGCAAGAAGACATTTTATAAGCCTTGGATTTATTTACAACTATTGATTCAGTTATATTTTCACACTGATGCTTTGAGAAAAGCAGAGTTGTCCAGAAAGGGAACAGACAGTTTAGGAAATGGTACTGCATGAGTCCAAGTTCTGAATTTCTTAGTCAGGATTCTGCAGTGTTTGAACATCTGTTTTTCTTATGTCTTCCTTTAGAGACACTACCATGTCGTGTTTCGTTATTTTCATATGTGGCAGAGCTTGGTTGAATTGTTGTTACTGTGCACTGTCAGAAGACATTTGGGTCTACAAGATGCTATGAAACTTAAAGCTGCTGAACTGCCTATGACAAATGGGAGTTGCTTGCAAAGATGATAGGCAGAGGATGACCTCAATGAATACAAAATAAAACAATTTTAAAAGATTGTTCGTCTACAAGAAATTACATCATTAACCGGCTGCGTTTCACTTGAAATTGTCTACAGGGACATATATATGCATATATGAAAAGAGAAGAATGTTTAACTCATCCTAGCCTTGAAATGTCAGTAAAATTTCTCTCCTCATTCTTTATGCAAGCAAATTAAAGAGGAAATGCTTGAACTATAATTTTTTATTTATTCCCTTTGAGGAAATTCTAAATATTTTAAATGAGTTGATTTTTCAATAGAGCAGAAACATTATGGATTATAAAAACAACCCTCCCTGCACACACCATCTACCCATGACAAATTGCAATAACAAGTTTACAGGGAATATTTTCTCAGTTCACCTATCAACCTTCTTTTCTCCATTCCACTTTCACTGCATGCTCTTATAGCTCCATTTACATGTGTTTGTATTGTCTGTGTTTTCTCTTTATCTGTGTGAGCTTGCCTCTCCTCTCCTCTGAATAATCGAGAGTTGGTTGCCTAAATGCATAGGATATGATCACATACCTTTTCATAAAGACTGAATAAAATGCTATTTTTAGTTGCACAGTTCTATCAGTTAGGAACAATTGTTCATTTTCTCCCATCAGGCTAATTGATCCAATATGTCTTTGATTTACAGATTGAACAGACTTATTTTATAGAGAATTGCAGTCACTTCATATCTCTCAATTCTTATTCCTATTTTCTCTCTAATTATCTGTATTTTGCTAGTGATTATAAGTCCTTGAATCACAGTCCTATCCTGCTTAATATTGTATAAATAGTTAATACATTGCTTTTTCTGACAAACTCAGAAAATAATGTAGCAGAATTTCATAGCAGTGCTATTCAGTTTGCCCCCTATTTCCAAAACCATATTTTCATCTGCTTAAAATTTAGCCAAACTTAACTGGGATGAAATTTTACCTGATATTTCTAGGCAGTTTAGGATGATTTTTAATGCCTCAGTAGATTGCCCAAGTTATAAATTCACAGTTCACTTCTCCCATTTCCCTCTCATCCGTGCCCGTTGTCAGTGAGGGTTCTAGGTGAACTGGGCATATGGCAAACTATGGCTCCTTGGGACTTTTTCTATAATTGCAGCTCTGGGTTGCCACAGGCTTTGCTGGAACAGAAGTCCAGGCACATGAATGTTTGAACAAAGGTCCCTTGTTTCCTGGTATCTCAAGTCTAGTCTGAACCTACCGCACCTTCTTTCTTAAATTGCTTTAGAAGATGCCGCCACCTAATTGGAAATGCAGGAGGGAGAAAAAGTGAAAGAAGGAGGAAAGGAAATTTGTACAGCAAGCTTAGGAAGACAGAGTAAGGCTGAAAACTGAGATGGTAGTGGAACCAGGAAGGAAAAGGCATTTGCACTGAATGCAGGGCGGAGGTAACGAAAGTTGACCTGATGAGGCAAGAGAGCAAGAACTCTTGGTAAGAAATGAGACTGAATGAAACAGAGAAATCAGGAGGGGTGAGAGAACTTATCACAAAAGAACAAAAGAGATTAGGCAAGTGGGAATCCAGAAATGACTAGGTGAAGAAACTGGGACTGGAAGCCTGGAGAAGTAAGAACAGAAGTAGCTTAGCAAAAAGACTGGGAAAGGGATGAGAAACTGTTCAATATGAGAGAGAAAAACAGGATGAGGAAAGGGGACAAGCTCTGGGAACATGTGCCCGTTAGAAAACAATGCCCGAAGATCTTGGGATACAATACAAGAGTTCACACGCTTACCAGTCCTCTGGCATCAGCAGCAGTCCAGGGACACAGTATCCCGTCCCCCTTGAGCACAGGTCTGCACAGTGATGACAGTCTGTCACATCCTATTTGCTATTTTGTTAATTCAAGTGGGAAAGGTCTCTGCAGTGGATTAAAAAGTTTTCGGCCCTGCTGGTGACCCCAGTAGGTGTAGGTACAATACCATATGTTCTTATTAGTTGAGTGTTTATCTTTTAAGAGCCCTACATAGCTTACACAAGAATAAACTAAATATTTTTTAAAGACCACAGAAGTAAGCACTTAGAATCTCACCAGCCATTAGTGCAGCCAATGTCTTCATTCAGCCTCCTCCAGCACTGGAGCCATATACTTATTTTTTATAGGATCCTGCCTCACTCACTGTCCTGAAGGACTAATATTCTGGGAACGGGTGATGTTTATGTCCCAAAGAAGACCTGTATATGAACACCTCCCTCATTTGTTGCAGAATGGTAAAAAAGCAGCAGGAACATTTAAAGCCCTTCTCCTAGGAAACTGCCTCTGCCACAGAGTTTATGCCCCACCCTGCCTAACATATACCATTATGTTACAGAATGGCCACATAATCTCTTCTGATATCTTTTGGTCAATGTCTATCAAAAGAAAGTCATAACACTCTCATCGTTTTGTTGGTTCAAAATTACTGGTGTACATATGAAAAAAAAACTGTTAGAAAAATCTATAGAGTAGTCAGGAACCAAAGACTGTAAATAATACATTAACTAATACTGAAAGTTTTCAAAAATGACTCCATTTAATTGGGATTTACCTTTTCTAGTGATATAAAATCAAAACAACCCAGTTTGACTTTATAGCCTAACATTTTATATAGATGCATTTAAAGCACCTCATAGGGCATCTGCAAGCCTTTCTCCAAGTTCAAAATAATATACATCAGAGTGAATACATAATTTGGGCACAAATCCAGATTTTATATTAACTGTAACATTTTTAGAGACCTCTGCATTATTACAGTCAATGGAAAGCGGATCTCTGCTCAGTGTGCAGCAAACAATGAGCAGTTGACATCGGAAGAATACAAATCCTTTCTGTTAAGGCACAGGCTAAACCTATGTACACACATCCCTCATAAATTTAATTTATTTAAATAGAAAATCTACAGATTTTCTTCTTTTTGGTCCACTTTGTGGAAATGCTATTTCTCAAGTGTTTCAGTCTTTCTTCTTGGATTAAAGACTTCACAGAGTCTCAGTGTCAAAAGCAAGACATATGGAAGATATCTTCTTAATGCCACAGTTTAGAAGTCATTTAAGAAATATCTATGTATTCCAGTCTCAATATTAAAGTTCATTCTCTAAGAGCTATGTTCTACTGCAATGTGACTGCTTTGTTACCTTCCCTCATTCTCTTTTAATTGGAAACCTAAAGGTCTGACCCAGACCAGTGCTACCTTCACAGAAGAACGTCCAATGTCCTATTTCATCCTCCAGACCTATCTAACAAAATGCGCCAAAGAAATCTAATCTTTAGTTTTTGCTTAGTCCTACTTAGTTCATCTCAATGCCCTTTCAGAGTGTGGAAATCAATGTCAGCTTTAGACAGTCCACTGAGGCAAGCTGAAAATAAATTGCCAATATATTTCTATCATGGCACCAAGAATTCTTTAAAATATCTTCCTAAAGTACTGGGCCAGATCTCGTTCTGTCTTGCAGGTTTGCGGAGAACAGTGTAGTAGTGATGTTTTCACCACTGATTATTAATAACATTTAGGAAAGCTTTTTGAGAGGAAACAAACAGTTCTAAGCTCCAAAACCACATTGTGATTGATCAGGAAGTTCTGCAAGGTTAAGTTTCTATCAGAGCAGCCAGATGGAATTTCATCTGCAAATAAAGCATTAAAGAGGGCTGTAGTGAACAGTGCTACTAAAGCAAATGTTTTCAGCTGGTTTAGCACAAGCATTTCTCTGGTAGGAATATGTTGCACAGAGGATGATGAGACAGGCTTACATACATAAATATTTATTTATGGGGTTCATATTTGATGGCCTACATCAACTGCAATGGGATTTTTTTCAACCAAACAAAATTTTAAGAGCTGAAATTAACCCATGACAAAGGCAGCATGTGGATATACATAGTTCAGTAATTGTAATCTAAGTGAACAAAATTTTCAAAACTAATTTTTTTTTCAAAACAAAGTGAATGAATATAAATGAACCATTGTATAGCTGTATATGTATACTTTATTCAATGTATACTAATGAATATGTATCAACTGGCCTTATGAGATGACCTAAAATGGCTGCAATTCCTTCATGTCTCTCAATGTAAGATCTTGTGACACTAGAAGGTTGACTATGTCATAACTGTTGTATTTGGAACTATTTCACTTTCTTTAAAAAGTTAAGATTTGATGTGCATGGGGTATTTATGATGGCATGAAGACTCACAGGCCTTGAGACCATGACCCACTGCAAAGCCTTCTGAGTTTTTAATAAACAGTAATTTGGGTAAGACTATGTAAGAACACTTATTATCCTTTCATTGTTTGAAAGTATTTAATCATTTGATGCTGTAAATATTTTTTCCGAAAGAAATATTGGTAGGTAATTACATGCAAAACCTTGTTTTCACATGGTTTCAAGGTTTTACAGGGTGAATCACCAAAATCAGCAATTTGAGAAAAGAAGATGGTGGTAATAACACTAATTCAGCTTTACTGCATGTATGTAATATCTTTATATGTCATACTTTTGTTTAACTATGGTATATACATCAGGTAACCTGATGCCGAAATCTTAGTTTCCCATTTGTTTCACTTTAAGGTTGCAGCTACAATAATGCCATGTTGGGCTGTGCTTGAAAAAAGTACATGTACAATACTGTAAATGACTTTAATGGTATTACAAGGTCATAGTGATCCAATCAGCTGCATAGCTGTCTAGATAATCACATGATTATGTCTCAGATAATATGAGGCACAGATGACAAAAAGGTCAAATAATCTAATGTACTGTTATACCACTTGAAAATGTTCTCTCTAAACTGTACTACCCTAACTCTCTTATTCTGGCTTTAATTCAGGAATACTTAACAGGATGTACAGAAAAAAACCTTCAGAATTTTTCCCTCTCTGTTGTGGGCAGCTAATTACAGAAATGAACTGCATTTAGATTGAACAGTGATATGTTTGCTTTGAGTTATAATTTCATATCTGTGTAAAATGGATTTTGGTTTAGACTCTAAATGTCACTTATGTACAGAGTGGTAAATCCTTGCTGTGGCAAGGTGGTAGTATACAGTAGCCCTTGACTCATATGGAAACAAAGGAATGGTATAGATATATAGTGAGGTCTAAAAGGTACATTTTTGCTGAAACGTACAAATTGTCCCTTTGAATACAACCACAGGCCAGGATTTCTTGCAGCAATTTCTATCCTACTTAAAGCATTAGTCCTTTGTATTTTTTGAATATGAAAACTGAAATGCAAAAAAAAAGCTTTGAAAAGAATGTGTATACCTGAAGTTGTTCGTGTGTCTATCTGTAGCTGCCTACACAAATACCAGAAGTTATACACCAGTACATTACCACCTCTATTCATTTTCCACTTTAGCAATGACTAATCAATTGCAATTTGACTTACATATATCACATTGTTCATGTATGTTTTCTCTTTATGCTGTTCAGTGTTTGGTATATTTCTGTCATATTCATCTCTGTTCAAATTTCTTTGACTAAAGAAGTTTCTAAATGTTGTTTAGAGGAACATGGAGGAAATAACGTAGCAAAGCTCAGTATAAGACCTTGTGAAAGCGGAGGTGAAATTTAAATAAAACTGATTTCTGCCATTCACACTCATTCTCTCATGGGTTTCACTCTGTCTCTTACACCCATGTGCTCACAGACACTAGGACATGTGTGTCCAAGCAGTTCGTCCATGACTACTTGTGAGACCCAAGACAAGGGATGATGGCTAGCCAGTCCTCAGTGTATCTCTCAGCTGATGACAAGAAACTGTTTTGGGGCAAGTCTTTTGTACCCATTAAAAGTCAGCAGTTATAGTGCTCAGAGTTGTGATCAGCAGCATGAAATCCAGCTGGAGGCTGGTCACGAGTGGTCTACCCCAGGGGTCAATACTGGGGACAATACTGTTTAGTATTTTCATTAATGGCTTGGGTGATAGGACACAGAGTGCTCTCAGCAAGCGTGTAGAAAATGCAAAACTACGAGAAGTAGCTGATACACCAGAGGGTTACACTGCCATTCAGAGGGCCTCAACAGGCTGGAGAAATGGGCAAAGAGGAATCTCCTGAACTTCAACAGAGAAGTGCAAAATCCTGCACCTGAGAAGGAATAACCCCATGCACCTGGACAGTTCCAGGCTGGAAGGCAGCTTGGCAGAGAGGGCCCTTTGGGTTCTGGTGGACAACAAGTTGGACATGAGCCAGCAATGTGCCCTTGTGGCAAAGAAGGCCAAGCATCCTGAGCTGCACTGGGCAAGGAGTTGTCCGCAGGTCATGGGAGGTGATCCTTCCCCTCTACTCTGCACTGGCAAAGCCACATCAGAGTGCAGGGTGCAGTGCTGGGCTGCCATGTACAACAGACACGGACATACCAGAGAGTGTCCAACAAATGGCCACAAAGATGATAAAAGGTCTGGAGTACCTGTCATACAAGCAGAGGTCAAGAAAGTTGGGACTGTTCAGCCTGGCAAAGAGAAGGCTCAGGGGGGTAGGTGGTGGGGATCTGATTAATGAAAGTTTTGTTTTGTTTTTTTTTAAGAGAGAGAAGGAGAGGGACAAAGACCTAAATTATAAAAATATATCATTTCTCTAGTTCTGCCCACAACCTCTTACTAGCTGCACTACTTTGTATCATCTTATTATCTAACAAAGTGATTTGGCCTTAACCTCCTCCACAGCCACTGAGAATGTCAGGTCAAATTGTCCTACCCTGTCAAGTGCTTGTTGCTCATATCTCTCAGAGGCATCCTGAGAGAATCAGGATGCCAGACTTCAGGGATTTATGCTAGGAGCAGAAACTAAGCAGGGAAATGGGGCAAGTCAACAACGAGACACAAACAGAAAGCAGGGGGCTGATTTGCACTTCCTCTCCCATCCCCACATAGAAGCAAAACCGATGCTCCTGAATAATCAGAACACGGTCCTACAGAAAAGAAATACTGTGAAAGTATAGGAGAGAAAGCACTGGACCAACTTCTCCATGCCTTTCATCCCTCCCCTCCCCACTAGAAACTATAGAAGTGGAGAACATCCAGACACCTGCAGAAGAGCCAGAGCCACAGTAAAGACTAAATTCCTTCCCATCTATCCTTACTATCTTAGTAACTAACTGCTAGATCTAACACAAGTGGGAGAGAGTCTCCATGGAAAACAATTTCTTTACTTCAGCCCAGAAGCCTTCCTCCTGGAACTAAGTGACCTCTTCGTAACTGTGGGAGCTTCTACTTTCCTGTAAAAGCACTCGAGAAGGGCAGACACTGAAGAAAGAGAACTTACTTCAGAAAGACCCTCTGTCTTCACACCACAAGAGTCTGGAGCAAGAGGCTACTCATATCAAGAACTGAAAGGCATTGCTCCCTGCGTCAGCAAGAGCCCAGCTAAGAATGCGGTTTAGCACTCAAACCTCACTCGCTTAAGAGCCTATGTCAACAGGAAAGCTAGAATAGTGCACATGCCAACAGAAAAAATGCAGAAGTCTTTAGTTCAGTGAACTTAGTCAATAGAAAGACCAATCCTTTTATTACATTCTCTTGGGTATATTCTAGGGTTTATTGATTTCCTTACTCTGTGGTGTCATTAGAGTACTGCAAGTGACATTATCTTTCTTCTCATATGGGTCCAAAACTCAGGTGATATGACCAAGTGCTTCAAAACTTGAAATCCAAATACCACACTATGGACTGAGTCCAATTCTGTGGTCACTTTTTCTATTGATTCATCTTCCAGTCTGGGTGCAAATCATGTGTAAGACAAAGGATGAGGCAAATTATGCAAGTCTCTTTAAATTGGAATTACATGCAAAGAGTGGGATTTATCTAAAACACAGAGCAATCTAAGCTAGTTGATTAGGTTTTCTATAGAATATGGTGAAAGACAGGTACTCTGAAAAGGCAGTCCAAACCACCTGAAAATAGACACCAGTTTGGGATAGGATGAACTGTTTTCTGGGCTTGCTTCTTCCCTATTAATCCTTGATAACTACAAAGAAAAGAAAAAGGAAAAGAAAAAAGAAAAGAAAAGAAAAGAAAGAAAAGAGAAAGAAAGAAAGAAGCACAAAGCCAAAAAATTATTCCAGTGAAAGCCTGTGCTGAAGAATCATTGTCTTTTTCCACCATGTCATGAGGGACCAAAAAAATCTGCATAATTTAATAATTTTACTACATCAGAGTTGTTTCCACTACAAATGTTTCAGCTCCCTACCCTCCCTCAGGTGTGACAACGCAGTCAGGGATTACATGCAAAATCACATCTGGTCTTCCGATTTAAATACAACCATAACAACAATTGTGAAGTTTGCTTAGGATTGACTAGTTACCATTAATCCAAAGCAACTTTTTTTTCTCTCATCCTTCTATTAGTGAGACCAGGGAGAAATACATTTGGCTTTCAAATCACTGTGAATAAAGGAAAAAGAGGAAATAAAGGATTAAAATGGCAAACTCAGGGGAGATCATGGTAGAAATCATTGGTTACCACGTCCACCCTGGCCACTGTAGAAAAAAAGTTAATTATCACAACTCACAACTCAAGGAGAGCCCCAAGACTACTGGAGTACTAAGACAGTAAGTCTATCTCAACCTTACTGTTGGCAATGTTTTTCTTTCTTACTGTAAAATATTTTGACATTTAAGTTTCATTCCAATTAAATTTTAAACCCAAAACACTCTGTCCTAACCAGAAGCCTATGTAAACACTCTGAACCTCCATAAAATACTAAATTGTTTTATATTTTACACTTATGCACACATACATTTTATATTGTAAGGAGACTGAGGAGAGCTGCTTCAATGGGAAAAATTAAAGCAGACCCACCTAAGAATAAGGCTCATCTAAGACCTTTGCAGGTCTGCGGTAGAGAAGATGCAGTTTTAGACAGCAGAGAGACTTGAAGATGACCTCTTTATATCCCACGTAACTGCCTTTCCTCCTAGTCTCTCTGAGAAAAGGAAAAGACAGCACCATCACCCGCATTTAGTAAAACCAACCTGACACAGGCTTTCAATTTCCTACACTATTGATGAAATTCCACTGAAGTATTGTTTTTCTATCATTAAAATATCAAAAGGAGAGGAAGAGGGGAAAAAGAAAAAAGGAAGACAAGCACTTATCACCCAGTAAGTGTTTTGTGCCTTTGTAGGCAGACTCCATTATTGCCCTAGTCAACACATCAAGTGATTAACCTTTCAGTGTGCTTTCTATACAATAGTGATCTAGTAGTTCTGATAATCTAGGGACAATTTTTTTTGTCCATAAGAGGGAAACTTGTTTCAACAAATCAAAATTAAAAGTCCATTCTGGGGAACTTTCCTGGGTGAGACTGGACTTTTAAAGCTTGCCATGTGCTTTCTGAGAAGCACCTGGAACACTAATGGCTGTGGAAACACATTATCAAAGCCTCAGACGCTTAACCTTTATCAAAGGATATCCAAAAGTTTTTTTTTTTTTTTTAACTGAAATTCAGTGCTATGTTATTTCTGCTGGGTAGACATTTAATTCAGAATAAAACTTGTCTCCTTCTAAAGTTCCATTCACCTGGCTACTATCAATGGAGAGATGCAAGGGGAAAGAAAACGAATACAGAATCCAAGCAATTGATTTCCTGGAAAGGGTAATGTCTTTGGCACACATTTTTAAGGCAAAGGGATTTTTGGACTGCAGCAGAGCTGACAGCACAGTGGTGGCTGCACCCGCCCCAAAGGTCATTTACAAACTGCAGTAAATCTAAAATGTCCCCTAACTAATGATGAATGCAAGTGTCCCATTTAACTTTGGTATCATGATTCTGAACTCTATAAATTTCAACCTGGTTATAAAAATTGAAAAAATTCTACATCACAAGGGGCATAACGGGACTTATTGAAAAAATACAAATACCAGATTTTGCCTGAGTTAATTGCTGATGCGGGCTAAAAAACTGCCACAAGCTAAAATCGGGTGCCTTTTGTTTTGTAACATAGGAAAGCCCAGAGGGAAAGGGAGATATTGTTCCAGCTTGATTTAGAAAACAAAAATATCTGTAAGAATAGACCAGAACATTTGTATACATCCTGTGAGTTGCCTCTGCATGGGGGAAGAAGGATGTTTAGAGGTTCCATACTAAAAGCTACCTGTTTTCAGCTAGCAGTTATCTGATAAATAAAGTCAGCCACAAGGTTAAAAACAGGTTTTGTAATGCATATATTTAGACACATGGAAAATTCCCATAGATAAACAAATCATAAAAATCAAATACTCTCTCCTTTCAGTAAAGCGTCCTATAGAATAGAGTGGCAATTAAATAAGTGGAGTTCTATAGAAGGGATATGGGTTGCTAAACACATCACAGGTGAATCTACAGCATTTAAAAAAACAATTTGAGGCATTTGGAATCCATACATTTATCCCGGGGCTCTCAGTTCTTTGGGCCTTTAGAGAAAACTCTCTTGCTGCTTTTACTTTTAGTTACTGTATCTTAATGTGAAACAATCCATGTTCAACACCAATAAATTAGTTTTTTTCTCAGGTTACAGTGATTACAAATCCATTCTACTGTGTAGACAAGAAAAAAGTACAATCAGCTGAGTCCCAGGGGGTCTAAGAACTAGCATATAAATCTCTACACGTTCTTAAACTGACAGTATTTTGGTAATCACTACTCAGAGGGCTCTAAGGAAAGTCAGAGTCTACAAATCACTGTGCTGTAGGAGCACTGAAAGGAAGCTGAGCTTGTTTGCTCTGTCTGAATTGCATTGCCTATGAACTATGCACAGAAATACAGCCTGCATCTGTTGTTATAATCTGGTTTCATATGGAAATTGATTTGAAGAAGTTTTATTTTGTTAAGGAAAAGGAGCTGTGGAGGACTCTGAAAACCTAACTCGTATTTCTCTAGAACATTTTACTGCAAGTACCTTGCCATAAATGTCTTCATATGCAGTGAAATATTACTTTTCAGTTAGGCTTCACCATCAGGACCCTGCCCATTTCATTGCTATAGATAAAGCACTCCATTCTGTGCCTTGGAAACAGCTGTCAGGCAAAAACTTCTGAAAGAAGTTCAGGAAAAGAAATTGGGACTCATAGTTGTAACCTGAGCCAAAAGAGAAAAAAAACCAGCAATATTATGTCTTTTCACAGTAGGGTATTATGCTGTCAGTCTCTGACAGTGTCCCAATCATACTCTGAAAGCATGTCCTCTCAAACAATTGCCACATTCTTTGAGACAGTGCAATTAAGCAGTTCCATTAACCTGAATGAAAACATAGGACTATCAATTAGATCCACAGCTAATGCAACTTCTTTTTCTCTATTTTCTAGTTGCTCAGTGTTAGTTTGAGAGTCTGATCCAGATTCAAAGTTATGGAAAATCAAGGGGCAAACAGGTTAAACCATCCCATGGCTGAGGTTTCCTCCTCTTCTGCATCTTTCATGTTTATTATAACATGGAGGGTTTAAGGCTCCAATTTATTGATACCAAGGGTAATAAAGGACCGGGCCATGAGATAGATGCAGAAAGTCAACCTAAAAAGAGTTATTGTAGCTCTTCCATAAAGGGTTAAAAAAAAGAAAAAACTAGCAGCAGCAATAGAGGAGCTGGAACTATATCGCTACATACATCTTCAGAAATGGAGGGCAGTGAAACTTAAACAGAAGTCCAAGACTGCCTTATGCATCGTCCAAATTACCCCCAATAAAAAGCCTTTGTACAGAGCAGCCATTTAAATTATCAAATCCTTGATTAGATGATAGGCTTTCTGGATTTTGTAACCGGTAAAAGATTTAGGATTCAATCTTTTCATTCAATTGGACCATAACTTCAATTGTATTTCTATTATCTCCTTTGCCTCTTATGGGAATGCATTCCATCCTGTTCATCCCCTACAACTCACTAATCATGTTTTTCCTAATCATCCTGCTTCTTTCTAATTTTATCTCCCTTATCTTCTCAGCTTCCTTCTTTCCTTTCCTTCTCCACTCTTCTTTCCTACATTTTAGCTCTACTAGAACACACAAAACTCTATTTAAAAGTACAATTAATTTAAGATCAGCTCTTACACCATAACTCATTAATGAATCCACAGTTATGCCAGAACGTGGGTTTTATCCCTGTCTTAGTTCTTTGGGGAATTTTATCTCAGGATTATTCAGGCTGCAATAATTATTATGACTTGTATTTTAAAGTCCCATCTGACATTTACTCACATGAGCATCTTCTGCCTCTAAGTAAACCTTCCAAATTCTGTAGAACTACTAAGAAGCATCAAGTTACATCCTGAATAAACGTTTGCAGGCTCGGGGTCTAAAACATCTGTATCTGGAGTAATTCAACTAACATCTGTAACATAAACTTTCTTCAGATTTCATTTGCACTAGCAGAGACGCCTTAGAAGTATTCAACCAACCAACAAGCCAGTTGTCATGAAGTGTGCTCTCTCAATCCAACTGCCCTAAATATCACTAAGCCATATTCCAAATGGGGCAGAAAAACAGATTATTTTAGGATCCATATTTTCCTCTGAAGGTTCCCCTCCCCCCCAAATAACCTGGATAATTTACCTGGTAATACTATAACACTTGCAACATCTGCTCCCATGTCATCATCTTAACCTTCTAGTGAAAGATCACCCAAATTTGTAACAAAACACAGTAAGGGTTGCCTATTGAATGACCTGAACCACCAATCTGCAAGTCCCTTGCATAAAAGGATGTTCTTCACAATCATACCTAATATTTAGGCTTTAGAAACAGAGCTCGTATGCCTAGATTAAAACCCCAAGCAACCTGCACAGCAAGTGGGGAAAATTAGGGTTTTTTGGACTGAACTTAAAACTACTCTGTATTTCAAGAGAGTACCTGTAGCTCTATGCTTATCATACTACTTG
This sequence comes from Apteryx mantelli, assembly GCF_036417845.1. Taxonomy (NCBI): domain Eukaryota; kingdom Metazoa; phylum Chordata; class Aves; order Apterygiformes; family Apterygidae; genus Apteryx; species Apteryx mantelli. The sequence goes on from NC_089980.1 coordinate 103,423,681, forward strand.
TGTGGATACTACTTGCCATTATTGTTGAGAATGAACACCACATAAGCAGGAACACAAAATTTATGGGGACAGGAAAGTAAGTAAACCATGGAGATTTTGACTCCATGAGACATGACAGTTCTGGATTCTGGTCTTTTCCCCTGATGTTTAGCATTTTGATTAGATAATATTGAAAAAAACCCTGCATAAAACAGTATTGGAAGCAGTGGTTGGAGTTACACTCACTTCAATTTCCTGTATGACAGGACCATATTACCTTTTATTGATTTTCCCTCCTACCCTTCAAATCCTATATTTCTTCTCTTAAAATAGGGCCAGTATGCCAAAATGAATAAAAGGCATCAACCCGGACTAGGTAGATCTAATTTAGAATCAGGGACAATGAGAAATAAGGGTCTGAATCCTTCCCAGGTGGAAACGGGACTTTTACCTGGAATAAATGCTGAACAACTGCCTCCAGCGACCAAATATTTGAAAGACTACTGTGTTTCATACTCAGTGTATATTGTTGCTATGATGCATTATACTTGCTTGGAACATCCATACCAGAAAAGGCCGCTCCAGGGATTTCTGTGGAGGGATAGCTAGTCTGAGAATCCTGAACACGACACTGCTGCCAAGATACTCAGCTCTGCCGATAGAGTAACACACTTCCATATGCCAGGCAGTAGAATTTCAGGCCTTGTGAGGTTTTGTTTTTTTTTTTTTTTGGGGGGGGGGGGAGGTTGTTTTTTTTTTTTTTAGGTCCTTAAAAAGATTTGTTACAGGTAAGTCTGTCGATCTTACCTGCAATCCTGCAGTGCTTAACATTTTAACAGTGCGGATAATCTCAGTGTACACACCTATTTCTGAAAAGCACAGCATGTGGCCATAGCACCCTAAATTGAAAATAGCACAGTTTTAGCAGCATGGGATTTCCTACGTGATTCAGCAGCACATTTTATTTCTGACCTGTAAGTTCCTGCATTGAAAGAAGTCACCCAGAGAGATTGTGCAGGTTGTGTGAAAACCTACATCCTTGGAGGTTTTCAAGGCCTGACTGGATAAAGATCTGAGCAACCTGGTCCGATCTCATAGTTGCCCCTGCTTTGAGAAGAAGGTTGGACTAGAGACCACCTGAGATCCCTTCCAACCTGAATTTTCTGTGCATGAAATTTCTATGAATTTTCTATGACTCTATGCAACATTGCCTGTTTTATCCGACTTTTGCAGCAATTTCTGCTGCTGCTTTTGCAAAACCCATAAATAGAGGGTAAATTTTGACTATGTTCTAATATTGAACCCTTCAGCAAGACATCTGATTGTTAGTATCATATTTTTCTGATAATACATATTTGCTAATATATTCCCTTACTTATGTTTCCAAATGATTATTTTTTGACCAGGTTGGGTGGAATAAATTCAAGGAAAATTTTGCAATGGATATTTTGTCTAAGCAAACATACACAAACAGTGTCATATGAGCATTCAGTAGTTGCTTCAAACCATCATTTGCATTTTGAGTTGTGCAAATGATCATCTGAATTGCATGGAACTGCTTCTGTTTCCCTCAGTAGATAGCAGAGACCTGAAAAAGAAAGGCTGATACTTCTGCATAAGGATCTGGAGAAATAAACAGGGAATTATGACATAAAGGAATTTTGTTTTTCTGCCTTTCTGTTTGGCTGAGCCTATTAACCTGACTGAAATATGCTATAGGGTAGAGCTCTTCAAATGCAGAACATGGAGCTTCTGCCATGTGTCACCTTAGATCCATTTTGAAAGCCTTTCTCATGTCTTGCAAGAACAAACCATCTGTTGGGACTGCTACTGAGAAGGAAATTATTCTAATAAAAATCATGTCTTTAAAGCACAGTTCAACATAAAACCCTAACTTTCAGTCATGCCGATGATATGTCCCTTGCTAGAGTATTATGATCTTAGTGTCAGAATAAGTAACCAGGATGGAGAGGAGAGACAGTCACCTTTTAGGCAAGAGAGCAGTGAGGATGCATGGAGTTCTGCCTTGGGATGGGTGATGAGCCAGCTGAGAGATCAAACTAACATGGGCAACACTGTGGTGGTTGTCTGCTACAAACTACCTGAGCAGGACAGAGGGGGGAAAGTAAATGAAGCCTTCTTCAGACAACTGGAAGAAGCTTCCTGTTTGCAGACCCTGGATCCCATGGGGTACTTAAACCACCCTGAAAGCTGCTGGGAGGGCAGTGCAACAGGGCACAAACAATCCAGGGGGTTTCTGGAGTTGTTGATGATAACTTCCTGACACAGGTGATCAGGATGCTGACAAGAGGAGACACACTACTGGACTTGATAGTTACAAACAAGGAAGAACTGGTCAGGGATGCAAAGGCTGGGGGCAGCCTTGGCTGCAATGATCATGAGATGGTGGAGTTCAGGATCCTGTTAGGAGACAACAAGGCAGATAGATAGCAGGATCACAACTCTGGCCTGGAGCAGACTTTGGCCTGTTCAAGGACCTGCTTGGAGGAATCCCTGGAGACCTGACTGATTTTCAAGGATCACTGATGATACAAAACTGGGAGGAGTGGCCGATACACCAGAAGGCTGTGCTGCCATTCAGAGAGACCTCAACAGGCTGGAGAGGTGGGCGGAGAGGAACCTCATGAAGTTCAACAAAGGCAAGTGCAGGGTCCTGCACCTGGGGAGGAATAACCCCAGGCACCAGTACAGGTTGGGGGTTGACCTGCTGGAAAGCAGCTCTGCGGAGAAGGACCTGGGAGTGCTGGTGGACACCAAGTTAAGCATGAGGCAGCAATGTGCCCTTGTGGCCAAGAAGGCCAGTGGTGTCCTGGGGTGCATCAGGAAGAGTGTTGTCAGCAGGTTGAGGGAGGTGATCCTCCTCCTCTACTCAGCCCTGGTGAGGCCCCATCTGGAGTGCTGTGTCCAGTTCTGGGCTCCCCAGTACAAGAGGGATGTGACACTACTGGAGCAAGTCCAGCGAAGGGCTACAAAGATGATGAGGGGACTGGAGCATCTCTCTTATGAGGAAAGGCTGAGAGAGCTGGGCCTGTTTAGCTTGGAGAAGAGAAGACTGAGAGGGGATCTTATTAACGTGTACAAGTATCTGAAGGGAGGGTGTCGAGAGGATGGGACCAGACTCTTTTCAGTGGTGCCCAGCGACAGGACGCGAGGCAACGGGCACAAACTGAAACACAGACACTTCCATCTGAACATGAGAAAATACTTTTTCACTGTGAGGGTGACAGAGCACTGGAACAGGTTGCCCAGAGAGGTTGTGGAGTCTCCTTCTCTGGAGATATTCAAAACCCACCTGGACACGATCCTGTGTAATGTGCTTTAGGTGACCCTGCTTGAGCAGGGGGGTTGGACTTAGACGATCTCCAGAGGTCCCTTCCAACCTCAACCATTCTGTGATTCTGTGATCACCTCCTCCAAGCTCAAGAATAGTCCACCCCAACAAACAGGAAATCAATCAAAGGTGGCAGGAAGTCCGCATGGGTGAACAAGGAGCTCCTGGCTAAACTCAGACATAAGAAGGAAGTGTACAAGAGGCAGATGTGCAGGGATGGGGTTAGGCCCCATCCGGAGCTAAATCTGGAATGGGACATGCAGGGGAAAAAGAAGGGTTTCTATAGGTATACCAGCATCAAAAGGAAAAGTAGGGAAGCCCCCTGTTGAATGGGCAGGGGACCTAGTGACAAAGAACACAGAAAAGGCCAAGGTTCTTAATGTACTTTTTGACTAAGGCTTTATTGGTAACATTGGCCTACAGCAATCCCAGGCCCCTCAGACCAGCAAGAAAGTCTGGAGCAAGGAAGACTTACCCTTGATGGAGGAGGATCAGGTTAGGGAACATCTAAACACACTGGACATGCTTAAATCCATGGGACCTGAGGGGAATCACCCACGAGTGCTGAGGAAGCTGGCCAGTGTCATTGTGAGGGCACTCTTGATCATCTTTGAAAAGCAATTGGGAGAGGTTCTGAGGACTAGAAGAAATCAAACATCACTCCTGTCTTCAAGGAGGAGGATTTAGGCTCTCCAGTACAAGAGAGACATGGACATATTGGAGTGAGTCCAGAGAAAAGCCACAAAGATGATAAAGGGACTGGAGTATCTAATATACAAGGAGAGGCTGAGAGAGCTGGGACTACTTAGCCTAGAGAAAAGAAGACTCAGGAGGGATCTGATCAATGTGTATAAATATCTGATGGGAGGCTGTAAGGAAAATGGAGCCAGACTCTTCTCAGTGGTGCCCAGGGAAAGGACTAAAGGCAGTGGACACAAATTGAGATACAGAAAATTCAATTAAAACATAAGAAGAAATTTTTTTTTTAATGTGAGGGTGGTTGAACAGTGGAACAGGTTGCTCAGAGAGGTTGTGGAGTCTTCATCCTTGGAGACAGTCAACACCCAACTGGACACAGCCCTGGGCAACCTGCTGGAATTGACCCTGCTTTGAGGAATGGGGTTGGAGCAGATGATCTCCAGAGGTCCTTTCCAACCTCAACCATTCTGTGATTCTCTGATCCATAGTAGTAGTTGATTTGTAGACTTGATAATCTAAGACATACCAAGACATGGTGTGCAGACAGAAGCAAGACCTTTTATTACACCAACTCCCATATTATCCAGAACATTAAAAGAGTGTAGGACATGCCTGAATCAAACTAGGAAAAAAAAAAAAAAAAAAAAGAGAGAAATGCCAATAATAAGACTAACTTAGCAAACTTTTTCCAGTTTAATAAAAGATGATTTCTAAAAGTTTCCCTGTTACCCTTACCATCTTTTTAACTCTTTTATCAGCATTAGTCATTAGACCTGTCAGCCATTTTAATCACACAGCAAATACAATATTACCAATCTCATTGTGGGTGGGCACGGATTTTGATATAAAAGAGATGGCTGACGATTAAGTTTTGTTATTCCCATTTTACAACTAGGGAACAAAGAAAGAGATCCTAGTTAGTACTAATTTTAAAGCGCTATGTTTAAAATACTGAGGTACTCCACATTACAGAAAAATTCTTCATAGCAATTTACATATTCAAAGTACATCTCCAAGCAAATCTGCCTGCATCTTTGATTACTCAGCAGTTCTTAAAAAGAGGCTTCAGGTATCACAGGTTGGGTCCCTAGAAAATGTGCTTTCTACTCCCATTTCTGAACATTTTTGCCCAAGTAATTTGCTTTACCTCAAATATCAACTCTGTGATAGAGGCAGGGACAGAATCCTATTTCCCAAGCTTACATTTATCTTCCTTAACCTGAAGAGTCCTTCATCTCTCTGCCACCCCCCTTATTCTCTTCATAACACTCAACTTCCTTACCAAATGAGGCAAGGGCCTGCGAGCCTCTGCTACATAAATTTAATTCATCCCTGCACACTGGACAGATGTACCCTGTGCAGTAAAAGACACATGCTGTCTTTTGGAAAAAGAAATGGGATCATTGAATAAAAAGATCATCAAGAAGCGTACAATCAGAAAGCTAAATCATATTTCTATTAACAACCTTGTTTAGACATTCCTTCTAGCACTGTGGATATGTACACAGAGATCACTAGTGCCTTTTAAAACCCAGCTTGAAAAGAAGAATAATACAGCAACAAACCGAGTTCAGCTCCCCTTAAATCAGCAAAGTCCTCATTTTAGGTGCTCTAGTTCTACCTTTCAATCTAACAATACAGCTGTAGCTGTAACATAGTCTTCTAAACATAGAGATGGGGAAAAGCTGCATGCTTCACTACCAGATTTCAGTTCTTTATTGACAGCAGAGAAATGGCAAGGCCCAGCCTCCCAGGTAACACTGCAGTGGTAGCTATAGACTATTCTTTTCATGGCCTCAGCCCTACCTATATTTTTATGTTCTTCTCCTCTCCTCATTCATTCTTTTGGTTAGTGTTCTTAGGCCTGAGTGAATTTTCAGTGCAGTTTAATTTTTGCTGTTGGGGTCTTTAAAACTATCTTGATTTCCATTAAATTCCATGGGAATATCAACATGGAGTTTAGTTTGGTCAGAATTTTACCCAAATACTTAAATATATTATTTCTTTTCCCTATTTATAGTGATCACATTATACATGTTTACACTAGCACTCTTCTCAAACTGGCCAAAAAGGAGGGATTTTTTTTCTAGGATATCAACTAAGTACTCAATAGTGAAAGGGTAAAAGACGGACAGACACATACATGGTGCAGGCTATGCTAACTCCCACAATGTCTCTCTTAAGTTCAACTTACCCTGGAAGAAGGATTGCAAGCATACCAGAAAAATAAACCCACTTGAGAAGAGGTCCCCAACAGTCAAATTGCACATATATTTCTAAGAACAGTTTATGATAAAGTTAGATTCCCCAAGGTTTGGGTTTTTTTTTTTTGGGGGGGGGGGGGGGGGGGCATAAAAAAAAAAAAAAAAAACAGACTCTATGCAAACAGAATGTAAGCAAAAAGAACTGCAATACTCAGTTGTTCAGTTCTCCTTGAGGTACAGGAGCAGTATTTTAACACCAGTTGACTTTCCAGACTGAAAATATCATTATTACTTGTTGCATGGGTGACTCAACCGCTATTTATGGTTTCCGTTAAGAAGTGTTCTTTGACTTCACCAGTGAATTATCTATTTTTAACAGCATTGTCAAAATCTTCACTCTAGTTATTAACCAATATCGACTTTTATAAAAAAGTTTGTCTCATTAAATTTTATTGCCAGCATTTGCCTATTCTTTCAATAACTTTGTGGGCCAGAATCATGTCTGAGTTATGAAGCTCTATATTAATTTATTTAGTTTTTAAATAAAATGAATCAGAGCCATTTATAAAGATTGTAGAAGGCTGGTGGGCACAAGTTTCTGACAGAGCTGAACTTGCAGAAATGAAGTGAGTCCTTGCTAACAAGCAGCAAGACTAGCAGCAACTGAAAAGGACTGTTTTGAAAGCACCAAGGCAGAGTTCCTGCTTGCTGTCAGCAGGAGTAAAACATGAATAGATTTCTGCTGATGAGGAAGAACAGGAACCTTCAATAACCAAATAATTTTAAGTAGAGGCAGAAAAAACACTCAATAATATTTACACCCAAGATCTGTGTTACCATTTATGTTTTAAAGTTTGTTGTAAATGGTCTCCTATTGCTACTTTTGAGCTCACTCCCAGTGACATGCGGGAATACATTTCACCTTCTTTGCAATAAGAGCATGTTCCAGCCAGTGATAACATAGCTCCAGCTTGTACTAATTGCTAGTAAAGAACACATCATCAGCCAAAAACCTCACTGCCACCTAACCGATCTTGAGCATTTTTGTTCTTTTGCAGAGGTCATTCTCTTTCACTCACTTTTGCTTCAAGGACCTCATTTTTCTCTGCTGAAGACCCTTCATTAGGGCAAAACACAAAAGCCAAAGAACCTTTGGGATTTTTCAGGAATCAGTGTAGCTTTTCCTTCAGGATGCAGAAGTTTTAGGTCTGCAGCTAGAAAGCAGCAGCTCCATCCAAGCTGTAAGAATGCAATAGAGCCTGGCTTCTGAATTCTGTGTTGAGGAATAAAAGAATGATATTTTTACCGCCTATACCTTCTACAATTCAGAAAAACACTTGTGGCTTCCCTCCTTATTCCTTATTCCTTATTTTAATTCATCAGCCTTCTATGAAGTATGTCTAAGCAGACAGACTATGGTGAATTTCTCAAAAGTGTCAATTACCTTGTTTTTTGTTTTTTTAAATGGAAAACTAAGAGTTGCGAGTATGAGATAGCAAAGGTGATCCTAAGTGCCAGAAAAGAAAAGTTTCACACAAAAACCTCTACCAGGCAAATATTCCATGAAATCACAGGCACACCACTCTCTTGGGCTATTTATGGGCATGGAATATCTGGAATAAAAACTACCAGAAATGTGGTGATATAATATTGGTAGCCATCCTCACATACTAAAGTACTTACACTAAATATACAGTTAGATCTTCCCTTTAAAATATCCTCATTTTTATGTGGAGAAGGTATAGAGAAGAGTAACTGAATTCTGTTCAGGTAAAGATTTTTCAAGAATTTTTAAATGACAGGAGCCACAACTCTCACTGAAATATATAAGGGCTTTTAAAATGTCCATCTATTACTTCTTTCTTTGTACTTTTCTCCTATTGGAAATAGAGGAATTTCTGTTGTTGATTGTATAGGTCCAAGATTATTAATGAGTGGTTCGATGTTTTGTGGAGATGAAGGACTCATTTGTTGAAACATGAAGAAATTGAAGTTATTCCAAGTCAATGCATATGAAAATTACTTCATTTCAGAAAATGGGTAAAGTTCTCCTGCTGAATAAGCTCTAATTTTGCCTAGGCAATTGAGTATATTCAATACTATTGGGAAGAAACAGCTGAAACAAGTATTTCTCTGTTCTCTGAACTGTATGAAATAAAACACAAATTATTCAGAGTTGTCTGTAAAAATAAAACAAATATTATCTTTAGTACTCCTGTTAATTTGCAGCTCTTATACTAACATCCATCCCACGCAACTAGCTACAGTTGTTACCTAGCTATAGAATTCCATATCTCAAGTTTGAATGCATCACCTGACTAGTCAAAATAAATTTCAAGAATATAAAAAATTACTTATGTTACTATTTTGTCTTATAAATGTTTATAACTTCATCATAGAGAGAAGTAGCAACAGTACTTCCTGAGTGACCATTTCAAGCATGGTTGTGTCACACAGTAGTTTTTTCAAGTAATTATTTATAAGTAGTAGTATTCTTTCACTGTTCCTTGTTTGATATCTTAGAACAAAACACCGATTGCCTAAATTCCATGGATTATAAAAAATAATTATATAGAACCTTTAAGAGAAAAAAGTTTCACTTTTGCCTCTGGTAACAAAAGCTGTGTCATCACATTCCTGTTATAGAACCCTCCATCACAGCAGTGCCTGTGGAAGACAAACACTATCACCTCTTGTAGAACAGGACTTCTGGAATGAATATTTGAGAGCAGCAGACATATCAGCACTGTGGGACCGCTTATATTTCATAGTAATAAGGATATATTTATCAATTAATTCTAATACTAAATGTTGAAATAGGAGGTGGAGGAAAGTATTGATTTAAATATTTTTATGGGAAAATGTTATTTCTTTCTGTTATACAAGATGGAAAGAGAATAACCCATCTATTTAAACAATATGAATTTTGAATAAATTTTCAATTTTGTTTAGGCAAGCTTTTTTCTTTTTTTTTAAGTTTTACATTAATTTTGCTATTTGTAGTTTGAATCCCATTTGATCATATTTAACTTAATGTAAATCTCAGTAAATCCAGTTTCATATCTTAGGTCCTATGACTTTTTTTTTCCTTCAAACTATCAATTAAGCTATATTAGTCGTGTATCAATTACTTCTGGGATTGATTTTAGAGGATCTGATGTTTATAGTAAATCCCCATCTGCATAAAAGGGGATCTGTCTTTAGTTTTAACTCCCATTTCCACATATTTATTCTTCCCTTCCCTCCCTCTTTCTTTCCATTATCTCCAATACTTGTGGTTACCACCTTCATTTCAGTGGAAAAACAAAGTGGGGAAAGAGGACAATTCTTAAAGGCTAGGTTGGAAATTAGCTAACAGCTATTTTCCCAGGGATTTTAATCCATCTTTTTAAGCGCTCCTTCTCATAATTGGAAAAAAAAACCTAATAGAAAACAAGGATTGTTTCATAAGACAAGTTTATGAAAACAAACCAGACAAAAATTCAATACAGTGCTTCAGGGATATCATGGTAAAGAAAACCTCCATACCACTTCTTTCACAAGAGCTTAATATTTATAAATAGCTGCCAAAAAAAATCAGAAGGGAATAAACTGTTGTGTCCACCAAGGATAGGATGAGTAGTAATGAGGTATTCCTGAGGCAGCTGACATGTAGGCTACCTCTTAAGTGAAGTTAAGTTAACATTGTGAACACTGGCGAAGTTAAACTGTTGATATTTTCTATTTTCTTCAGTAGAGGTGTTTCGGGGAGGTTTTTGTTTGCTTCTTTTTAAGATACTTGCCACACCAGTCTGACAGAAAAAGCAGAGTGTTCCTGCTTTCATGAAAAGAGTAGGGGACTAGATGGCCTTTGAAGCTCTTTCCTTTACAAAGTAAAAGGCCTTTAATCTGAATTTCACCTATTTGCAAGGGGTTTTGTTGTTGTTGTTTTAAGAGATATGCAGGAACCACATTTGTAATCCTTTGCCTTTAGGATAGTTTAGAAAACTATTCCCAGTTTTCTGAAACAAAATAAAGCAGCAATGCTTCTTCACAACTTCGTTCCCTGCAGCCCACATGCACCTTTCCCCTCCTCGCCCTGTGCTAGTGCAGCGGCTTAGAGGAGAGAGTAACCTGGGGGATGCTGCAGGGCCTCCAGGAAGCTGAAATGCTCCAGGGCTCTGAACAACACAGGGGCGACCCGGCCGCTCACCTTCCCCAACACTAGCAAGCAACCCCTCTGCTCGCTCTGCTCTGGACAGATCTGCCCTTCCCCAGGGCAACCCCCATCTCCCACACCAGTTTGACCTGCTTCTCACCAGTACTGCTTCTGGTTAGGAATATCAGAGACCAAGTGTGGAGGCATTACTTTAAGAACTCCAGAGAAGTCTATTTTTGATTTATCTTGTCTTAAAGGCAATACAGCAAAGCGTGCCATCAAGTCATACTTTCTACAAAATGCCTAGGGGTTATATGCAAACACAACTCTTTCAAAGGTTTCTCCATTCAATATATTAAGAGATTGTGCTGTTCAGCAGTCACACAGTCCCACGAATGAAACTGCATCACCTTAAAAAAAGCCCAGGGTGCACTCACTGCTGTGCCAGAGCAACTCAGAGCAGCAGACACCAGCTCACAGGACACCTCTGACACCCTCAGGAGCAACTCTGATTTCCAAGAGGGGGAGAAGAATCCCCTGACTGTGGGGCTCTGAGCCAGCCCTGTCACCACTCCCAGTCCAGCCCTGCTGCCCTCGCTTGGGGCCATGTCCTGCCGGCAAGGCCCCTCAGTCACCCTCAGCCCCCTGACAGCCTCTCTCATACACCTCCTTACCTCAGAAAGTTCACATCATTACTGAAGTAAAGACATCATCACCCCACATTGCCCCCAAATCTGGGGGAACCCTTGCAGTTACCATTTGTGATTTTCACCCCCTGCAAGTATCATTTCTTTTGATAAAAACTTAACTGAAAATGGCAACTGTATGGTATTTCCAGGAAAAGACAGTAGAGTTTGAGGTAATTGAAAAAATGACCCAAGCTACAGTATCTTCATGTATTATTCACCAGTGAACAGTTAAACACTGATACATCACAGAGTAGCTGGCATCTCACGTAACCAGAACTAAAACTCCCTTCCCTCTCAGCTGCATCTAATTTCCCTTTAAACTGCTTGCAACAGCGCAAAGATCTAAGCCATCCCCAAAGGTAGCAACAGACCCACCAAAGAGTCTATTATATTTGCTAAAAATAGCACATGGATCTCAAGTGCCAGAAGTGGTAAAACTTCTGCTATGCTAAATGCATTACAGTAACCATAAGAAAGTAAAAATGTCAATGAAGAATTTATTCTTCTGCTCAAAATACACAAAAGAAATATTTTCTTCCAATGCCACAAATACTGTTTTTGAGTTTAACAGTAATTACTACACATCCATTAAGACAGTGGGTTAAAGTTTATGACAGACTCTGTGGCTGGTTTGGGGGAAAGACATACTGAGCCAAAAACTGGATGGCATGAGAGGTCACACAGGGGCGATGATGAGAATGATAAGTTTGGGAGCTGCTATAGAGAAATCTCACTTCTGTGTCCTCTACGCTTGCTCAGATATAGAAACTTCAGAAGCTTCCTATCCTGAAATCCTCCATATGCAACACCACAGTAATAGAGAACAGAGATTCACAGAGAACAATGGACATGTCATCAGCAGTTTTTAAGTGATCATACAGTAGCTGCCACAAAAAGGTTTTATAAAAGAAACTCAAAAGCACATCTGTAAGGGTTTTTGCATGCAACGAACAAAACCAGAAGTCTACTGAAGTGCAGGACTTGTTGTATGATGACACCTGAAAATCCCACCTCCCTAAAACTCTAGGCACTTTAATGTAAACGGAGCCTTAAATGCTATCAGTCATCACAACTACCACAAAAATAATGCTGGGGAAAAGGGGAGCCAACAAGGGAGGCAGGGGAAATCTCCACATAAACCTGTTCAAAATAAGCCTATTGAGACATAAAAAGATCCTTGTATCTCTGTAGAAGGGACGTCAGAGAATTTGAGCGGGACCCTGGTGCTGCAGGTAGGTTTTCAGAGAGCAGGATGGCAGAGGGATCAGTGCTTGCTCAGATCTGGGAGCGGAGTGGCCGTTTTAGTGATACTCGAGCCAAACTACTGCACGTTGCCTCTCTGCAGATCTTATTTGCCCAAGGAGAGCGCCATACTGGTGCTTCCACTTCTCTGTGTAGCCCTGAGTAAGCTGTCTTGGGTCCCTTTCACCACTGTGAATTTTGTGTTATCACATCCTCAGTTTCACAGTAACTCAAAAGCAAAACCAGCAGTGGCAATGCTGCTTGGTGTTCCATGTTCTGGCTGTTCACAGGGAGATATTAGATGTTTAAAATTCTGCATTTATTTCTGAATATCTTTCTTAAACAGTAAAAAAAAAAAAGTTACGATCAGATGTAGAATGAAGAGGTGAGATAGACGAATATATGGAAAAACTATGAAGTATGTAACTGTGTGAGCAAAACAGAATGTTATACAGAATCTTTGACCTTTGTGTTTCTGGTTAAGACCTACATCAGTTTTACACTCAGTCAATTCTAAAAAATATCTTGTCATCTACCTGACTTCTGTGTGCTAAGCATTTGGAGGAAATTTGTTTACAGTTATATCTGAAGCACTCTCAATATGCCTTGATGCTTCAAAGAAAACCACCAGAGAAATCACAGTTGTGTTTGGAATGAGTAAATGTTTTTATTTCCAATGGAAGAGGACAATTAAAAAAAAAAAAAAAAAAAAGTCCTACATGGCTCTTCTATATGCTTTTGCCACCAGATCTTCCATGAGTCATTTCTAAGCAACAGTCTTCAAAACCTGGTGGAGTATCTAACCTGAAAGGACAGTCACCTTCTTGCTCTAACAGATCAAGATCTTTTCAGTGATTCCCTTAGCACTGTTCAGTCAACCTTCATTTGTTGTTCTTTGGGCCTTGCATTTTTTTTCCCCGAGATAATATATTTTCTTAAAAAGCAAAATACAGCCAATAATTGGCAGTCATAGAATCCACACTGCAACACAATGTTGATGTATAGTTTGTGCAGACTAACTCAAATAGCCTTAAAGTGACTTTGGTTTTTTGCCCATAACAGAATAGCTTTGGAGTTCAGTACAAGCTGAAATTCAGCTAAGATTGTACACAGAGCCAATTTACAGGGCAGTCATCCAGCATGCAAGGGTGAGGTCCCTGTACCTTAAATTCTCTTCTCCTGAGCCTAATGTTGTCTCTGAGCCCACATAAATATTTAGGTGGCTAGATCCAGGATGCCACAGGTACACCATTATCAGCACCAGCCATAGCTAGTTCAAAGTCAGCCCGCATATACATACAGCTTTAGATATCAGCTAAACCAGCAGAATACTCCTCGATTAAGGCTGAATTTCAAATAGAAATCTTTTTGTACCAACAAACTATTACCATGTTCTATGCATTCAAAATGAGGAAAAAAAATTTTTTTTTCTTCTGTGTTAAGAAAGTTATTTGCTGCAATGCATGGATGGTTCCTGTGAACCACAGCAAACTGCCTGAATTAGTATAATTACTGCAAGGACTTTCTGCTTTACCTTTCATCCCACACATCTAAATCCTTTTCCCTACAGTTCCTGTGTTATTACTAGTGTGAGAGAAAACACACTGAGACACACTGTTTTTATATAAAAATTAGTCTGAAGAAAATGGAAAACAAAATGTAAGTGGACAGAAAATTAAAGAAATCAACATACTTGCTCTAACTGGAGATTTAGAAGACATAAGTGCAGTACAAATGACTTCAAAACATCCAAAGTTTTATGCTTGTTTTACAGACTTGGTACTTGACAGAAAAGTGGAAGAAAAGGAGCATGTAGCACAAAAGCATGCAGAGAACATCTACGCTATCCCAGCACAGCCTAACAACAAATGTAAAGTCAATAGTAAAGCTCAACAGCAACAATCATGAGGACAGTACAAAAAATGAGGGGCATTGACAGTGCCCTGTGTGCCTGCAATAGTGGGGAGTTTGACAGATACCATTTCCAGGTGATCTTAGAAAACAGACCATACTCTAGTCTCCTGTAGACAATTACAACAACAAAACAAAAACCCTCCCACCCCCACAAAGTGTTTCTGCTAATCTTACAAAAAAAACAAAACAAAACAAAAACACCACACACCTTCTTGAGTTGAACCTAGTCATCAGTTTAACTCTGGAACATCTGTGAAAGATGTACCAAGCTAGCTGCCAAAAGCATTCATGCTTCTGGATTCCCAAAGTATCCAACTAACAGCTCATCTCTGGCTGAAGCCTTTCTTTAACATCTGTACTTTCCATCGCTCCAGAAACAAAACCAATGACGTTAGTTAAATCCCTCAGGGGATCAAAGGACAAGCAGTCACACAAGTGGATACTACTTCATCTATATGCCCTGTATAGCAGGCATCAGATTCATCTGAGCAGAGCACCCCACTTCTCTGTAGGGTTACAGTATTGCTCAGTACCAGGTGGTGCCGCACAGGCTTTCTGAAGTCAAGAGGAAAGCAGAGACCTTCCAGCATGGCTAGCCTCCAAGAGCATTTTATCTGGAGTGGTGCTGCTAACCACTGTAGCTATGTTGTCCTCATATAGTTCTTCCACGCTAATGAAATAAACTCATTAAAACCAGTACTAGCTCTCTCCACACGTGTGTGACACTCAAAACCTGTTCACACAAACTAAAATCTGAAATTCATACTTGTCTCCCTGCGATCCTCATGATCAATGAGCAGCACTAATCCATGCTAGAAGTGCCACAGCCTAGACTTGGGACCTTCACCAGGTCAGCAAATGCTGAAACCAGGCAGAGACCGGCTGTCCAAATTGTTGAGAAAACCGTTCATTGAAGAAACGCCACCTGCACTAAATTTAAAGTGAGGACTTTCTTGCTGCATCATAGCAAGAAACTACTAGTACTACCAAAAGTTTGGAATTAGCTTCTGTACTAAAATTCTACAATAAACAGCTGTGCTTTCAAATAGCAACCCTCTGCTGGTGTTCACAGTCAACGTGGTGATGCTGACCTCTTACTGCTCATTTCCACAATGAAAAAGGGAAACATTGCTTTGAAATAAACAGCTGAAACCTGCATCAGATGAGGACAGCACTGCAGGACTAGATAAATGCTTAAGCAGCAGCAGTATTTGTTTTTGTGTAAATATTCCTCATGCTAGAGTAGAACATTAAAAGGTTTTTTCTGCGGGGGCTTCTGAATTTTTGCACACAGCTTCTGAAATTATGTACCATTTAAGCATATTTATCCTTTTCATGTTGAATGCCTCCACAAAAAGCAGAAGTAAAAAATTCATTTAAGCTCCTTTCTCAGCAGTCTTTTCTTTCAGCCCACTGGAAGCAAAAGCAACACAAGGTCTGGAAGGAAGAGATGCAATCCCCATATGTATTTTGTCAGCATGGAGGGAAAAATATTCCTTTCGTAAGCCTTCTAATGATACCTACTGCTTCTGAATAGCTTTACTACACATACTGAACTCCTACAGACTATGTTGCAAAAGGCTCTTACCCCAGACTTTCTCCATAAAACATAATAAAACACATACCTAGAATACCATTTATTGAATGATGTACCCTGCAGAAGTTGGGTTGTTTCCTTTGGCCAGGTCTCACTGACCTAACACTCCAAAAAAAACTAACTTCTCTTGCTCTTTCCCCCGCAAGATTACTGGCTCTCCAAAAACAAACAAACAAAAAAACCCAAAACTTCCTGTCCTCCAAATTCCTTTTGGACCCACTGCAGCTCATACCAATTTAAATAGTAAAATACCCTATGGCTTGTGTAAAAATCTGTAAAATGGGTTATTATTTCTCTATAACTCACAACAGCAGTACAAAGATTTCTCAGTCTTAACAGTGCTTTAGAGAGAGAGGAGAGTGCTAAGTTTTATTATTATTGGCTTAATTTCTACTCCCTTTCTTAACACAAATATATACCACAGAGCCCATGGGAAACATTAACAACAATAGGCTTATTTTTTGTGCCTAATACTGGCTTTAATTAAATATTGCTTTTTCCTTACTTAGCTAGGTGGCATGGGACGCAGGAATTATTTGAAAGGACTTGGGAGTGGACTCAAAGGCTGGTGCAGTGGAATGAATCATTTCCCTGCAAAGGGAAGGATTAATTTGCTGCCAGCTCGTTTTTAACTAGCCTCTTTGACTTGCTCCTGCAATGTGGCCCCCAGGATTCCAGTCAGGTAAAAGCAGCATAATTGCACAACTGCTTAAAAACTTACACAAGGCCCCTCTGCAGCACGCACACACTTTGCAAAAATGCTCATGCTAAGCTCACAATGCTTTTTCACACAGAAGGAAAAGGAGCTTCAGAGGTTTCTGAGATGCTCAGTGCTTCTTTGAAACAGAAATGCTGAGACCCTTCACTTTTTACCTTTATTAAGCTATTGCTGTTTCAGAAACACTAGTCTGAAATTGGTCATCCCAAGAAAAAGGGTAAATAGAGTTAATTTGCTGCTGCAAGAACAGACTTGCATTAACACTTGCTTCCCTTCTTAAATTTCAGGCCACATAACTAAAGTATCTTCAACTAAGGAAAACATAATTCATAAGTTTATTTTATTTTATTTTTAAATATCTTTTTAAACCTAATTACTGAGAAGATCCCTAACTATGTTTTTAGGAGTTGACCTGTAAAGAATCAAAGCTAATGGCTAGGCACATAGAGCTGCTTTTTATTTAGCAAAATCTATGGGAAAAGAGCAATATAAAAGGGGAAAAGCTCGCTTCCTGAAGCAATGCGGAACAAAGATGATAATAATCCATTTCCATTAAAAAAAAAAACCCAAAAACTTAAAAATAAATTTCCTTTCAGAATAAACAGCATAGGCTCTGGGTGCCTGAAATTCTGATGATTTATGACAGCACTTTAATCTAAAGATTGTGTTTATAAAGCACACTGAGGGAAATGCCTATACATTCCAGCAATATCCTGGGTTTTTTTTTTTCCTTACTTTATACTCTCAGTCTTTATACTAATTCTGTAAACAGGAATGGATATAAAAAAGACATTCAGATTTCAGAAAACAACATTTGGTGAGTTGGATGCCAGAAGACTGGTTTAGGCTTAGTAAACAATTGAAAAACAAGTCATAGCAGTTTGGCCAGCAATTTCTGTGATTCATAGTGGTGTACGGACATGTCATTATTGGAAAAATACATCTAATAATTTATGCTCTAACTCCTGGCAACATAGTATCCAATGTTTGGCCTCTGCTAATTTTAATGGTTGGCTTCCAGCAGCTACCTCAACCTCTTGTTGCTTTTACCACCACATCTTCCCAATTCTGTGTTGCTACTTTCTTCACCAAAATATATTCCTTTTGCAAGTGCACTTGACATGGGTTTTCTCTTCTTACAAGTTATTTTATGGTACAAATACTGTCATGACTGTAGCTGTGACAAAGGATGTTCTTGGTATTCGAGAGCCAGCAATGCCACATGGACCATCAGGCATCTGCCACAGGGTTGGGCAGTTTGGACTAAGCTGTGCGTTTGTGGGATACTGGTGAACTCCTAGGGCAATTGGGTCACAGAACTACAGTGTTAGAAAGCCTCTCCAGAAGTCATCCAGATCAGTCTAAAAGCTGCTTTACCAACTTGTTCTTGAAGCCCTCCAGTGACAGAGATTATATAAATGCCTAAATAATATTTCCCAGTGCTTTGCTGTCCTTTGAGGCAGTTTCCCCACACACCCCTAAATCTCCACCTAAGTCTTTTTTTTACTGCAACTCAAACTCCTTTTTATCTTTTCCACCATGGAAAGGGAAACATCATTCATCCTTCGCAGCAGCCCTTAGCACAACTGAAAATTTACCTTCCTTCTTAAAATCCCTTTCTTTAGGCTAAATAATCCTAATTTATTTGGTACTTATCCACAACCCGAGTTTTCTAGACATCAGAGAATTCTCATTGCTCTCACCAGGTTTCAGTTTAGGTGAATCCCTGAGATTTAAGTGAGAGAAGACTTACCCCTCTTAAAGCACAGCTGCTTCAGCTGAACTCACGAACAGAGGAGGCCTTACCAATGTTATGAAGTAATCCCTCTGCCACGCTTATGTTCTGCAAGCTATATTCTTCTCCAAGAACTACTGGCCTCCAGTTTGGTCTCTTACTACAATTCTGTCTTTCCTCTGGCTAATTTGCATTTATGCAAATTTTTGTTTCTTTAATAAACTGTTAGTTTTCTTTATTCTTTTTTTCTTAAGCCAGTGTCTCAGGGAGTTTTATTTACTTGTTTTGAGATAACTGAGTCTACTTTCCTGAAATCTAAAATTTTTGTTCATGTTAAATTCTGCAGCAGAACTATTATTTTTATTCTGCTGCTATTGCTCCTTAAGATCATGATCTCACTGATTTCACCATCACTTTCTTTCACTCAAGTCATCTTTTACCTCAGCATGCTCAATAAACTTTTTAGATTGAATCTAGTCTCTGAGAGCTTCCTCTATCTCCAAAATATTCCAGAATTTGCTGACTATATGCTACTAAAAAAATTAAATAGTTTAGTAAAATATACTGTTTACTATTCACTAATATGAATTGTTTAGTAATAAAATAACAAAATTGTACTAAAATAATAGAAATTCTGTATCAGCAGTTACATTTTGAATCAATAACCAAAAGTTTTGCCTGCAAAAAGTGACAGAAGGTGAAGCTGCAAAAGAAATGCTTCAGAAGCTCAAAAGTGCCATAATAGGAGATATAATCCATGGCATTATGACTCCATTTGCATGTTAAAGTCCAACAAAGAAAAAAAACAGCTGCCTACAGTCCACATTAGTAACAATATAGAGAACATTTGTCTTTATCTAAATGTTATTTGTAAATTCAAAGCTTTTCCATTTTCTTCTTTCATTTTGTTACAAAAATTATAAATTGTGCTCAAAAGGTTAGCACAGTACAAAATACAAGTTGATATAACTTTATAAAACTCAGTTCATACCTCAGTATCTTTTTCTCCTATCCAGTGACATCAGATACCATCAGCAGGTGTGTTCCCTTATACTCTGCCACTTTATACCCAGACTCTTCTGTGTTTTTGCAAACTGTTAACTGAACACTTTAATAACTTTGCAAATGGAATAACACTACAGGATTATGGGTTTCTGTCACCAGCTGAACTTACTGACGAATCATCTTCCCCCAATGATAACTTTGCTGGAAGAAGGAGACACACCAGCCAGTCGTTACTTTGTTGTGCAGAAAGAAAATTAGCATGAAAAGCCTTTTTGAAGTACCTTCCCCATCCATTTATCCGCTTTTTTTCCAAAAGATAAGGGGTCTAAACCTTCCAAAGCTTAGAATAATCATACAAACTTCATGCTTCATACTAACAGAACCTACAAGCTAATATGCATTGCCACTTACAGAACAGATCATTGCATGTTTGTTTGCCCGTTTGTTTATTCCAGTGTTCCCAAATAAAAACTGTTTCAATCGAGAGCAGGGACAAATGAAATGCCTCTTGAATAGCAGAACTGTGTAAATACAGATATACAAGGCTTCTGGGGACACCTCAGACCACCAACGTTCCCTCTCGCTCCTTAATATCTGTAAAGTATCAAGGTATGGAACCTGCACTGACCAATCAGAAAATTTATACCCACAGTTAAATCAGAACCAGAGTTTTCACATTACCAGATTTGCAGGATTTTTTGAAAATCCAAACCATATTCAGAAGCCATAGATAAAACTGTCTCATTGTTAAAGGTCACAACAATGTATATGATCTGAATATATCTATTAGAGATCCCAACAATGAAGTTATCAGAGTAAAATTACCTTTACTCTTTTAAACAGGTGGGAGTTAATAAATACACAAAAAATTAACTAATTAGAGCCAGCAGCATCTACCAAGTCTACCATATTTCTTTGTTCATTTTGTGATTTGTTCTTCTCATCCTGAGGAAAAGAAAACTACAAGCCATATTTTGCTGTGTAGCTTCTGAGTGCAAACGGTAAAAGGAAAACTAGGTACAGAATAACATGAGCTGTAGTATAAAATAACAGGACGTCTAGAATTTACCACTGAGCAAGGTAAATAACTATCTTTTTTTGTTGCATTTTTCCTATTGCTTTATTAAAAACAAATGAAAAAGTCTGATTGGGGCAAACACATAAATCAAAGTTTTCATATAAACTGCAGTAGATATTTTACCTGTCTCATTAGTTTCTTCTTCAAGCATTTCTTAGGATTGTCTCTTAAATCTGGAGAAATAAATTAAATGCAATTGAGGCAGTTTAAGGACCTGTCAGTAAAGACTAGTGAGCATGTTAGAAAGCCAGAGACATCTGCTGCAGCTTTGGTCAGTAGTAAAAGACAGCTCTGAACATTTGTGCTTCCCAGAACATTCTTTTGATAATTAGCAAAAATGGATGCGTTTCCTTAATAAGAAATATTGTTGTTCAATAACTAAGAATAATTTGTACTTTGAAAGTATCAGTGTTGTTTGATACTGCATGGTATATGCTCAGTCCCATCAGAGTTCATTGCAAAAGTCAAGGCATACATTTCTACCCAAAGTTCTGTTCACAATGAAGTATTTTTAACTCCCTTGAAAAAATATCGAGCAAATTGAAAAAAAAAAAAATGCTTTGTTGCTTCTTTTGTAGCAGCAAAGCTAGCGATACTGAATATTTGTTCAGAAGGGCTACGCGGAAGACTGGCCATACTGTAAGCAAATATAACTTACTTTTTAGTCACTGCCTGTACAAGATAGAGAAATATCCCATTGGGGACTGGTATTTCTCTACCATTCTATATCTCCAAATAAAAATAAAAAATAAATAAGAGAAATGCAACAGTTAAGAGAATCTATTTTTTCTTCTAAGTGACAACAGCATTTGCTAGTGCCCCTGATATAATGCTCAGAAGTTTTTCAGTTGTTTATTTTTCTCTGTGAAATTATGAAAGGTTAAGACCCAAGTGAAGTGTAGAATAGAGGGAGGAGATATACCCTGAAAGTATAGTTATATCTTACAGGTGATGTTTTGGAGGAAGTGTTTTGGGAAAAAAGAAACTGTACCCCAAAAGAGATACCATCCTGCTTGGATCTCTGACTATGGCTTGATGCATCTTTGGAAGGACACACCATACCTGAACGTATGCTCAGATGGCAACAGTACCTAGTACCATGTAAAATTGTAAAACTCTTCCCTCCTCCCATGTTAGGTTTTTAATGTTCAGAAATCAGTGGTTCAGCACTGTTTGGTGAAACACCCATTTGCTCCTGGAAATAATCAACTGCAAGACATCATGTTGTGAAATAACATGCTGAATTTCAACTGAGATCCTATGTAGCAATTTCTAAATCAGTGGATTGTGCAGCCAATTTTATTCTGTACATGAAAAGATTAAAATAATAATAAATATTCTGAGCTATGTAGGCATACAAGTTTGACATCTCTCAGTGGCAGTATAGAAGCCAATATACTAAAATATTTTGCCATACTAAGAAATCTGTGACTTCTCTGAAGCACAATTTTACTTGTATGCTGTTTCTGAGACAAGGGAACGCTTTGCTGCCTAAGTAGGTAGGACCTTATGTGAAAGAGTATCACAAATAGGACAACTAAAGCAATACAAATAAATAAATACTCTAGATAGCTTCTTGGATAGGTCCAATTAAGCTCCTTTACCAATATTAATATAAACAGTTCCCATGTCATCAATGCGAAATGTTACATATTTTAGCTCATTTTACTCACTATGCTTTAAAAAAAAAAAAAAAAAAAAAAAAGACCAGCTCTGGGAAAAGTGAATTTGTGTATTTTAGATTTAAGAGTTTTCTCTGTTAGTCATTTTTCTCATCTAGAGTTTTAGCAAGCTTAATTAACACAGGCTTCAGTTAGGGATGGCACAAAGATATTTCTTGCCAAGGAGGGATGGAAAGGATCATGATTTCTCAGATCTGCGTTTCCTGCACACTCTTGTATCCCCAACCTGTTAAATTGTATAGTCCTTCTGCTGAAGAGTAGGAAATACTACATGAAAGGCCCTTAAGGAAGATGCTTCCTATATGGACAAATGAAAGACCAAAGAATGAATTCTGGATGTATTTCTTAACATCTCATTTATCTTACTGTATGCGATAAAAGCAAAAGCCTAGCCATATGGAGTATGCTAGTAATATATTTTAAAGTCTATCTGTCAAAGTAACCAATCTTATTTCTAAACATGGCAAGAATTAAGCAAGTGATGGTAGAATGACACTAGGGATATCAAATACATTAACACCTTAAAAAAAAAAAAAAAAAAAAAACACACACACTTCCAAGAAGATTTTAGTAACACATTAGCCTCCTAAAGAACTATGCAACCTGCCTCCTCCCGCTTGGGAAGAGAAATACCAGAATAGCACAGATGGGTTACATATATTAGATTTTCTGATGCTTATGCAAAATATTTTACAGCACTTGAATTTTAAAACTGCTAAACTACACAAATTGCTGCAAGTTATTCCTGTAGATAGCTGTAAAAAACAAGCTAACTCAGCAATATGAGCACAACAGACATTAGCAAGATTTTTCCAGATTTTCTCATGTTATTGCCCAGTATCATCTGTGCTCAAGACCAGTATTCAGTCACGACACCTACACTGACTTTAAGTGCACTGATATTCCTGCTAAACACATCTGGATATTGGTAGCTAGAAATCGAAAGACAGAAAAAAGTTTTTGCTCTGGTTCCAAACTTGGCTACAACTTTTCTGTAAAATGGTTGAAAGGTATCTATCCAGCTGTCTCTTAGTCAGAAGTTTGCCTGTAAGAAGGTTAACCAACAAAGAAATTTGTTCAAATGATTCATTTTAGAAAACATTTGCTTAAATTCCTACAACTTTTACTCAGGGTTCAGCACTTCATTGATTTGAATCCTCCAGTCACGAGCAGATTTCCTCCAGAGGGAACAAAGACTTTTTTTTTTCCTCTTCAGAAAGATATACCCTAACTGAAGAGACTATCAGCAACTATCTTTTACTTTTTACAAATTACATTACTAAGGGTCACCTTTCAGATATTTTAATAGCAATAACTTAGATTTTTTTTAATTGATATACATGTAAAGTAGTAAAACGTATATTTCATAAAGGTCATGATTACTTCATATAAGCTATGCAAAGAAAATATTAGCATTTTGACTATGCTTAAAAACTTTGGCACATTGTAGCAAATAATACAGACCTATAGTTAATGGGAAAACCTGCATCTGTACAAAGACATTTTAGCTAATCTGATCACTCAATATAGATCACTTAAATATCACACTTGTAGCTTAACATCCTAAAGAATATGGCATTCTTAAAATACTAAGCTCTATGACATGTGCCAGCATGACTTTATAAGTAGACAGACAGACACAATTGCTAAGTGGATGGAAAATTGAAATGCATGCTCAAACAAATGCTTAGGATTTGCTTGTCCTTCATTCTGGCCTACAATGAGACCCAGTATATGCCAAGACAACCCAGAATCTATGTTTGATCCCCAAATCTGGATTGTTTTTCAACAATAAAAGCTCCGTGTCTTTACTGTCACCAAAAGCACATCGAGTACTGTACTATTTTTTTCATATATTTTTGTAACAGAAAAATGAAGTACATTTCCAAGGATCTGGTTGTCCATTAGTTTTCCATTTTGCCCCAATTACTCAAGCATTGTTTCTGAGATCTCATCACAAAATACGTAAGAGGAAAAACATGTATCTATAAGGCAAAATTTATTTTAAGTCACAGAACTTTTCTGTTTTAGCCTTTAAAGCTAAAGCCATTTGAAGCCATTATGAATGTGCGAAACTGTACAAATTGTAGCGGAAAACCATTCATTTTGGTGTTGAAAAAAGGTGGATTTATGCTCGTTTTAAAAGTGTTTAAAGCAGAGGAGAAGCAGGCCCTGTGAATCTCCACAGCATGTTGCATTAGTCCTGCTAATGGTTCATAAAATATATTCTTGTAATCCCACCTTTTAGAACAGTATAGAGATTTCTGTGTTATTTTCAGCTTCTGGCCAATAATTGAGGCCAAAAACACAACAGAATAATCCACAGAATTAACAGTCAAAGCGAAAAGAAAGGCATAAATATAGACTGTGGTCTTCTGTCAGCTGAAGAATAGTCTGAAATACGCATGTCTACTGTAGAGTATTATATGTTGAAACCCCCATGCATAAAAAAAATAACCTTTGGTTTTATATACTCTGGGGACATTTATATTTTATCAGAATTTTTTTATGCTGCTTGCTGCTGTAATATCTGATAAAGAAAGAAGGAAATGCAGAGAAGAGGAACATCAGTACCACTGTGGGCTATCAGATCTAATGGATCCTTTTTCTATTTTACCTATGGCAAGGCTGCAGACAAACTGTGTATCATGCAAATTCCTTTAGAGATGTACTCACACATATATAATGTAGTACCTCATATATATTATAACAGTTATTTTACATTTCATTCCCCAGCTAGACTTGAATATAGAATTTTGGTAGTAGGGCAACAGGAAAAATCCTCGCTATAACTAGGAAGATTAATCAATCTAATAATCTCCTGTCTCAGAGTATATGACAGCTAGATAGAAAGTGTTAAACACTCAGTCCTCAAGATGTGCTCAGTCCTGGAATCTGTCAAACTAGTTTGATTTCTGGCCAATAAAAATATTTTGAAACAAACTTTGCATTTGTTATATAATTGAAAATTCTTACCTTGGGGTACTAAAGAAGGAAGCCAGTATAAAAACTTATCACCGCAGCACAACAAGGCTGGGGTGATGGATTTGTTCACTCGAGCATCGTCTGCCAATCAACAGCAAGCACAACATGGTGACTACAATTGGGTTGAACACATTTTGTTTTCTAGAAATATTTGTCCGTCTCCCCTCCCTTTTTTTGGCTTATTAATACTTTGAGCTCATGTTTTCAGGTTGCTAATTCAAGGGCAGTCAAAAGGTCTATGCAAGATGTAGGGATGTAGTACAGGACAAAAGACAGCATATAGTTATTTGCAAAGTCCCTGCAGCTAAATAGGTTCATTAACAAAGAAATCATTTTGACCAGTACTTTGGGTATCCCCAAAAGGTTAATACGCACCATTGCCTTACAGTGTTAGGTTTTGTAAGAGGAAGAAAGCAAAGCCACACAGAAAGCCATACACACACAGAAGCCACACATAAAGACACAGCTCCAGCACTGAAAGCTCACATTTACTTGATACCATAGATTTAACAGCAACAAGGAAGGCAGACAGAGGATAAATAAGATGACTATTGATTCAAGCTCAAGATGGGGTCACAGGAGATCTGAGTTCAATAACTAGCTTTCAATCTTGATGCTGAGCAAATCATTTGAACTCTCTGGCCTTTCAGTTCATCAAGAGGGGAGAAAAAAAAAAGCAATATTCCTTTTTCCCTGGGTTATTTAAATCTCATTCATTTAGATTTTAAGTGGTTCAGATAAGTAACCATACAGTGCCCACTGAAAGAGTGCTCTGATCTTAGTTGTAACCTTGGTGCTCTGTACAATAAAGAAACCCAAACCCTATAATTACAATGACTGCACATTAGCACAGACTGGTTATTTTATAGTTTGATGCTTCTAAACTACCTGAAAGATAAAACATCTTGATCAACTTCTTTGGGCACCATGAAGAAACAGGAACTGAAGAAGATAAAAGTAAAGAGAGTAACTTTCTGCTTCAATGAAGATGTCTAACTAGATACTGAGAAGGCCAGAAAGAGCCTTCTCAGTATCCAATTAGACAGAGGAGCATTGGAAAGAGCTCTCTTAGTCAACATATGCAGAAAACAAAGTGCATCTGCCTTAGAAATTCTTGAATGATTTAGACTAGCTTTCTGACTTGTTTCATCATTTCTTTGAGTGTGTGCTTTGCCTCACAAAAATATACAGATAAGCATATCCACTGTTCCCTTTGTAAAAATGACATCTCCAATGGCTTTTGCTCATCACATTCTCTTAGGTGAAATGCCAACAGCATCCCTAACTTTCCCCAGTAATCACAGCTACTAGAATCCTTTATTGCTCTTCTGGCCCAAAGTATCATTTTTACTGGTAAAAACAGAAGCAAATCTAACAATATTCCCATTGATCAGATGACAAATAGTGTACGAGATCAAACAAAAAGATATATACCTGGCTTTGAGGAAAATGCTGCATCTGAAGGACAGGCATTCATTACTGCAAGTGACCACTGAAAAATAGTTCACATCTATTGCTTGCTAATGAAGACAGATTCCCAGCTTAAGTGTTTCCCTCTGAAGTTAAATGCAACTATAGCACCTTGTAGTATGATTTGGTTTGTTTGTTTTATATGAACCATCAACCAAACAATTTTCTAGTTTAAAGTATTTTGACAATAGTTCAGCTATTGTTTTTAAATTTTGTCAGCATTCCTAACTATATATAACTTCTTGCTCACCACAGTCCAGTTACAGAACCTCTTAACTTATATGCTTGGCTTTACTCAGTGATATAGTTTCCCATTACTTCCTGTGAGACTCTTCAGGTGAGTAAAGGTGAACATATATGCAGTATGGTCAGCATCAGCGCTTCATCTATCACTTTGCTCCAGCATTGCCTCTTCTGATATTGCACTCTTCAAGAATATCTCTTTACTGCACCTGAAATGTCTCATTTCGTTTAAAAAAAAAAAAAAAGCCTCATGAAAAGAAAAAGTATTAATACTTAATTTTTTAGTCTCAACTCTTAAGGGATTCTTTGTTTCATTTACTTTTTGTAACGTTAGTTCACATCTTTTATTGAATGATTTCCTTACTTTCACCAAAGTTGTTTATTATACTTTAATAGCTTCACAGAAGAGGAAAATTAAGGCAATTTGCTTGAGGTATTTGCTTCTACAGCTCAAATCTTCAAAGGAGCTGTGGCAAGATAACAGAGACACTCAAGTGAAATTGAAAAATCAGTAGTACAATACTGTAGTGTACTGATCCTCAGCATTTAAATGCCATACACCTTCCTATCTTCTTTAGGAAATGGTTATGTCTGGAAAAGATGCCAAGAATTACAATTCCCAACTTGTGCCTTTCAGCATCTTCTGATGAAATAAACCTGGATGACTTTAATGATATACTGGTACTGAAGTGTATATTTAAGCACAGTGGATACGTTACTTCTTGTTAAAGTATTTTGCCTTCCTATGACAATATCTGCTGTGAAGAATCATTAATTTTCCAGATGATCTCAACAAAAAGGACAGATTTTTCCTTCATCTTTTTACCATCACTATAAATAGAATTTATTTATGAATCTGCTCTTTTGTATATTATTTATAAATAATTACTCTCCAATTACCCAAATTTAGAAAAAAACATGTTTTCCCCAATTTTTTCCTTCCCCAAACATACATAGGCCATGGTAAAATGTCTTATTACTAAAAGCAAATTAAGTACCACTCAGAAAGTCTTCAATCTCCATAATACTTCAGCTGTAGGCTTATTTCTAAGAAAGACCTACTCTGAATAAACTAGAAATAACCAGAATAACAGTGAAGAAAAACAGCAAATCTTACCAAGGTTCCAAGCTCCAGCAAGAAAGAGAGGACAGTGCAAGCCTCTGGTTCAGGAATCTCTATATCTTCTTCAGTATAGAAGATGCAATAAGAAAGTGCATGCCCATTTCATAGATGCTGATGAGGCCAGGGCAGACATACTGCTCTGCTAGAGGAACATCAGAGAAGGAGGCAATAAGAATCACTGTTCTTTTCTTCACAAGAGATGTTAAGAGATGAGAGACATAGTTGTGCGTAAAAAGGGCTGATGGGGGAATAATCTCTTCACCTCCAATGAAAACCAGGATAAAAGCCATAGCAGTAAGTCAGATGTGGACCAAATTATCAAGATTAGTGACAGCTGAGCATAATTGTTTCCTCAGCCCCTTTATCCTCTCATCAATTGTACAGGGAAAAAGAGAGACCCTTTGGAAACGTGGAGAAGGATTATCCCACAGCTACTCAGAACATGGCAAAGCAAGCACAAAGTAAACTTTGTGTAATCTTTCCACAACTCTTCCTCCCCTCCTGCCTTTTACCTGAACTGCCCTGTTCACCCTCAGCTGCAGCTGAGGCTCAGTCCTGCAGAATACACATGCACTTATGTATTTCACGGTTTACTGGAAATTGTATTGAACTGATAGGAATATATATTTTCCTCCCCTCTGCTAGTGTCTTTGCTGCCTTCTCAAAGGACTCTGTTTTAAGATGCTACAAACATTTGTAATAAAAATTACAAGATAGTTGTTTTTCTGCTTTGAAAATTATTTCAGCATTAGCATTCAGTTCTCAGAAACATTAGGCAACCTAATTTGAATTATTTTTGCCCAGATAGAAGACAGTGTTCCAGCTCTAGCAATCTAGCTTCTCCACGCAATTCCATGAGAGAGCAGAATACCTTTTTACATATTAAAACATTTAGAAACCTGGAAGCAGAAATACATCCTGAAAGCATCAACTTCTTTACACAGTCCTATAAGTAGTTTGTGACAACCTAGCTACAAGTTTGTCCTTTTTCTCTTGAAGCCTTAAATAAAATGAAATACAGATGAAGGTCACTGTTTATTATATTGTCCCTTCATTGTGAGAGGGTTTATTTCTTTCTGCTTTTACTGCTAAGAAACTGCCAGTCTCAGCAGCAGAGACAGTAAAACACTTGTACTTTCCCTACTATACTGTAAGACTTTTAACAGATGGGGAGAACAGCATGAGAGCTCTTGATTAATACCTAGGATAGACATAGGAAGTGATAGTAAAACATGACCCTCACTTATCCACTGATGTCTCCTTGAAGATACACACCAAGGGGAAGCAACCAAGAACTGAGAGACAAGAGTGGTTACAAAGAAGAAACGTTCACTCCCTGGGGAAAGGGGCCTTCTAGCTGATTTTGCTTCGGTACCATTCACGCTTCCCTAGCTAGCTGTGACTGCAAATCAGTTGCACCTGCATGTTCTTCTAGCAAGGCTAAAACCAACCAGAAATGCTTCCAGCACTCCTCCCTTCCAGTACAGTATGTGGTGTATGTTTAGCATAGCTGTTTGTTATTTTGGGAGGTGTTTCTCCAGTGAAGTTTTACTTCCTCTTTCATGTGTTCCTGGAGGGCTGTTCTCTATGCACATGTATAGGAATGCCAAGAAGCTATTCTCTGTGCTCATGTCTCTGAGGGGTAAGCTAGACTCTATTAAAGAGCCATTTTTTTTAATCCTACTTTTTTTTGTTCTTGGTGGCATTATGTGAAAATTTCTGTCTTGAAACCACATTAAATAATATGAAAATGAAAAAGAAGAAGAAGAAGAAAACACTTTCAGCATACTGGATGATTAAATCAGTTTTCTTCTATCAAGTACAGAAGAGAATTGGAAAAGATCAATATTTATAGCAGCTAAAGCTGTAACAAGGAGAATGGCTACCTGTGAGCATGGCCAAATAGGGACAAAAATGGCTGCCTTCCTCTCTGAAGTACAGTCCTGAAGTGGTAAGAGCCACATAGGGTAGTAAAGGGCTAAAAAAGGTGTTCTGCATATATTTGTATGCACATGCTTCCAGAGCCCCAAATGTCCTGATATGGCATCTCAGATCACAGTTGTTACAAGAGGCTAATATTTAAATTGCATCTACATTTTATTATGCATATTATAAGTTATTTAAAATAACAATTGATTGAATTCCCTTTCAACCTCTGAACTGCTTAATGCATTACAATATCCCTAGAATAACTATCAGAGGTCTCTCCAGTGAGGAAAATTACTCTGATTTTTATACCTCTGTCATTTAGAAAGCCAGCTAAAATGTACAGAATGGATAGTGAGTACACGGAACAGCACAGGAGAGCTCCTGTTGTGGATCTGTTAATGATTTCTGATGCTGAAGAGTGCAGCAACACTCTGAGATAAAGAGAACCTGGAAGAGTTAGTTTTAACAAAAAGTAACTGCAAATATCTAATAAGTGTGCTTTCCATTTCCATAGCAACTTTCATCAGAGGAATGGAAAGCACTTTAAAACATCAATCAATTTACCCTCAACACTACTGTGTGGCAGGCAAAATACATATTAGAAGAAATAAAGTTGCTTCCTGGTGATTGCTGGACTCTATTTTAAGAGTCCTTTTTGCTACCTCTGCACTAACTTTCTCATTAACAGTCAATCTTCCAATTCTCTTTCATATTCTCTCACATGGACTGTGGCATGAGAAGAGCAATCAGAGAAATGTGAATAAAGCATGAAGATCTTGGGAAATAATGAATTTAGCTATTACTGAACACCAAATCAAGGTATTATAATTTGGGCAATGTTTGTAACCTACTGTAAGTCACTATTGCTGCAAAAACTCTTTACAAGGGCAGAAGTCAAAACATCAGTGGCTTTCAAGGACAGTTTCCTTCATTAAGCATCTTGCCAGTGAATATATGTGAAAGACCATATTTTGGCCACCTATACTAGGCAGGTGCAACATGCATATTGCAATGCCTTATGAGTAGGCACCATGACCAAGTGAGGTGCTTTGTGTCAGCAAATTATGAGCGTAGGCTCATAACATTCAATGGCCAAAGCTAATTGTCTGCGAATGCCTGTGAATAACTCAAAAGGCTAAATAATATACTTACTGCCCTCCACTGACTGTATAGGCAGTGCCGGTTACATGGCATTTCAATGCTCCTGCGTGCTAACTATGTGCATAATACAAAGCACAGAGAGGCATCTAAACAATCACTTAACCTCAGAGCTTCAGAGCAAGTTCCTTTTACCCTCAAGAAATTCTGAATGCTGAAGTCTTTAGAGACTACGCCCAGTGCTCAATATGCTACCCTCCAGGTTACGCACTATGGAAATGGCTTTTAAAATCTCTACAGGGAAACTAAGTTCTAAGGGGGCTGGTCATAAACAAGGGACTGATCTTCAAACATGTACGTCCTTCACAGTCTGCAGTTACTACTGCAATTCACTGAAAAAAAGTGCTTTCACCAGAACAGTCAGATCAGGGCACTCACCATCCCATATTAGAAGGATATAGAAAGGTATAGAAGGGTATAGAAGGATATAGAAAAAAGATTCATGCAGTCAGTAAGTGAAATCAAGCAACAAGAGCCTGATTCTCCCCTGTTCCTTGGGGAAAAGAGAAGACCCTTGAGGATCTTAGAGGTTCCTGGTTCCGCTCCTACTTTCTAAAAGATGAATGCATAGGCATGTCCTGGAGCAGGGTCCAGAACATATTCCTTCAAGGAAATCTCCATCTTGCCTGAAAACAAAGGCTAGAGTTAAAATCAGCAGAGGTCAGAGAGAAAGGATAAATGCTAAGTTGAGAAATGAGCAGATGTGATTCCCAGGACTTATAGGTCTGCACTTGCCTGAGGTTCTGAGACAAAGGTGTGGGAAGGGACTGGACTGGAAAAAGATAAGCTGGGTAACAGTGCTGATGAGTTCTTTGGAAAAAGTTTTCATACGTAGTTGAGAACTACTGAGTGTACAGTCAATGCTGACATTTTGGATCAGGTGGGAGGTGACAGTGGCCTGTTGTTACCTAGGAATAGGACTGGAGTTAAGGTCAGGAAGAAAACTTAGTGGAAGGAGTTCCAAAACCGCCGCCAGACTTAAAGATGGCTGGTACAGGTTTGGATCCTTAAGTGATAGTGTCACCATGTTTTGGTGGCAAGTGACCATGTTTTGGTCAAGTCCAAATTGGACTGCTCTCTAATTAAGGCTAGAAATGGTATCAGCTGGTAACTGAGACAATGGCTATTATTAAGATTAGGGATAAGATTTCAGAACCACATGGGAGAAATGGCTATTTCAGCATAGAAACTAATTTGAGGGCTGGCACCAGTATGAGCTCCAGACTCTGTTTACATCTGGACATGTCTGAAGACAGCAGCAAAATCTAAAATTAAGAGTGAAGTCACACTAGGAGACTCAGCTCACATGAAAAAGAGCTTCATAGAAAGCTTGCAGGCACAGATGATGGCTCATCACAGTTTGAATAAACTCATTTCTTTGAGGCTTCTGTCTTTTCTAGTAGGGTCCAAGTCACGGGCCCTTACAGGATGAGCCTGTGAGTACTGAGGAAGTGGGCCAATGTCATTGCAAGGGCACTATCAACTATCTTTGAAAGGTCATGGCAGTCGGGAGAGGTTCCTGTGGACTGGAAGAGAGCAAATGTCACTCCTGTCTTCAAGAAGGGCAAGGAGGAGGATCCAGGAAACTACAGGCTGGTCAGCCTCACTTTGATCCCTGGGAAGGTGACAGAACAACTAATCCCAGATACTACTTCCAGACACGTGAAGGACAGGAAGGTGATTGTGAGTAGTCAGCATGGGTTTACGAAGGAGAAATCATACTTAACCAACCTGATCGCCTTCTATGATGAGATGACTGGCTGATGGAGGTGGTAGAGGAGTGGATGCTGATTATCTTGATTTTAGTAAAGCTTTTGACACTTTATCCCATGACATCCTCATAGACAAGCTGATGAAGTGCAGCCTATATAGGTGAACAGTGAAGTGGACTGAAAACTGGCTGAATTGCCAGGCTCGGAGGATTGTGATCACAGCACAAAGTCCAGCTAGAGGCCAGTCATAAGTTGCATCCACCAGGGGTCGATAATGGATCCAGTACTGTTTAACATTTTCATTAATGACCTGGATGATGGGATGGAACACACCTCAGCAATTTCACAGATGATACAAAACTGGGAGGAATGCCTAATAAACGAGATGGTTGTGTTGCCATTCAGAGGGACCTCAGTAGGCTGGAGAGATGGGCAGAGAGGAACCTCCTGAAGTTCAATAAAGGGAAGTGCAGGGTCCTGCCCCTGCGGAGGAATAACCCCATGTACCAGTACAGGCTGGAGGCTGACCAGCTGGAGAGCAGCTTGGCAGAGAAGGACCTGGGAGACCTGGTGGACAACAAGCTCAGCGTGGGCCAGCAATGTGCCTTCGAGGCAAAGAAGGCCAACAGCCTTCTGAGCTGCATTAGGAAAAGCATTGCCAGCAAGTCAAGAAAGGTGATCCTTCCCCTCAGTGCTGGTGAGCACTGTGCTCAAATATGGAGTGCTGTGTCCAGTTCTGGGCTTCCCAGTACAAGAGAGATGTGGATATATTGAAGCGAGTCCAGCAAAGGTCTGCAAAGATGATGAAGGGACCAGAGAGAGAAGAGAAGGCTTGGGGGGGGGGGGAATCTTATCAATGTGTATATATACCTGATAGGAAGATATAAAGAGGATGGGGCCAGACTCTTTTCCTGGGTGCCCAGTGACAGGACAAGAGGCAATGGGCACAAATGGAAACACCAGAAGTTCCATCCGAATCTAAGGAAAACCTTTTTTACTGTGAGGGTGGTTGAACACTAGAACAGGTTGCCCAGAGAGGTGATGGAATCTCCATCCTTGGAGATATTCAAAAGCTTTCTGGACGGAATCCTGGGCAACCTGCTCTAACTGACTGCTTGAGCAGGGGGGCTGGAACAGATGATTTCCAGACATCTCTTCCAACCCCAACTATTCTGTGATTCTCTGAAGTCAGGCAATAACTAGGCTAGGAGTTAGGATCAGGCTTCAGAACGCAGAAGTCAGAGAGAAAGCATATGTAGCAGGCTAAAGAAAGTCCCCAGCCTACAATGAGGGATGTTCCAGATGGGCATCCTGGGCCAAACCAGCGTTATGTTTGCAACCTCTGGGCCAGGTGGCACAGACCTTCCTGTCTACATGCTGCCTCAGCCCTTGAGCACTCTCACTGCCAACTCTCAATGCAAAATGGGGCACAAAATGCACCCAATGCCCTTTGCAGCTGCTAACTCACTCATCTCCCTAGCACAAATTTCTCACCACACTTGACACATCTGTGCTCTATACAAGATGTATGGGGAGATGTACAGGATGTACCTATGAACGGAGTGACAGTCACCTGTGCAGGACCAGTATTGGGGAGCCTCACCCCAGAGAGGCAGGCATCTGGCCTTAGGGAGTGCAGCAAAGAGAGGCTGCAAACAGGGCTTCAGCCATTGGCCAGGCAAGGCACAACCCGGGATTTGGTTCACTACCTGGGCTGCTGCTCACTGTTGGTGCTGGCAGTTTGTACAGGCATTTCTGGCTCTGCTTCCAGAGCTTCTGGGAGCTTCTTTTGGCATCTTTGAATGTAGGCTGCCGCTGAGCAAGGCTGACTCTGGATGTGGGGGGGGGGCTAGGTCCACAGAGCACAACAGATAGGGATATAGCAGGTTTTCCACAGCAGTTAGTACAGCAAAGGGGCCCAGCTCTGCTCAAGACTGTGCCACCATGGTCTCAACACACTGCAGGACACACTCTTTGGCAGCAACTGGGGCTAAAGCCCTTGGCACACTGGAGACCCTGACCCAAACAGAACTCAGTGGGAGGCTGCTGCTCACCAGATTTTGGGCTGCAGAGAGTGCCTGGTGATTCTCCCTGGGACTGGGGGCTGTGGGGACCTCTCCTCTGGGAGGTGTGTTCTGGTCAAGGCTTTGAGTCACCAGGTGAAGGAGCTGCAGGATAAGGTGAACAGTTGTGCATCATTTGGGAAAATGAAGAGGAGATAGACAGGGTCTTTGTGAAAAATCAGCAGAGACTAGAGCAAATAGAACGTAAAAATAGCACATACAGTCTCAAAAAAGGAGAGGCTAACCTTAACAAGATCCTCAATGAAGTGTGGTCTACACTATAGAAAAGGTTTGAGAACTCTGCCCAAGAGGAATGCGTGTGAATAGCGTAAAAGATGAAATCAATTATATTCAAGTTATTTAATTTGACCTGATTGTTCAGTGTTTAATCAACTGAATTAGATCCAGGCCTCTGAGTGATCTTCACTGAAGATAATATTTTAGGAACTGACCTCCAAGTTGCTCTAGAGAAGTTCAGTTACAAGCAACCTTTTTAACTGATGATTCAGAATGACCATATATTTTTCTCTATTTTTATCAAGAAGATCTGTGCCACTAGAAGACAAGACACAGCCTGTTTAGAAACAAGCAGGACAATGTGCTACACAAGAGAAATATGCAGACATAGTTAAATATTAAAAAAAGGATATCAGGAAAAGACTTTTGGGAAGAAGAGTCAGCAGAGCTTATTTCCTAATCCTAGTGATTGGAATTGAGTCATGGACATGCTGGGGCAAAAGAACAAGCTTCTGTCAAAATTACAGCTTTCGTTTCAAAAATAAAGTAAACCCAAAAAGAAAAGCCTGCATAGCTCTCACCAGACTCGATCACATTTCTACAGTCTTCAGACAACTGATTTCTGCATTCTCTAAACAAACTTATATTATTGGAAGTGCACCACAGACAATAATGAAGATCTGTGCTGTGTTTGCAAGTGAAATGAATGTGTACAAAGCATGCTATGCTTTTATCTTGGTAATTCATCATATCAAAGCTAATCACGACAGGTTTAATTATGTAAGAACCATAAATAAATAAATAAATAAATAGCTCTCAGACTTTTCTTGGTTCTCCAGCTGAAATAAGCATCAATAAATCTGTGAGTTGGGGTTCAGCATGAAATCCATCTTTCAGCCAGCAGAAGACATTCTGAGAAGAAAATGCCAGTTAGGAAAGCTGCTAAGATTCTCTTACCAAAGAAAGAATGAAAGAGAGCAATGTACATAACATTACAGAGTCAGCAGTTCCTCCATGCGTAATCATTTTTGACAGAATAAGCTGTACTTCAGTAGTATATTCCAAAATCAATTTTGTTCTTGGTAATTTGAGTCAACTCCATTCCAGCTGCAAACACTGCAACACTAGAAAGTTATTTTCCAAACTGAGGCTAACTTCCTTGCTACAGTAACAAATGGAGTAAAGTCTTCCAAACATCTCATTTAAATCCATGTCTGTTTAGTACTGGTTTATGTACTTTATTTACACTGTGGACAAATTAAACAGCATACCTTTGTACAACTGTTGAAAGACCTAGAATAGCAGCTGCTCTGAAGGAACTATGGAAAGGTCTGTGGTCTGATTCCTGCTGCTGGAGCACCTTGTCATGCAGAAGAAAGAGGGCGAGTGCAATGTTTCTGGAAGGGATTCCTTTGAAAGGAGGAGGAATATAGAATGTTTTCCTTAAAAAAGACAAGGAGCAGTGTAGGGGATTGGTTGTTTTTTTCTACCAGAGTTGGCCTTTCCTCTTGTCATATTGAAAAGAGATTTTGCCAGAAGGGCTGTGGCATTTGATACTTTGTAGGCTTGTCTCGAATACTGCAAGCCAAAAACAAACTAGTAAATGACTGATGACACATCACAGTTCACATTATACTTATACAACTGGAAATAAGTTGGAATTCTTCATGTAGCCATCCTCAAGCGAAGTTCAGTCTATGATTAAACTGGTTTCACATTGACAATAATACTCCCTCACTTTCTTTCTTCTGTTATTAGTCAACCATGATACTTACCATCTGACAGGATTAATTAGGGTGTAAGTCAATATCATGTTAGAGTATAGAGCCAATTAAGAACTGTGGTTTGATTCCCCATTATGAAGGATACACACAAAGGCTGACTTGAGCCAGGGAATGTAGGGAGCTAGATTCCTCTTTAGTCAATGGAGAGAAAGGCAACACCTACAGCAGGTTTCTTCTTTGAACTGCCTTCCTTGTGCAATTTCACCTTCAGCACTTACATATGCAAAACACAGATGACACACTGCCTCCCTTGGCACTCTGTTGCTCTAGTGTTATTTGCCTCCAACGGAAGGGAAACAATATCCTCTAAGTGTTGACTCAGGTTCACAACCTACATTTTTTTTGATGGAAAAGGAGAATGATTGCAGTACCCATCTAAGATGGAAAATGACACATTTTAAATTAATTTTTTATTTTAGTTTAATGGAGCTATGGGTTTGGAAAAAAAAAGACCAAAAAATAAAAAAAAACGGGGTGTTTCAAAAGGAAGACAACAGAGAGCCTGAGTGTTTTTTCTTTTAAATTGCCTTTCTGTAAGCGTGAAGTACTTCCTTAGAGTGTGCAACAGAATGCACAAGATTCTCTGCAAGCAGAGATTCTGTAAACAGAGATATTTCATTGCTCATTCAAATTGTACTGTATACAGAGAGCAAGCTCCTGTTTCCCATCTGCTGGCTTTGCTAGAGCTCACTGAACTTGCAAAGATACAAAAAGTGAGCAAGCTGAAACATGAAGTTATATGCTGTAAATTGGCTATGGGAATAGAAGAGAGATTCATGGTAGATATATTGATCACAGTCTTTCTAGAGCAAAAAAGATACATGAGTTTAGGGAACTACTCTAGCAGCAGTGTTACTGAGCAAGAACTTTCCATCGTATATCAGATAAAGCCAACAGTGTCGTCAGGTCTGCATCAGAACTTCTTGAACATATGCACACAAAATCATTTTAAACACTGCTGTGATCACAATAAAAGTCACAAGAAGAGGACACATGTCCTCTGACTCCTTTTATAAGAGTTCAGGAGTGGGGTGGAATTCCTGAAATAGGTTACATATTGTGATCCAAGGTTAGCTGCATGCAAAGGTCAATGTTTTGTTACTCTCTTATCCTTGTGAGGCTCTCTGCCCCTAAGTAAAATGTTACAGCAAGAAATTGTATTATCTAAAGAATGGCTAGAAGATATGATGTCTCTGAAAATACAGTACTTACTGTATTTTGGAGGTAATATTTAAAGTGTCAATATTTAGTTTTAATAAGAGGACATTCGTATCTAAAGATCCAAGGGCCTGAAACATGTAAATAGAACAGAAAGAGCTTTAGGATCTTTGAATAGCCACACACCCAGACACACAATTTTCCTGATGTAAAAATTTTGGCAGATTCTTGGAAAAAAGATAGAAAATCTATGGCAATAGTCATTATTGACCCTAGAGCCTGATCATAACTATAAAATGAACATCCATCCCAAGATCACAGTTATAGAACTCCATATGTTACCAAAAAACCCTTTAACTACTACCTACAAATCTATTTTGGTTTTTCATTTTGGAATATGTATTGTTACAGTTCTTTTGCAAGGAAAAGATCAAAATCAAATCCAAGCTTTCGTAAGTCTTAAAAAAACCCAAGTATCCTCTTGCATCTTTGTCACAGCTAGCATTAATTACCATGAAACCTGAAGTTGCGTTGTGGTTTTCTAATGACTAATACTTGCTGGATATCTAGCTGTTTTATAAGAACAGCAGATTTCACATGGAGATATAGATAACTGGAAACTGTTCTAAATTCAAACTTTGATAACTCAATTGCTTGACTTGAATGTTAAATTCATAAAGGTAGTGCTGATTCTTTGCTTTTGAACTCAACATTTAATTTCCTACTGCTGATCATGATTGTGAACATGGCACATTGGGGACCAGTTTAAAGTTATGCCTGAATACCTGTAGAGGAAGGAATGTAGGAGATAGATGCATGACTTACTTATGCTAATTACCCAATTTTAGCATTGATCCATGGTATGTAAATTGCAGCATTAGCTATCATCTGCACTAACCATTATGTCTGAGGTTGTCTGAACTGAAATCAATCTCCGGTATGTTGTGACATAGTAGTGTTCTTTGTCAGCTTATTCCAGAAGATAACTATCACGACACACTTCTGACTGAATTAAGTAACCACATAGTTCTGTCTATGTTGTAATCCTCATTTGTCTTAATTTTGTTCATCCTCTACAGGTACTATTACATTACTAACTAATTACTGTTGCATTACTAAATGATGACTAAACTAGGACAATAAAGGCTAGATTTTTATGAATTTTCTGGTGCAGCATGTGTTCATAGATAAGATCCCAAGCCCTTTGTGGCAAAAAGATACTTTGCTTGTCTTTAGTGATGCTCACAGCATATTTTTTAGATATTAAATTGATTTGATGACTGTATATAATTGTCTTTATGACTACCTTGCTTGCGTTCATTTTTAGAGATGTTCATACTGAAGTTTCTAGTCTCACTAGTCTCATGTTTATAAACTTTGACATAAAAAATTTGTTCCTAAGTTTACAAAAACATATTTGCTACTTACCCGGTGTGACGGTGTGCTCCTTTGCCCCCCGCACTGATGTGCTCTCTCCCCCTCAACCTGACCTCCCTGTCACGTATGCAGGGGCTGGTTGAGCATGCGCCAACTAAGGCCCGTCTAGCATGCAAATATGAGTCAAACATCTCCCCCCACCATAAACAGGGGGCAGCCTAGAGCCCATTGAGCTCTCCTGCATGGCAGTGGGCTGCACTGCAGAACCTCCCCTTGAGCAGGGACGCCTCTCAAGGTTACTCCTCGAGGTTGAGAGATTCCTTACCCGTGACAGATCCTTGGGAAGTGATTAATAGCATGCTGAACTTCTGCGAACTTCGTGAAACTTTGCTAAGTTATACCTCTGATTAATTGTGCACATAATCCCTTAGACATAAACCGTTGACCACGTCTGAGTCTAGAATCAGATCCAGCTGCACCTAGGCTCCTCTGAAGGAGTTTAGAAAGCAATGGGGTCCTTTCTGAACCTCATGACTCAATAGGAGGGTCTCCTTCACACACACTCCTTTAGACATAAACTTGACCAAGTCTGGGACTAGGATTGGATCCAGCCACACCCAGGCTCCTCCGAGGGGGTTTGGAAAGCAAGGGGATCCAGTCTGAACCTCGTGACTCAACGGGAGGGTCCCCTTTGCACATACTCCTTTAGACATGAACCGTTGACCAAGTTTGGGACTAAGATTGGATCCAGCCACACCTAGGCTCCTCTCAGAAGTTTAGAAAGCAAGGGGGTCCTTTCTGAACCTCGTGACTCAACGGGAGGGTCTCCGTTGCACACGCATCTGACCCTGTCCTTTATGCAGTAAATAACTGAGTGAACCTTGCCAATCAAACCTTGTTAAATCATTCTTATTTACGACTGAACTTTGTTAAGTCACTGTCTTACCACAATAAACATAGTGCTGCTTCCCTCTTACGAGTGAAATGCATCACTCCTTCGTGACACCCGGTCATCATTAAAGGCCCTGGACCAAACTTTCAAAATATGGCCTATTTGTGCATGATTAACCTTCTATAGGAATTGCTGCATAGTAAAATATCCTCTATATAAATTAATCACTAATATAGATTAGTATGTCAGGCAACCATTTATGCTTACAAATCCTCCACAAAGAACTTTTTTTGAACACTAGAACCATTTAAAAAGAAAATAATAACCATATGAGATTGCATTTCTCTCTTTGGCTTCTTTAAATAAATTCCACCAAAGATGCTTACGTTTGCCACTGTTTGCTTTAGCCAATTATTAATATTGAATATTCTACAGCCCCTGGTTTGCATCAGATATCTGATAGAAGACTGTAAGGCTGAACACCACTCCAGTGATTTAATGATCTAAGCAGACAGCAGGGCAATAGCAGACAAAGGAGGAAGAAATTCATCTTTAAAAAGAAACAATGTCAACAAAAGCCCTGATATAATACACCTCAAGGCCATGTTAATACCTACTATTTGATAGCTCCGCAATATTCTTTATGATGCCACAACCCATTTATTTTTTATTTACTAGTATCCACACAGGAGATTCTGTTCATTCACAGCTCCATCCTCACCTGCTGAGGCCACGATAAGACTCAAAAAGCAGTGAATGTATGCCCCTGCCATGCTTGTTGTTTCTCTGAGGTCTACTTAGGGAGGGAGAAGGCTTCTTAAGTAGGACTCCTGGCTGCTCCCTGAGAAGTGAGGGAAACCTTGGAAGAGTCCCAGCTGGCCCATAATTCATGCAATTTGGTGTGCTTGCTCTCTCCCCCAGTTGCTACTGCTCCACATTTCACCTAAGGCAACTTCTCAAAGAGCACCAAAGCTCCTGACCCCTGTTTTCTTCTTGGCAGGGGAAGAGGCTCCCTGTGGAGCTGGCCACCTTTATTCTAAGGTTTGCTCTTTAAACTGAAATACAGGGAGAGATTGTCTTCAGAATGTTCTACTCTTTGTTCTTTCTGCCCTTTTCCTCTCAGTTGTATGTTACTGATGATGATGAACACACTGAAATTTGTTAAACATGAAACATTCCCATAGAGTGGTGTTAAATCAAAACCTCAGACATGGCTGCTATGGTACATACAACCAGCTCAGAAAAAATGACCGTACACAGACTTGTGTAAAATTGCCACAAGAAAAGAGTAACCACAGTTATGCTTATATTCCTTCACTGTTTAAAAAGCATGCTGAATGGAATGAATTACTCAGGACATCACAAATTTTAAGATGCAAGTGCTTAACATCCTGTCCCACATTGCTCTGACTGGCCAATAGGAAGAGCATGAGCTGTCTGGGAGCAGTGCTATAAAGAAAGCTCAGAAATACGATTCCTGGAAAATTTGGGCCAGACCTTCAGGCTCCCCACACGATCCCCCCTAGAGGTTCTCCAGGCTCTGTCTTCTACACATGGCATCAGTGGGCTGCCACTGGCATTTGCCCAGTATCTATGTCCATGACTCAGATTGCAAAGTACATGAGCCTAATTAATGCTACTTAAGGGAATAACAACTAGTCAGAATTAGGGAAGAGATGATATTGCTTTCTATAACTGAACACATGCTTCCCCCTGCTCCCCAATCAGATCCTCCTTTTTTCTGATGAACACAGGAACACTTCACTAGAAACTGAATGGAGCTGAAAATAAAATGAAATGAGAGCTGAATTTAAAACTCCTGCATAATCACGCTGTGTGAATGAAATGAAGGATCTGTTCAGTCTACTCCTCTCACCTTTCCCAGTGTGTACTGACACACAAGCAGAATTTATCTGCTACACCACAATTGCCATTTGTAGTTGTCCTTTCTAAAGCTATAACATCAAGAAATAATGTTTCAGGGACAGATATGCTATGTAATCACTCTTCTCCATTCAGTCTTCTGAAAGTTGTCCTTACAAAGATAGGTTGATAAGTAAAGAATTAACATAAGACCCTGACAAGGATTTTGAGGGAACTGATGTTTTATTACAGAACCACAGAATGGTTGAGGTTGGAAGGGACCTCTGGAGATCATCTAGTCCAACCCCCCTGCTCAAGCAGGGTCACCTAGAGCACATTACACAGGATCGCGTCCAGGTGGGTTTTGAATATCTCCAGAGAAGGAGACTCCACAACCTCTCTGGGCAACCTGTTCCAGTGCTCTGTCACCCTCGCAGTGAAAAAGTTTTTCCTCTGGTTCAGATGGAACTGTCTGTGTTTCAGTTTGTGCCCATTGCCTCTTGTCCTGTTGCTGGGCACCACTGAAAAGAGTCTGGCTCCATCCTCTTGACACCCTCCCTTAAGATACTTGTACACGTTGATAAGATCCCCTCTCAGCCTTCTCTTCTCCAGGCTAAACAGGCCCAGCTCTCTCAGTCTTTCCTCATAAGAGAGATGCTCCAGTCCCCTCATCATCTTTGTAGCCCTTCGCTGGACTTGCTCCAGTAGTGTCACATCCCTCTTGTACTGGGGAGCCCAGAACTGGACACAGCACTCCAGATGGGGCCTCACCAGGGCTGAGTAGAGGAGGAGGATCACCTCCCTCGACCTGCTGGCAACATTCTTCCTGATGCACCCCAGGACACCATTGGCCTTCTTGGCCACAAGGGCACGTTGCTGCCTCATGCTTAACTTGGTGTCCACCAGCACTCCCAGGTCCTTCTCCACAGAGCTGCTTTCCAGCAGGTCAACCCCCAACCTGTACTGGTGCCTGGGGTTATTCCTCCCCAGGTGCAGGACCCTGCACTTGCCTTTGTTGAACTTCATGAGGTTCCTCTCTGCCCACCTCTCCAGCCTGTCCAGGTCTCTCTGAAGGGCAGCACAGCCCTCTGGCGTATCGGCCACTCCTCCCGGTTTGGTATCGTCAGCAAACTTGCTGAGGGTGCACTCTGTCCCTTCATCCAGGTCATTGATGAAGAAGTTGAACAAGACTGGACCCAGTACTGACCCTTGGGGGACACCGCTAGCTACAGGCCTCCAACTAGACTCTGTGCCACTGATCACAACCCTCTGAGCTCTGCCATTCAGCCAGTTCTCAATCCACCTCACTGTCCACTCATCTAAACCACACTTCCTGAGCTTACCTATGAGGATGTTATGGGAGACAGGGTTGAAAGCCTTGCTGGAGTCAAGGTAGACAACATCCACTGCTCTCCCCTCATCTACCCAGCCAGTCATTCCATCAGAGAAGGCTATCAGATTGGTTAGGCATGATTTCAGTCCCTGAAGAATGCATGCAGAAATGTTACTGACACTGTGATTATTTATCAGTTTAAAGACACATACGCACTTATCTGTCAGATGTTTTTAAAGGCATTTTCAAATTATGGTTGTCTCTCTTACTGGCATGAGCAGCCTTGCCTGCTAGCATTTTCCTACTGAACAGTAATAAGGATATCCTGCACCCATTACCAAGGCCCACAGGCTACTGCCAGAAGACAAATGGCCATGTTCTCAGCAGTCCTTCAGGATTAAGCTTCATTCATTACATTACACCTCATATTAGTAAGAAAAAAATAATTTTATAGTGGTTTTCCTAAAAATTAAATGAAACAAAATACACATTTTATGTAGTAAGTCAAATAAGTGGCTTGGGCCAGGATTCATCCCACCTAACTTCTGGCATTTGAATGGGGTGTCTAAGCTAGGCACCCAGTCACTCTGTGCTCCCTTTGCACTCAGAGGACTAGAAAATGCAGGAATAGAAAATAATAGGCTCTCTGAAGGGCCTAACTAAGATCTAAGTCACGATCTGGAGATGCCCCTCTCTCTCTCTGCACTGACTGCAACACAAACTGAGCATGAACGCAGGCATCAGTGACAATTCTTGCAGTCTGATAGCAAGTTGAATTTCTCTGAAATCTTTTAGCTGTTTTAGCTGACTTCAAACAACCACCACCTCCAATAACACTCGTTGACTACTGAAAGTTAAGCACATGCTTAGCTGCTTTGGATAAGGAGCAGGCTGCTCTGCAAATTGCCTGACTGAGCTACTGGTGATCACAAATGCCAGTTGTTTGGTTCTGTCCATTGCTACCTGCCCCCGTTCATCATGCTAGAGCCTTAGTCTAATTATTCATTGCTGCAGAACTCTCAATCTCTCCTGATCACCCTCCTAAAAACATTGCTTCTGTTTTCCTTCTAGAGTACTTCCAAGCAAGTTGAGGGACAGAAACAAAGTCCTTACCCTGTGTAAAAGCCGGGATACACAGAGCAGTTTAGCTCCCTAACCCATGGATCCTTACACTGAGCCCTTTCTAATGCTTTTCAGATTTCTACTTAGCAGCACAATGCTTGGGCTGCTTCCTAGAGAGCCACTAAGTCTGAAAAGGGAGGCTCATTAGTATGTGACATCTTTCACTTCTACTTTCTCAGGCACAGATTCTAAATTGCTTTCTCCTTCAGCAACAAAAATGGAGAAGAACAATTTCAAAAGATTCAGAATACGACATATAAATTTTCTACATGCTAATGGGTAGAAAATAAAAAGGTCTTTCAAGAGGTAATGAATATTTAATATTATTTAATCAAAGGCAATGTATTTTCTTAACCAACATAGTTATGTAGATTTTTAAAGCAAAAAATTAGTGTAAAAACAAGGAGAAAATGAAATGTGAATTCCAAAATGCTTGTAATTGTTTAGTAAACAGAAATGCAGAGCAACTTGACAAGAACACA
Organism: Apteryx mantelli; assembly: GCF_036417845.1. NCBI lineage: Eukaryota > Metazoa > Chordata > Aves > Apterygiformes > Apterygidae > Apteryx > Apteryx mantelli. The sequence continues at coordinate 103,468,644 of NC_089980.1, forward strand.
GCAGTATATTGTACCCATTGAATCAAAACTATTTCCACTTATTCAGTGGTCCACAGTAGAGATCACCTTAAAAATATCCTAGAGTGGAATAAATATTTTGATTGTTCATCAAAATCTGTTTTTCCCCAAAGTAACTCTTTTCTGCCCTTGTGTGGACTTTTAAAACAAGGAATACACACCTCCTGTAGCATTTTTTACTGGATTTTCACCAGACTCAGAAGATATTCATCACTGTATTGCTGCTTATATTTGTTTCAAATTTCAACAAGAGGGAAAATTCTTCTCTATGCCATATCTGAATGTTTTCTTTCTTGCAACAACTGGGTTCTCAGATCCATGATAGTAAATCTCTGTAATATACAGCCTCAAGGCAGAACAAACCTATTAATGGCAAAAGATGGGCAGCTTCACTTTTGAGGTACTGCCATTTATGACAGATCTGTAGATTTGGAAAGCTGTAACAGCTGTATAAAAAAATAAGCAGAAAGACTAAATAAAAGAGACCTCCCTCAAAGCGAGGAGATTGATGAATAAGAAGTAGCAAACAGAGTGTCAATTACTTATCTTGTGCCATTTTAAGTAACATGCTCTGGATAGATTGGATCAATGGACCCGGTTACTCCAGAAAAAGAAATTTTCAGGTAACAGTTACATAAGACATTTCACTTTTGTAAAGACAGCTCAAATTCCATGAAATTGAGGTTTTCATAGCCAAATCCACCTCCAACCATGTCTACTTAGGGTTCTACACATTTGAAAAAGCAATTAAGTATTTCATAATAGTAACTAGCGATGGGATCCATCTGACAAAATATCTACCTTATCTACATCTGAACTAGTTGCCTGATGCTCCCTTTACAATCAGCAAAGATAAATAAATTCTACTCAAGAATGATTCATTTTATCTCATCTAAAACACATCAGATGTAATGTGCTCTAAAGCGCATTTCTCTCCACCGACTTATCATAACCAGCTCAGATGAACATGTCTACTGTAGCGGGTGAGACGAATCTCATCATAGGCTGCTACAGCAAGGAATTCTCTCCTGACAGCAGGGAATAATGGCTGACTATCCATCTAGAAGAATTTGGAGATTGTATGAACAAAGAAGGTGACTGCATGACAGACTTTCTCATGTGAGGCACACGATCTTTTCACCTTACCAGGCTCTGAGAAAAGGAGCTCTTATACTTCAGGCTATAGGGAGTTTTGTATGTTTCTGATATACACTACCTTAACTCTCTGGAATCAGAGGTTTTTGCCTCAGTTTCCAACTGATGCCAGACAATAAAGTACTAATAAAGCATTTTTCTTTTTCAGAGGATAGATATATAAAGCTATATAGAATTACCTTGAAAATTCTGAATATTCAGAGTGTACTGCAGTTTTTCTAGTGGTACAGTGAAGAAAAATAGGAAGCCGTCATCTCTGCATGTGTCTGGCCTGAGTCCTCAGTACAAAAACTCCCTCTATTCTGGATACTTTATTGTTATGAAAGATGTAACATTAACATTCCAGGAAAAGAGCTTTTGATGCAAAACCAGTGACCTGATACAATTGTTAATAAAAAGTCCACTTTAATGATTCAAGAGCAATGAGTATCCTTCATAAGTAATTTAAAAGGAAGCCTATAATGGTGTTAAAACCCGAACGAGATTTTCATTCATGAGACCTTCATTCTGAGGGGGATTCAGAAGAGATACTGTTCTCAAAAACATACCAAACATCTAGGTTGGATGAAATTTGTTGCCTGCTGTAATATGACACAAGACAAAATACCCATTAGATTTCTGAATGGCTTCAGTTTCCAGATGTAGTCATTCCATAATACTAATATAGACGTTGGATACCTATTTGGGCATGAACAGTGACACCCCAAAGTCCTGGGTGTTTGGGGTTTTTCAGTTTCTTTTTTCTCAGTTAAAAATACTGGTACTCTTCTACCTTTTCACACCCACATTTCTAAAGAAACCATTGGAAAGAGTACTGAGTCCTAAAATCTGAGAGAGCATTGTAACAAAGGTGATACAGAAAGGCTGAGGACAATTACAATAAAGAAGAAATGGCAAGGCTTAGCTAGAAGGTCTCTGCAGAATTTAGAAAAAGACTGTTTCAAGTAAATGAATTGTGTGAAAGCCAAACTGAAGAGAACGAGCTGCTGAAGATTAATTTGAGGGCTGAAAAATAAACTTTTGCCTTCAGTTTAGTAAGCAAGAAGAGAGGAGAGATGAGGGCTGAAGAAATTTTCCACAGTAGCATGGTAAAGATATATTTGGAAGTGGTTATGTCTATTCTGTAAGCTTAGCCTAGGCCTGATCCTGGGTCTGTGCCTTATCTGATCCCTGTTAACACAGCTAACATTAATACACCTGCACTCTCAGCAATTTTGCAATCAATATTGAATTTAGTGACGTGGTTGATAAGTAGGAGGCCTTATCGGCTGCTACCCAAGGGGAACTCCACAGGTTGGAAAAATGGGCTTACGAGAAGTTCATGAAAGTCAAAAAAGGCAAATGCAAGGTCCGGCACCTGGGATGGAAAAACTCCATGTGGCAGTGCAGGCTGGGGACTGACTGACTAAAAAGCAGTTTCTCAGAAAAAGACTCAGGTATCCTGGTGGACAACAAGTTGAACACGAGCCAGCAGTGTGCCCTTGCAATAAAGGCCAATCATGTCCTAGGCTGCATTAGCAAGAGTGTAGCCTGCAGGGCAAGGGAGGTGATTCTTTCCTCTATTCAGCACTTGTGTGACCGCATCTGGAATATTGTGTCCAGTTCTGGGCTCCCCAGTACAAGAAACACAGAGACCCACTGGAGCTACTCAAATGGCTGGAGGCTGGAGCACAGGATGTGTGAGGAGGGGCTGAGAGAGTTGGGTTTGTTCAGCCTAAAGAAGGGATGGCTCAGGGATATCTTACAGATGTCTACAACTACCCAATAGGGAAGGACAGAGCCAAAGTCTTCTCAGAGGTGGAAGGACAGGAGGCAACAGACACAAGTAGGAACACAAGAAATTTCCAGCTCAATATACAGAAACAAAATTTCACCATGAAGACACTCAAATACTGGTCTCAGTTGCCCAGAGAGGTTGTGGAGTCTCCACCCCTGGAGATGTTCACAGCTCACCCGGACATGGCTCTAAGCACCTGATCTAACTAGACTTGCTTTTGACAGTGGTTTGGACAAGATGACCCACAAAGGTCCCTTCCAACCTATATGATTCTAAAGCCCTTAAGTCTGGGTTGCAGTGTCCCTACCAGTGTCTCCAAATCCCTGTGGCCCTTCAGGTAAGGGTAAGACTAGTGTGGGAGGTCAAGATGGACATTAAATGAGATCAAGCACCACATAAGACAGTGTCTGTCACCTTCTTAGAGAGACCAGTGCCTTTCTCCAAAAGCCTTCTCTTCTATTCCAGCTGAAAGTCAGGCAGGTTCATTTAAAGCATTTGTACATTCTAATTTTAAACTGGAACAAAGAGGAAGAGACATTTTATAAAACACTGATATCAGCTAGGATGTTGGAAAGAGAAAATTTTAGGATTCTGTATTGGTCTGTACTCCTCGCCCAGATAATACATATTCTTCTATTTACTTTGAACCCTAATTTCCTCTAAGAAACTAGGAATCAAGTGATTCTGGAGCTGAGTGTTTTCTAATGAGATAAAAGTACTTTATATTTGTTTGCAGTGAGAACCCCTTAAAAATGGTGACACTTGGACGAACTGCCCGTTTTAAAGGCATCTCTCTCTTAAAGATATGAAAAATGTCTAACATAGAAAGAAACTTCCAGATTATCCAAGGGTATTTACAATATGTAGGTTAAGTGACATACTTCTCTAAATCTATTATCAGTGTTGTATTTATCATTTAGACAAATATCCATCCCAAAGATAATGCTAAAAGTAATTTGAATTAAAGATAACCATGCTTTCTTCTGCACTCTAAATTAAAGCTATTAATTTTGTTCCTAGTTCTGACAACAGCTACCTACACATGGTGATTGCAGTAATCTAGCTGAAAAAATATTGCAAATCCCTATTATAGACAATATTCTGAAGAGCTATTAAGCCTTAAAGTGTGGTCATCATACACTCATGGTAATGACAGCACTTGAAATTTCTGATTGATTCTGATCGAATGATCTTCATTGCATGTCTATGCATATTCACACAATTGGAACACAACAGATGTTTAAAGGTTTGGAAACAGAAGGAAAGAATTAAAGTAATCTTTATGTTATTTAGTTGGTCAATTACATAAAAGTGGGGGTTTAACAGTTCTAGATACATTCTGACTCAGTTCAGGCTGATCCACCTAACATTTCTGATCACACCAACAAATGTCCCTCAGGCTGTGTCAGTAACACTCTTGCATCATCCTACCAAACTCAGATGTTGAGTGTGCAACTGCTAGCTTTGTCAGCTTAATATGAATTAGGTGTTTGCAATAAAACTAACTTCCATGATATCTGGCAGCACAGATCTGAACCTACTTTTGCACCTATTACTGTAAGCATTAACTGTGTTATTTATCAGGCCTTCCAGAACAGGTTTCGGAAGCTTGCAGCCATACACCTCCACTAATACGAAACTCTTTGCTAAATATGCCCAATGTAGATTTGTATCCTTTACTAATTTTGGAATTTATATTTACAGGTATGCTTTGTTTCTTCTGTATTGTTTCACACAGTCAAAGGAAGATTGTCCACATAGCCTATTGGATGAGGGCAAATCACAGTGCAAAGAAGGAATGTACTTTCAGGAGGAAGAAACTTCCTTGGAGATATTCAAAAGCCATCTGGACACAATCCTGTGCAACGTGCTCTAGGTGACCCTGCTTCAGCAGGGGGGTTGGACTACATCATCTCCAGTGGTCCCTTCCAACCTCAACCACTCTGCGATTCTGTGAGGAACATCTCTCCACTTCAGTGAGACTGTTCTCAAGCTTCTCAGTGGTAAGAGAGTGATCAAGGTTAACCACTTTGGCAGTTAACCTTGTTAGTTCTTTGTAGGAAATCAAGATGACTTAATTGCTTATCTGTGTTGCACAGAACAGTGACCTTAAGAGAACAATAACTCAATAAAATTAAATATTTCTATCTTACATTAATTGTCTGCTTGGACTGATTTATGAATTTGTTATGATTTTTATCATAATTATTCTCTGTGGGACACATGAGAAAATATAATAGCCTATATCCTAAGAAAAATTATTTTTAATCCTCAGAATACTCATATATACACCACATACAGATAAGCCAATACAATCATAGATAATTCATGCATCAATTGTTTGTTAGAAGCATATATTATATTTACAGTATGAAAATTTTTTGCAAACCTAGAGTTAAATATATTGATAATACATATGTGAACTATAATGTCATGCAACTACAGAATGCCAATCTGCCAAGGAAAGGAATAGTTTACCATCTTGTATCTTATTTCCTGAATGTAATTTGGGTTGTGATTTGTATTATTGCATTATTAATCAAATGCATATCCAGCATGTGATTTTCAGAAGGTGAAGGTTGCTGTAAATATTCCTGATTTTGTAATTTCATGAGGTGAACATTTCTATTTCTAGCACAAAATCTTGATTTATAAGAAGGAGCATTTCAAAGAGTTTTTAAAGAGTATTCTTGTCCCATTTATTTTTCATTTCATAATAAAAATATGATTAAGCTATAGGAGATAATCTCTAAATATAAAAAATCACTAATAATTCAGAATGGTTTATTTAGAGAGATAAAATCTCTGTGACACCAAGAATACAGAAGAGAATTACACAGATCTGACTGTATTTTAGTCAAATAATAACTACTGTTTTCCTATTGCCATAAGAATAATGATTAAACAGATATTAAATTGTAGTCATCTGCCTCAGAAGCCTAATGAAAATCTGTTGCATTAATATTAAAATCATTATGTAGGTTGAGAATACAGCCTTCCTTACTTTTCATTTGAAGACCAAGAAATGTCAAGTAACATAAAAAGATATCGGTGTTTAATTAACCTAAGGAAACTAAATATTATGCAGAAAACTAACTAGAAAAAAATATGCATTAAGTAGAAGCAATTAGACCTACAAAATTAGGTTTTAAGATCTCTTTATAAAAATATTCAATATAATATTACACTCCCCCTTTTATTATACATTTATTATTGCATATATTTATTAATTCAAGTAACATTTTCTGTATTTCTGTTAATTTTATTCATCTCTTTCTAATGAAGCCATGTCACTGTGCCAAAAGGAGCTCTGGATGCAGAGGGCCTATGGACAGCAAGACAGCATGTGATTCTCTACCTAGCAATCAGGGCACTCCCTGGAGCACAAGGGAGTCTTAGATTCTTGGCTTTATTCAGATGCATTTTATGTTCAACAATAAAAGAATAAAATACAGTGGAATTAAAAATGAAAGCCCAAGCCTATGCAAGTGCTGTAATGATGAAACTATCATGTAAGATGGGAGGGAAAGGCAACACCATTGTTTCCTCCCTTACTCTGTAGCAAGTCATACAGCAACGCTCAGTCTTGATTGACTAGCACAGAAGAGCTGCTTACAGAAAAGGGACATCCTGCCAAGGAGATGGTTTGTATCCCCTCACGCTGAAGAGGAAACTGAACCAGGATCTCTCACTTCCAAGCAAAGTAAGTATTCACTGTCAGATAACTGAAGGTCAACACCATCCCCACCCCTCCTATTTTTTAAAAGCCTCATGCAGGAATTTCAGATACTCTGGGACTACTTTCTTAAATTCTTGAACAGTATTGGGTAAAGGAGAGGCTGTTTGAATTTTGGCATGAGGTTTGTATGAAAACTTTCAGTCCAGGCAAGACTGAGCCATTTATGACCATATAACTGGTTCACAGCTCTAAGTATTTGGGCAACTTTACAATAAAAACGTAAGGCACCAAGGGGGGGCTGATTTCTGAGTTAGGCGGTAACCGCTCATGCCTTTTCTACCACTTCAGACTTGAATTCAAGTAGCTAAATCCTTTATTCAACCTCTATGTCTCCGGGGGTTAGAACACAATCACCTTCCCTATCCTGAACAAAGAAATTCAAGGAAGAAGAGATTCCTCACTGCAGTAACACTGCACTCCTGGAAGTACTGCCCTGACATTGCCCCATACTTTGGCTGCATGCAGTCCTATGTGGCAGAATTACATTCAGTGGTGTTCGTATTCTCAGTAGTTGAGAAGCTGTACAGGACACATACTTATAATTAAACTCTTACAAGCTGTCTTTTTCTCTTGTTTTAAAAGTGCCCTTCCTCTTAGCAAACAACAGCAGAACATGAGCACAAGCACGTAATTACAGTAATGGCTGCTGATAGTAAAAAATACCACTATTAGTCAGTTGCTCAAAAACTAAGGTTCTTAATAAGCCCTTCTTAGAGTTTATTTTGTCATAGAAGAGATCACAGTCACAGTGGGTGGAAGCAGATGGTCAGGATTACATACCTGTGGAGAAGAAGGCGAAGTAATCCATTTGTGAGTTAAAGTGAAGGATAAAGGATGAATGAGGAAAGATTTTTGGTTTTACACAAAGAATTCAGTGATAGGAATGTAATTCAGGTTCATCCCTATAGGGGATTTCTGACAGAAACCGAGAGAGGAAGAGAGCTGAAATAGTGATATCACTCTACAGTGTTATTACTTGGTTAATTTATATAACTGTGGGCTATGTTTTGATAATAGTAGCACAGACTCATGAAGTATGTACGTGTCACGCATTCTTTCTTCAGTGACACTGACTGAAAGCCTGAAGCATATGATCATATCCACTATTCAACTATGTTTCCTTCCATTTCTACAACTTTATTTCCTATGATGATTCAGTCCCCCCATATATAAACAATGCTCTGAGTTCACATCATTATTATGAGCATATTCCTAATTTTTGTGCCAAGATGTTAAGGAAAACATTGAAAACATTGGATAAGATCAGCCCTTGAAGAATGACAAGTAATAAGTTCTTTCCTATCCAATAACTTCCTTGTTCAATAAGACATGTTGTTGCTGTTGTCATTTCCAATACAGAAAAATTCCTTAACACCTTAACATTCTTTACCTATTTCAGATAAAAAAAATTCTATATTCCTTCACTGAGAAGAAATTAGACCTACTGCATTTTCTTTGCCTAGAAATTAGCTTTTCAAAGGAAGTTAAAAAAATGCATAGTGAAGACAGAATTTTATTGGCAGGTAAATAAGCCAGAAGAAGACAAAAGATACAACTTTCTACAGCAAATTGCTCTAGCAGCTGCTTCTGACTGCAACAGCAGCACAGTGGCGACATAAAGGTTGACATGGTTTTATATGGCTCAGCACTATCAAAACTGACCTCTTTTTAGCTTGAAGAGAGTCTTCATGCATTGCTGCCTGGATCTACTAGAGTTAAGCTGGAAAGAGGAGTCCTTGCTATCAGAACAATTATACCACACAGAAGAGAATTTCACCTTAAACTACTCCATTAAATGAAATATTTTGAAATAAAAAGATGAAGAAAAGAAAACAGGACAAAAATATCTCAGTAAGCCACAGCTGCTTCTTCAAATGGCTTATTTCTGTTTCTGTGCAAATCATAATAATACTTCACAGCAATTTAGATTGAGAAAGGGAGTCCATCTTCATTATAATCATTGTCATCTTCATTACAATCATGTTAAATCATAAAAAGACTTGTTTGGAAGCTATCCAGGTTGATCTCAAAAACTTTTCTGGTCATCGAGGAAGGTAATAATACATAGCATGCTAGCACTTTTCATAAGTATATCTCAAAGCACTTTGCAAAGCACAAGCTCATTGCCATTTTATGGTTTGGGAAATGTGGGCGCAGAGCAGACATGACTTAGCATATGTCAGTGGCAGTTCCAGAGTAAAGACTGAAAGACAAGGCTGCAAGTCTTTCCTCCCTCCACTGCCCTTCAAACCTACCCACACACAGACACATACCAATATTTTCACTTTCAGTTAACCACTGTGGGCACTCGTTCACTGCATTTAAAAGCCTCCTAGTCTGAATCATGTGACCACTGGAAATTAGAAATCCAATTTTAGCTGAAAGCTATAGAGAGTCTGGTTGTAGAACTCACAGAAAGGGAGTAACAAGCTTCTCCCTCTTTAGAAATAGCAATGGTTAAAACTGGCAGTTGTTAGAACTGAAAGTTGGGTGCACTTGTGGGTGATGACGGTTTTCTTTACCACCTTCACTTCAGTTGGCTGAAGGTCTCAGCAAGGAGATGAGGAATTGAATTTTCTTGGATGTCGCTACATAACTTAATACTCAACACTTTTACAAGACAGCCCTTTCAGCTGCATATTACTATAACCATCATTACTGTCACCACAAAGCTCATTTTGGAAGCAACTAAATGTCCAACCATGAAACTGTGGGTTCAGGCAGTTTTGAGTTCAGTGGTCTACATTAAGGTTAAGTGCCAGAGGGCATTCTCCAGCACTGACCTTCACTGTACAGTGACACTGTATAATGATCCCTGGAGCAATGTAATTCACCGGTGTAGATGTAGCTTGCCATTGCTCCCCCTACATTTGGCTGCTCCTCAGCTTTCCGAACCATAGGCACAGAAGCCAGGACTTTGGTTGTGAAGACCGAAGTAGAAAAGGCTTTGGATACTTCAACCACATCATCCATCGTTATGTTGTCTCCCCCATTCAAAAGACCCACACTTTCTCCAAAACTCATTTTGCTACTAGGAAACTTGTAGAATTCTTTCTTGATACCCCTTACGCCTATATATAGCCAGTTTTGGTTCCAGTTGGGCTTTGGCCTTCCTTCTTTATCCCTAAGTGCTCAGATAATGCTTTTATACTCTTCCTTTGTTGTCTGTCCTTGTTTCCACTTCTTTTGCATCCTTCTTTTGCATTTTAGTCCTCTTCTGGTATGATCTGTTTGATATTGACGCAAGATAGTATTTTTATTTGATTGTATAATGAATGCATCAATGGAAGTTACCAGAAGAATTTCGGTCTATTATTTAAATAGGCAATAAAAAATGTCATACTTGGCCAAAACTCATTTTAATCAGGCTAACATTCATCTGATTATTTCTATCATCGACTCTTTAAACATCAAACTAAACCAAAATGCCGAAGTGATAAATGTCTACCTCAGTCATTGTCTGTTAAACATGAGATGAGGGTTGGAATTAAAATGCGCCAGTAGACCTGAAGAAGTTTATTTGATAGGTTTTGAAATTACAGCAAAAAATATACCAATTCAGCTGAATCAACCTACAGAATTTTTCTTTAACAAAGACTGAAACAGAACCCCCCCCCAAAAAAAAACCCTGATATGCAAACATGCCTGCACATTCATTTCCAAACATTCAGATAGTTACAATGTCTAATGCAGCATCTGACTACATTTATAAGTTGAATCATAAGGTTCAAAATCGTAGTAGCCGTAGAATTCAGCAGTATTCACTGTGAAACACAGTCTTTCAGATTTTTATTTCTGTGTTGCATTCAGGTAACAAGTTAAGAGTGTATCAACAATTTCCAAGCCACATCCTGTTAATTCAGGTAATGTTTCGTTAGCTTGCTCCCATTCTAAGTAGAAAAAATGTATTTAGTGGAGTGTATATGTTCCTGATTAGGTGAAAAAGAATGAAAATTCCCAGAAGTAAAGTGTTGATCCTCTGTGCTAGAATGGTCTAAAGAGGATATTCACAGCAAATGATGTCCACAGAAGTCATAGTTACAATAGATTGCTTTTGAGTATGTCAGTTCAATGATACAAATAATAGCTCTGTTGTAGAAAATGGCCATTGGCAAATAGCATCTGGTGGAAAAGTTTTTGAAAATTCCCAGTGTAACAGTCTTTTTTGGAGAGAATATTGAATAATGTTAGAGTATTAGAGTATTAAGAGAGGGCTGAAAGTACCATCTTCGCACAAAGAAATAGAACTGAAACTTTGATCGAACAGATGCCACTGTACCTTTGATAAAGATGAGGAAGTGTTATACTCCAAAACAAATTCAAATTTATGCAATTTTAAGCTGCCTGAACTATGCCTTTGATTGAGTTGAAAACTAAATTTCCCTTTTTTTATGAGCAGGGATGGGCAGGGCTGGGAGGGCCCTCGGGGCTGAACAGTGACAGTGCTGCTTGTATGCCAGACCCCTAGATCCAGAAACAAATTTATGTACCATGACCTCACATAACTTGCAGCTCAGGTGCTTAAGCCCCCTGTGGGCTCCTGAGTGAGATGCCTGTTTTGGTGTCGCACAGGGAGCATGCTGGAAGTGACTCTGAACTAGCCAGCAGGCAGAGCAGAGAGCCAAACGCACTAACCAAGACATGAAAAGCTCCTGGGTCCAGAACATGTTACAAACTTGCAGTATCCAGCAGTAGCCTGGATCCCCTGGATCTGCGAGTTTAAGTCAGTTACAGAATACTGTGAATTCGTGATCGCTGCACTAGATAAGGGGTCTACCATGAGCGGAAGAAAAAAGGCTGTATTGATAGCAATCCTTCTGCTGCTTCTGTATGCACGTCAGTTGATTGTTCACTTTTATATCTTTTAGACTTGCTCTGTATTCCCTTTCCTCCCATTCCTCTACCTGTACCACCGGCATGATGTTCAGGCAGGCCAGCTGCAGATGATAGCTGTTCTCTGCGCTTGCCTAGAGCACTGGGTCTTTGGATGAGATGGGTGGAGGAAAAGACTATTATTTTTATACAGGCATTAAATTTGCAGCTTGGTGGAACAGGCTGAATGCAAGCACAGAAGCACTGTTCAGATGCACACAAGCTCTAATTTATACATCTAATTCTTTTCCTGGGTTGGCCAGAGTTCTGCTGGACCCTTTTGGATGCAAAAAAGTATAAGTTGCTTTTCTTAATATAGTATCTACCATTTAGGGTGCAAACTTCACGTACCAGCAGCTTCCCAAATAAAGCAGCAAATTCTTCATTTCGAGAGTTTTATACGCCACAAGGTGAGATGTTTGACGTATGTCTTTAATTCTTCTTTAAACAACTTTTTTATATTTAAACATAAAATTTAGTTTAATTTTAGTTCTAAAGGAATCTAGGCTTTTATGAAAGGCATCTATAAAAGCTCAGATATTAGTTCTAAAACCTCACATAGAACTGTAACACACCCACAGTCCTTTCCAACGTCAACTGGTGTCATGCTGAGCAATTGTAATATGTGTAATTACTTATGACTTTGAATATAGATCAAAATTGACATAAACCTTATGTGTAAGAGTCACATAACGATGACTGAACAATGTGTCTTGAAATGTTTTTAGCTAGGATCTTTCATGTGACTCAGCAGGCCTTCCAAAATGCAAAAAAGGGGGTAGCAAGTGGATGTGAGTGAAGAAGACAGCACATCAAACCTTTGGAGACTGAGCAGGTTGTCAGTCAGCTTTCACTCCAGGCTACAGCAGCAGCGTCTACTTAATCACACTCAGGTTGTGGCTTCCTTTTAGAAAATTAAGCACAAATTTCATTGATGGCGGTACTGGGCATCTGCACAGTAGTATGAAAAGGGCAAAAATAGCAACCTGAAGTGATTTCAGCTCATGCTGGCACAACATATTACATATTTAGGAAAACTAGTCTGGACATCAGACAAGTAACTAAGACAGAAACACCATATCAACATGCCTAGAAATTGATATTCACAGCACCTGCAGTATGGTTCCTGCAATGTGGTTCCTGCCCATTATTTTTGGTGCTGATTGTCACCACTTCATTGCCATTGTTCCAAGACTTTAGTGAAGCTCCTTCACTTCTATAGTCTATTCAAATGGTACAATGTATGTTGATTTTAAGAGAATGTGAGAAAAACTCCAGATGTTATTGAAGGGATAGTGACAGTTCATCTTATTACCCCATTAATTACGTGCATAGATCCAATCATCACCCACCCCTCTACTCTTCAGTGTGAAATAAAGGTGTTCTTTTGTTACCTTTGTTGTACTACATCAATCAACAACCCATCAGAATCCAATCAGAAGTCCTCACCACCCCAAGGAACAGCCAGGCATCACTTAATGAACAGGCCTCATCTTGGGCTACACATTTGTTAGAATTGTTTAACAATCATTTTGATCAAAAAAACTACAAGATATGAGCCCTTCAATAGCTGTAACTGAAGTAGTTAGGGAAAAGACAACAGCAAAGGGGATAAATATGTCAGCTTTTTGTCTACCTCCTGTCACAACTTCTGCTGTTGGGGAGGAAGTCAAGCATGCTTTATGCTTCATATCATTTATTTGCTCTCTATGGGCTATATCAGCTTTGTCCCTAAAAGCCTTCAGATGGGAAAAAACCTCTGTTAGCATCTGCCAGTTCTCTATGCTTGATGTAATACACTCTCCTCTCAGTAACACTGAACTAGAAAGCGTAGGATTGTGGTCTTAAAGGGTACTTTTATCCTAGATCACTCTTCATTCCAAAATCAATAGGTCAAATCATGCAAACTATATAATCTTTTACTAAAAAAAAATCAGTCCTTGGTAGCAGCAAACATTTTACCTTAAGGGTCTCCCCCCACAACCAGTTCCACCACCCTTAGCTGATGACCTCCTCCACCCATTTCAGTTCCACACAGAGGATTTTCTGGCAGCTCCCTGACTGGGTAGAAACATGTAGTTTACTGTGGCCTTCCCTGTAGTGTAAGCCCTTGACTGCCCCTCCACGGTTCTGATGCAGTGCTGAAGAATTGCTAAAGTCTGTGTCAGCTCTTTCTCTAACTGAAGGGTACTCTTCATAGTAGAATGTGTTATATGGCCATCACAGAGGTCTTTCGTGTGGTCAATACAGAATTTTTGATGTTTGACTCCTACAGTATCTTTGCATCACTCACTTTTGATTCTCAAAACAGGCAGCTACCCAAAAGAAAGCTTCACCATCCCAGTTGTTAACAGGATCTAGGTCCTTTCTGATAATGTCCAGCATTCCTTTCCAGATATCCAAGAGATTGTGACAAGCAATTTCACTTGAATGTCTGCTTCAGGCAGACTTCTTTTCTAGAGAAAGACCTGCTCCCTTTCTGGTCAATCACCAAACAAGCTGGATTCCCTCATCTTTTGAACCTGGCATGACTTCCATAGTAGGATTGCATGAACCTAAACTAGGTTTCCACCCTTTCTGGGATATGTATTTCACTGTAGTCTCAGAGGGGCTTCTCCCAGCACTACTATTTATGCAGGTCAGTACAATCTTTGCAATTGATTCTCTTACTTATTTTACAGAGTCATAGTTCTATTGCATTTTATGGAGTTTATGAACAGGGCCACAGAAATGAATCACAACAAATAAATACCCTACAGTTTTAAAGAACACATGGCCTAGAGGAAGTATGAAAGAAAAACAATTCTGAGGCCAGGGAAATGCTTAGTAGTTTTATTTGAAATCCTGTTATTATTAAACTTGCAAAACAACAGAGGGTGATATTAAAAAGGGGGGAAAAAAAACCAAGAGTTGGCTAGACTTCAGCTGCAGCGTTTCCCTATTGCACCCAAGCAGAGAATATGCAGGCAAGGTCAATTAATCTTATTAAAAAAGTTACAAGAACTAATCAGAAAATTCTTCTAGAACATGTTACAAGAAACATGCACATGGGAAAAGGCTGGAGACCAGGAACTATATTCATCAAAAAGCATACTTACTTTTAAGTGAATTCAATCAAAATGAGCATCAGTGAGGAAGCAAAATCATATCCCCAAAATGTTCATAACAAGGATCTTGTGAAGACACAAGGGAAAGGTGATGTTAGCTTAGTATTTTTAAGCTGTTTTCCTAGATTCCTTTACAGAGAAACAGAGGCTGAGATCATGCTACAGAGGATCATATTTATCAGTATAGAAAACATTTCAGTCGCCCAGTGTCAAGGTGTATTCATTAAACATATCTAGTTTAGTTCCATCATTTCCACAAAATTCCCCCTTTTTCCTTATTCCTTATTATATCAGGTCTAAATTAGATTCTAAAATTATTGAAAAAAGGATTTATTATTTGTATTAATCTCTTAAGACTCATGCCAGCATATGAGAGAATGAGCATCCTCTCATTGGCTTCAATAACTTTTGCCTCATTCACTATGAAAGAATATCAAGGCAAGATAAACAAGAATTGCAAGAAGCCCTCCTGAGGAAGCACAGCAATTTCTAACTTCCATTATCAAGCCCCTTTTATCTTTTCTGGAATCATTTTCTAGTCTGGAATCATCTGCCCTCTCTTCCTTTTCTGTGGAGGGCCATGACAGGGTTAAACTGGTGGAAAGTTGCAAGTAGCAAGCAACAGGAGCCTCAGACAGACATACTCAAGGACACCGGTGCAGGTGGGAATGATACATCCTGAGAAAGTACAGATAAACTAGCAGAAGCCAGTGGGAACCAAGGTTAAGGGCAAGACAGCCTTTCCAAACAAGCAGCAGAGTACAAGGCGTGACCGCTGCGTGCGTGATCGGTGCAATGATTGGCTCCCTGTGACATAATCTGCATGGTGACTGGCTTAGCAACGTGTGTCTGTGAAACCACTGAAGCAGCTAACTTTTTAAATATGCTCAGAAATAAATAATAAAGGTCTCAGGACGCAAACCCTCCTGAGTCCGTGCCATTCATCTGCCACACTTTTCCTTCATTTTTTCACAAATGCATATATATTTCCCCATTCCCCAGTCCTTTCAAAATCCTGCATCTTATCTTTCAGCTTCACATGAGTATAATATCCATATTGTCTATTTTCTATTCCTTCTTTCCCCTATAATCCTGTATTTCAGACTCCAATAAAACCAGTACGCTTATGACCTACTCGGGTTTCTAGTGAATAGGAGACATTAGCTAAGGGAATTATGTAAGATTTAGACCACATGAATATGGTCCTTTGAGTCAACATGAGAGAAGCAGAAGGTGTCATATAAGGATGTTCCCTGCACTGAGGAAAAAAAAAAAGTGCTGTTAAGGTCTGTCCATTCTGTCTTTCCCTTTTCTGTCAGTCTTATTCAGTTTGCCTGATGATACCTAATGATGAAAAGCACAAGAGTTATCTTTTCTGTCTCAATTATTCAGAGGCTTCTCCAAAATAAACACTTTTGGAAATGTTTGCACATTGGATATCTTTATTCATATCTTGTAAAAAGATTTAGATATGCAGTGATATGCAAGGTCTATATGTACACTTGTTTATAAATGTGCACTTATATTCCTTTTGAAACAACTCATTTATTACAGTACCTACTTATATAAATCATAATTTAGTGATATATAAAGCTATTCATCTGTTAGGTTTTTTTCCTTTCCAGACCTATTTTTGTACCGTTTAATAGCTCTGGTATATTAGTAAAAATGGAGGGAGGGAACCAAAACAAAACCAGCCATGTGTTGCCAGCTCCACAGTAGCACTAAGCCCTTGGAAATATTTACTATTCTGAAAAACCTTGACAGGTGCCCCACAGAAGAGGCTACTAGAAAGGTTAAGTAGTTTTGAGGTAAAAGGCAAAGTATTTCATCAGTCAATGACTAGTTAGGAATTGGTAACGAAAGCAGAGGATTCAACAGCCAAACTGCATCATCAAAACTTTATGATGATGTATCTTTACCATCTCTACCAAGTTCAGTATTCTTTAATATATGTGTAAATGATCTCGAAGTGTGGCAATAGGGAATATTGAGGCAGCTGACATAAAATAGTTGAGTGACAATCAGAAAACAATGTGAAAAGATTTCAAAAGACCCAAACAAGTGGAGTGAGTCATAATGATAAATGAATGTCTGTGCCAATGAAAGCAAATGAAAACATATTAGAGGGAAACAGCAAAATATTTTAATCACCTTTATGTTTTAAAGTACCCATTGCAGATTAGAAAGCAGATATGAACCTCATTGCACACTAGTCAATGAATACTTCTACCCATTGTGCAGCAGTAATTAGATGTAAAATTAAATATTTAAGAAGATTACTGAAGAATGGGAGGGGAAATAATACCAAAACTGTTATAATACAGTAATAGTAAACAGTGGCTTACCCTCATTGGATTACCATCACCTAGTCAAAGTTAATAGAGCAGAAGAAAGTTATTCAGAAATGTGTGATGCAAACGATACAGGACACATGGCTGAATATTTAAATGAAATTGTAACTCTTTTCGTTAACAAGAGCAGAAGAGAATATGATAAAACATGCAAAATTATGAATTCTACAGAGAAGGTAGATCTGAAATTTCTGTTTGTCTTGTTTTACAGTGCAAGAGCAATAGTCGTAGAAATGGAAAGGTGGTTAGCAAACATAAAATCAATAAGAAAATCGTTTTCCACACAATGTACAATCACACTGTGAAATTCACTGTCAGCTGATATTACAGAAAATATAAATTTGGAAGGGCTAAAAGTATTGGAAAGGCATATGAATATCACCAAAATCAGATGTGTACCAGTAAATCTTTTTTTTTTTTTTTTGAGTTTTAGAGAAAGTATAAGCTATATATCTTCATCATCTAAGGCATGAAAAACTGTTTCCTACTAGGAAACATTAACTGGCGGTGGGTTCTCTCAGAACCCCTTATTTATCCTGAAAAAGTTCTTGAAAATAGGGCACTGGACTAGAAAGGGCTATGCTCTAAGCAATTTGTATGTACACTTAGTACAAAAGGTAAGGCCTCTGGATGCCACTGTTACATAATTATTAAATAACATAGTATGTCCATGTGATACAAAATCAAGTATTTCAAAGGAAACACCATCTCTCTTGCATCTGATTTATCTAGGTGATTTGAAATGTTACACTTGGAATTTCCAGGTTAGGCCAGATTGATCCCCAGTTTACTTCACAGGCACTCCTGAAGCTAGGTGCAAATTTATGGTCATATCATCTAATTCCTTCTCTTTTTCTGGCAAATAAACTCTATAAAGCGAATTTTATCACACTTAGCCCTTCTAAGTATTTACATCTGGTAGTCTGGAAATGGCAAACAGCCTGTACAGTGAGTTAGGCTAGTCTCCTGCAATGGCAGGAAACGTGCATTTGAGGGGCCTGTCCTGCCCACTAGCAGAATGAGGATAAAAAGATAACCAGCACTCTCCCTCTTCTACATGGGGTCAGTGATCTGTATAGTATTCTTGAGGGAGCAGATGCATCCAAAGAACCTCAGAATCCAGGAGCCTTGGGTCTGTAAAGTAGGGGTATTAGCCCTTGCACTGTCTTCTGTTGCCTACTACCATCTTGCGTCATCCTGCTGTCTCATGCCGCAAAAGCATAATCAGGGTCACTTCTATTTGCAAACCTCCCTCGCTGCTACGTACTGCAGTTCTTGAGGGGGGGAAATCATTGATCTTAAAGCAAACATGGTTCTATTGTAAATCTCAAATTATGATTTTCACTAATCTAGCAAATTAAAGAACAACTAAAAATAACTTTAGCCACCTCACCAATTTTATTTTATGCATTGCACAACGAGTAAGGGCAACTCATGGCAAATTGTTGAGTCTTGAGAATCCAGTCCTTGTGGGCTGTCCTGGAGGTGAGGTAAAGCATCTGGTAAGACTGTGTGACCATCAGGTCTGCTCAGAAACCCACCTGTTTCTACTGGAGTGCCACCAAAACAGATACCTTCCCTCACCTGTACTCTCCGGCAGAAGAAACACTTTGTTAGAAAAAAGTTGAGTGAAGCTAGAATCTAGAGTCAATACACAATGATCGATATTTAGAAAGTGAAGAGGCATATGTGCAAGTCAACATTATAGCTTTGTGATTTTCTAAGGTCTTATAAGAGGTGCTACTCTGCCAAAATTAATATTTCTATTAAAGGGAAGTTCAGGATCAACTGTTGACTAAAGTGTCAGAAAACAGATAATTTCAGTGCCTTCAAATTTAAGCACATGCCATTTCTAAATACTGTGTGTGAGCCTATGTGTTATTTAAACTATAAAATATGATGTAGTTAATTTAAAAAGTAATATTTGTCCAATAAAATTAAATTCTCTGATCTATTTGATATTTTCATACGCATGTTTATCTTCTCCCTTACCCAATGGATAACCTTTGAGATCCTGTGCTGTTGTTTCTGCCATTAATTGTTTCTTTCTTTTCCCTATCTACAGCTGCAACTGTCTTGTTCTTGTACCATTGTAAATAATATGCAGCTCAAAGTTCCAGTTCAGGAGGAGTAACAAGCTGTCTTCTTGTTAGTTGTCATATAGGATTCACTTATCTAGAAGAAACATATTCTCTACTGTCAGTCTGCCATTCCTTGCTTGCTTCATGAGGAAAAAAGTGCAACAAGTTTTTGTTTGTTTTAAACACAGACTAAATTCTAAATATGATCTCCTAGTACCCTTGCATACCCTGGCAAACAAGATGCTACAAAGGAAATAATCCACGAAAGCAAATAAGAATAAAAATAGTGTTGTCAGCTCCTGTGGTTTTAGTTCTGTAGTACGTACTTCCTTTCTTTATGCTTAGCTGATGAAACAAGCCATTTCAAGAAAAACTCAGCCTTCCATTTTTTTTTAAGTACCTCTCTCTTCCTCTTGGCTGTGGAGAAATGTTTGAAATGCAAGTTAACCCTGGAAGACTAAATAAGTCAAAAGTACATAAACAAACATACTCAAATGGACTACTGTTTTTAAAAATCACATCCTTAAAGCCAATCTACCATTTTTTCCAACCAATTTCAATGGTTTTTGCATGCTCAAGGAAGGCATACTTTGAAAAAGTCGGTAGTTCTTACTTTCAAAGGACAAGTACATAGTTCAGAGGGACAAAATAGTCTTATCTTTCCACACATTTCATGGAACAAAAAAATAGTAGCTTTAACTTCTAGAATACAAGCTTTTCCTTTCCTGCTGCTCTCCACTGCACCAGCACCATAGTTTCATATCACTCCCTTACTCCTACTTTCAGGGTGCAAAGTAAGCTGAATTGCAGATGTCACTTGGCTTTCTCTCTAACATTACTATAAAGCCATGGCCTATGCCTAAGATGTGCAAACCCCGCCTGCAAATCTCCGTGGCAAGACTTTAAAAATGAAAAGCAAAACAAGAGCTTGCAACAATGAGCAGGTTATCTCAGGGTATGGTACCGCAGCAAGAAGTGCCACCTGCTGTCCTGAGGATACAAACTCTGGCTACTGCTCCTCGATTCCCTACAGCAGTCAGGGCAGCACATATGGCTGCATCCTACTGCAGCACGCACACCATGGATACCCTCAGCATCAACAGTGCAGTTGTTTTCCATGGTAATATTGATAATGCTTAGTCAAAAGAGCTTCTAATGCTCAGTCACCTCTGCAAGACAGTTAAAAACCAAAGCTAATTAAATACCTGTTAGACTTTTATTTAAACTTAGACTTTTGTGAGCGACTCATCTGAGTGAACTGAATTCTGTAAACAGGCTAAAAATTAATCTTCTCTCAAGCTGATCAAGTTAGATAGAAATTTATGCTTCAAACAGTAATGAATGCAATCATACAGATAAAATTGAGCATGACTGTAAAAGACCTTATACATGGGAGCACAATCTTTAAATCCATTATGTCTTTATAGTAATGCAATGGAGTTAGTTTTATCAGTGAAATAATATGAGCAGGAAACCTCATAAAGAAAAGCAAGCAGTTTTGTACTTGTAAAGAATGTAGGCAAGCAGCAAGAATTTCAGCTTATGTGTATCATTTTTTGCCCTGCCTATCCACCACATAAACTCAAGAACACAAAGGCTTCCTAAAGAATAATTCAGTAACAGGGTCACACTGTTTTTCTGAATATGTAGTGTATCTCTTTCGACCAAATAACTCCATCAAACTCATCAAACAATATGAAAGTAAGTCAAGAACTAATAGCTGTCTTCGTTAATTGCCATATCGTACTACTGAAAATAAAAAGGAAGAGAAACTATTAAAGGGGCAATAATTTATTCAACATTACCATCCGTTCAATATATGGTTCCTATACATATAAGTTCTCAATTTTTTTCCATGGCGCATTATACGTGCATTTTGTAGACACATCCCTTCCTACTTTTAACTGAATAGATCACGTTCTGGCCTG
The DNA here is from genome assembly GCF_036417845.1 of Apteryx mantelli. NCBI lineage: Eukaryota > Metazoa > Chordata > Aves > Apterygiformes > Apterygidae > Apteryx > Apteryx mantelli. The sequence continues at coordinate 103,489,675 of NC_089980.1, forward strand.
ACTTTAAATTATAGAGATACTGTGGCCTCTTTGTCACAACCACTGCAGTTACTTACACAATTAGGGTAGCGTTTTACAGCATCTTTAGATGCAATTTAGCTGACAGAAACAAAGTAGGACTGCTTGTTTTACATAAGCATTTTGCAAGGATCACCAGCTCCACAGCATGATCAGTGCAGACCACTGGCCACTACAGCACTGCTTGAAAACTGCAGAACAGTCAAATTTAATTCCTTATGACTATTAAATGCCTTAGGACAATTCTTAGAAAAAGAAACTGTTTTCTAATGTGAGGATATATTCACCTGGAAGCATTATACAGATAAACTAATTAATCTCTAAATACATGAACCATTTTCCATAATTCAGTTCTCAACACTCTCCTAGAGTTACTTTTCCTAAATATATTAATTCCTAGCTATAGTTTTAGAAATCAACACTTTAGGTTTTGTTTCTCAGTAAGCTCAGTAATTGTCACTTGAAGGGCTAAACTTTACCATCTACCACAGAACTGTATTTTTGCATCTTAATTAGTTGTGACCTTTCACAAGGTCAATAGAACTTTAAATGAATAAAGATGGTAGAATTAGAATTGGACTAAAAACTGAGTTTAGCAAATTCCTACATGAATTTACATCTGGTTGCTTTAGTTTGCCATAAACACTAAAATTCTGAAGAATCCATATCAAATCAGAATATGTAATGGATGATTGGTGCTATTAAAGGAAACAGAAGTATTGCCAGTGCTTCAGAATTTAAACAAGTCATAAAAGTAACTGGAAGGTAGGAAGTTGTCTGCATTGGCCTCTGTACATTTATAACAATATTTTTTTAGGTAACTGAGATTAATATCAGCTGATCTTTTCACAATAATCTATTTGCTTTAGCAGTTACCACATATTTAGAGAGAGAGAACACAATTTGAAATACCCATACCAAAAAACAACAACAATAAAAACATTGTATTAGCCTAAAAGTACTTTGATTCTAGGAAATTACTATTATTAAAATTATATTGATTCTGTTCTTTACTTTCCACTCAGCTGTGTTCTAAGGGAATTTTTCAGAAGCATATATGTGCACAATAACAGCAGTAACTAAAACTGTTGAGAAAAATTTCTCAACAGACTTTTCAAAAAAACTCTGTTGAATAATGTCCAACTAGCTTATCTCTTATTCTATGTAATTTGACATTTTCCAAAAAAAGTTCTTTAAAAAGAAAGGTATAGCTGATTTCCAGAAAAATTACACAGCAAAAAACAAGTTGCACACATCATATGCATAATGTTCTCAATATTCCTAATATACACAATGTTGCTTTTCATTCCATGATATTCAGAATTCACTGCAGTGATAGGCTGTCATATTTTTAAAAGGTTGTCGTAAAAAAATCCCTGACTTCTGACATCCATCTGCAACATTCCTTTTATGCCATCCTTTCTCCCACAGAAATACATCGGTTTGCTCTGACTAGGTCGCAAATGGTGTCAGGGCAGCCAGCCCACACAGCACCACGACAATTAGATCCCACACGCTAGCGATCTGGAAAGCTGGCTAGCTGCACACACATCCTTTCATTTGTTGAAGTGCACCTCTCTCAACTAGTTGCTGAGAGTTTTTCCGCAGCAGACAGATGGTGGTGGGATGACTGGATGTGGTACTGCTGAGGGAGTCATGCTGGCACTGATGGACATGAATTGCAGGTACCAAGGCAGAGCTGTAGGTGCATTTGTTTAATCTGATCGGCTGGATAAGCCAGTCTTGACGAATAGCAGATACTACACTCATTGCAGGGAGTGGGAGTAAAGGGTGGGTCAGAGTTGCAAGGCTCAGCGCAATAAAAGGGTGATAATTGCAAAGTCCTTAACCTTAGCCTAGGGAAGTTACACACGGGAGCTAGACTTTTCTAAAGTGGATTCAGAGTCAGGCTTTGTTTTGAACCTCTCACTCCTCCCTACTCTGGGACACAATTTCCCACTGCCTCCAGTGGTCTTTGTGACCATTCTCCCAAGGGTTAGCATGCAGCCTTGGCAAGTTTTTCTCTCTTTTTTTTTTTTTAAATCAAACTCCACTAAATCGTATTTTGTCTATGTTGTTTGTGAGGAACAGGAAACTTCGATTGTATGCCTATAAAACCTTTTCTTTCTTTTAAAAACTGAGCTACTTTTCTGTGTTCTCTCTTAAGTTTTACCCCAGAATGGAGTCAGATGGTGGCAGGGGGCAAAATGGAAAGCAGACCCTGACAAACACTACTGAAAATTATTTCAGTGCAAGTAATATGTTTTTTTTTCCCTGAAATATTCTTTAGTGTATTTTGTGCTATTCCAGACAATGAATTGTGGTGGATGGTATACTTTAAACATAATACAATGTCAGCAGGTCTGGGACCCTTGAGAGTCAGAGACCTCAGTGATGTATCACTGCACTCCACAGAGGATTGGTCCTGAGGCCCATGTTGTGATTCCTGCAGCTGAGAATGATTTTTCTTATGAGTCATTTCATTGTCTTCTATGGCAATCAGATCAGCCTGGCAACTTTGATAGGAATCTGCACTGGGGAAGCTTAATTTCTCATGTCAGCAGCTGGATTCAGAGAATTTGCATTACAACACAAGTATATGCTATGATGATGGTATATCTCGCTGTATTTATACTCTACATCCCTTCGGTAGTATCAGCCTATTGTAGCAATGAGATTTGCAGACCAGGTATAGGTGGGACCTCTTAACATTGCTGACACTGCAGTTCTTATGATACAACTGTTTATGTTATGACAACTTCAGAAATGTGATAGAATGCAACAGTAAAGTGATAAATGATTTGTTGTCCCTTATTGGATGTAATCATTTCTGGAAGTTACTGTCTAGGACTGCAATTTGATTAAAAAATCCTCCCACAAAAAAGGAACCAAAGCCAAATGATTTCAAAACATGTTTCAAATGATCATTCTCTGAATTTTATCCTAATTTAAATCTTCCTATAACTCTGGGCTCTGAAACGTCATAACCCATTCTTCAACAAAGTAGACACAGGTCTTCAAAACACCACAGCACAGTCTCATGTGACTACATGTAATCTGTCAGATAAGACCAATCACAAGGAATGGCAGTACATATTCATCTTTGGGGACATATCCTGAGTTTTGCAACAAAACTCATTTCAGGGAGAACCAAGAACACTTAGAGCAACCACCCCCTTTAAAATCCTTGTTTGACAGCTAAAAGCCAAGAGAATAACCCATCTTGAGACACGCAGGGTATCTAAACATGGAAGTAAACCAGGAAATCTGAGCAAGCTCTTCTCCAGGATGAACTGTCCCACCTCTCTCAACCTCTCCTCATATGCCAGGCACCCCAGTCCCTCAGTCATCTTTATGCCCTTCACTGGACTCACTCCAGTAAGTACATGTCTCTCTTGTACTGGGGAGCTCACAACTGGACACAGCAATCCAGATGTGGCCTCACCAGTGCAGAGTAGAAGGGAAGGATCACCTCCCTCAACCTACGGGCAACTCTCTGCCCCATGCAGCCCAGGATGCTGTTGGCCTTTGCCTCAAAGGCACTTTGCTGGCTCATGTCCAACTTCTTGTCAACCAGGACTCCCAGATCCTTCTCTGCAAAGCTGCTCTCCAGCTAATCAGTCCCCAGGGTGTACTCGTGCATGGGATTATTCCTCTCCTGTGGCAGGACTCTGCACTTCCCTGTGTTCAGCTTCATGAGATTCCTTTGTGCCCTTTTCTCCAGCTTGTTGAGGTCCCTCTGAATGGCAGCACAACCATCTGGTGTATCAGCCACTCCTCTCAGTTTTGTATCATCTGTGAAATTGCTGAAGGTGCACTCTGTCCCATCATCCAGGTTGTTAATGAAGATATTAAACAGGATTTGTCCCAGCCTTGACCTTTGGGGAATCCCACTAGTGACTGGCTGCAGCTGGATTTTGTGACACAACCGTTTGCTCCTGGCAGTTCAGTCCATTTTCAATCCATCTCAATACCCATTATCTAGTCCTTATTTCATATTTCCACATCTTTCTTGTACAGAGGGGCCCGGAACTTGAGACAGCCATCTGGATGTACTACCTGAACACTTTTGCTTCCTGCAACAGTTTGTTTCTCTAATTTCTGGTTTCTACTTACTAAAAACACTCCATTTTTTTATTCTGCTTACCGATCTACAGTTACTGAGAGCTTTTTCTCTGCATTATAATAGTGTCTTGTCTACATAAATAGTGTCTTGTCTACATAAATTACTACATAAATTACTCTAACATTAGTAAGTTAAATATACCTTTTTTCCAGGAAACAAATAATCAGAGCTTTATGTTGTCATTTCAGTCAGTGTTGGACTGAATGTTTTTTTTTTGTTAAAATCTATGCTTCTATGACTGTCACTCCCAGATGTGTGAATGCTAAATGAGAACCTACTTGCCCAAGATTTTGATTATTTTCTTTGCTAGTATCAAAATTTTTTTTCTCATCACTATCTCACCTTATTTTCAGCCATCACAATGGATTTTCTGCCATCTACTCCAAGCATTCATAACTTTGAGGATCCTTTTTAATAACAAGTACTAATTTTCTTCTCACTTACTCTACTAATACATGAATATAACTTCATTCATTTAAATGAAAAAATACATGGATTGCACATTTGTAAGAGAGCAATTGATTCCTTTTATATGGATTCAGACCTAATGACCAATACTTAATTTACTCTATATTTACTGCTTATTAGAAACAACATGTTAAATGATATCTGTTCAGACTACATCTCATAAATATTCATTAGGATATTACCAATCACATGGCATTTTCTGAAACTTATTTTAAATAATAGCCTTCATTCTGTAGAGCTGGGTTTTAAATTCAAGGAGGTTTATGAATTATTGACTGCATAATGGCACCTGAATTTTCCTATATAGATTCTGTACTAGCAGTGTTTAAGGCAGTGCTCTATATGCTACATGCGGAACACCTCTTAAAAAAGTATAAAAAGACACCAACAAATTCTACTATAGTCACAGATCATTAACAGACTTTTTTCCTGAAAAAAATGTTAAGAAAACCTAATACTGTGGGTTTTCACAAAAATATTTCAATGTCTTTAGGCACAAACAGAACTTCTTCTTTCAGAGTTATCAAAGTGGTCTTGAACTATCATCTTTTTTCTCTCAGTCACAAAGAATGAAAGTCTCCATCCCATTGCCAAGCTGTGGTGGTTTTCTGGATAATATCAAGGCTCTAAAATCAGTTATATTACGGTGGAAGTATACATTACAGCAGGAGTATACATTGCTGAACTCTCAGTTACATAATCTCTTCATGAGACTCTATATGAGTTTCACTGCCAGAACACAGCATGAAATATATATAGGAAAAAATGTATAAATATATGTCAAGTGTTTAGATTACTCTTAGGTGGCCACAGCCTCTAGAACTTCTTTCAAATAAAGATCAAAGTCTTTTTTTTCCCCTAAAAAATTTCCACAGTCCTTAAAACCTTTTTCATGTTTTATGCTTCAGCATCGAACTAGAAATGTGTCACTGTTACAAACCAAACAATTTTTTCACTGAACAACACTTTAAATAATTCACTTGAAAGAAGTCACCAGAAATCAGTTCTGTTGTTGTAAATGCTTTTTCTCTGGAGAATGTCACAGGGATGGGGAGATGTATGTGAAAAGGAAGGAGAGGGAACAGGGAGTTTCATAGGGTTTCTTCTGTTTTTTCAACAGTGGCTTTCAGTTCATGCTTCACAGTACCTGTTGCAGGTAAACTGCTTATCCCTGCAATGAGGCAAAGATGACACCGTTTTTGTCTTCCACTTTAGTGGGTCTCAAGCTTCAGGAGAGGTGGGCAGGGGAGAATAGGGTCGCAGGTCTACAGCTAAGCAGTCAAGATGCACTTTTTTCCATCACTTAGCAACACCTTTCCAGATTTTAGCCCAGCCCACTTCTTGTAAGTGGAGCTTGCAAATTTGTCATATGGAAGAATTTTTTTCCACTTAGGTTGGCTGGGATAACCAACTTCTGATTCATCTTTGTAACAAGACAGATTTTCTTTTTCCTGATCTGCTGTGTTAGCCCCTTAAAAAATCTCCTTTGCACAGATTCAGAGAATCCTGCACACTGGCTTGGAATGCCATGATTTCTTTTAGATGTCTCTAAAATATCAACATTTCTGGTGGTCTGGCACAAAGCAAAAGAACCCCCCCCCCAAAAAAAAAAAAAAACAAATGAAAGGGATTTTATTAGAATCATGCTGCCCCAACAATATTCTAAATCAAATATTTTTGTTTTCTGAAAATTATAAAACAAAAGATAGAAAAAAACATTTAAAACTTCCTTTACGTGATGAGTTGTTTCCTCACTAATTTTTCTTTACATCCCTAACATGCTCAGGTTCACAAATAAAAAAGGGTGGAATACTGCAAACAGTGCTCTGTGATGTGTAAGAAGTGTGGGAGAAACACACTTTAAAAACAAGTAAGATCTTGAAGAACAGACTCCATGTCCTAATACCTGAGTACACAGACAATGCTGCAGTGAGGAAGAAGAAAACAAGTCATGGACAATACCATCGCCAATATAAAACGACAGAGAGTACCAAGCAAGCAGTGCTGAAAACTAATGAAGCGCCGTGTTCAGAATGACTCTGAACCCCCAAAGTTCACAGAAGAACTCTAATCTCTGGACACATCTCCTGTGCTGTACTCAGTACAAGCACAAATACACATAATGTTAACAACGCAATTATTTCTGCAAGTCTTTAATGAGGCACAAGAAACTCAGCCAGGTCTGTCTTCCATCCCCTGCAAGCATACTGCTATAGCCTGCAGACTCTAAGGAACTGATTGTGTCCATAGCTCAGGGAAGCTCAGACAGACAAACAATCCCTGCACAGTTGTTCCCTGTGCAGATGAAAGGGAAGATGAGATAAGAATAAAAGCAAGAAGAGCTTCTCAGGCAGCTGGTGCCTCTACCACTAAAGCTGCCTGAACTTCAATTTTACTTTGTATTATACTTTTTCATATTGCACCTTATTTGATAGTGTAAAAGCCCATTTACTTCTTATTCGCAATCAGCAGAACTAATGGCAGTGTTCTGAAATTCTTTGTACATATTTGTAAGCATAAAAAGCTCTGCATTTGTGTTTAAGTGCTTGCTGTTGTCCCTTCAATTGAGAGAAATGTGAAGCTGTAGCAATGCCAAAATGTTTTATTAAGTAGCTAAGCAATCTATACAAACCAATTAAAAGGCTCACCTCAGGTCCTCAAACTAGCAAACAGAGAGACTTACATTTAGGCTGATATTTTATTCGGCAAAGAAACGAGCCCTTATCCAATGCAGTCCATAAAATTAGTCAAGCTCAGTATGTACTAGTTAGCAGTCCCCTCAATTCAGTACAACAAATGCATTAAGTCTCAATGCATAAGTGCAACATGTCCCCTGTGAAGTATTTAATTATCCATAGAATAGTACTGTTATATGGACTTACCACATCATTGATCTACTTTTTGCTCCAGAAACTCTCTTTGTGTGTGAGATAAAACCACAACTACCACATCTGCCGTGTCTGTCTTGCACCCTCTGCCTACATCCATTGCACCCTGTACCTGAGTGAATATGGATCTTTAATGCCTGGAGCACCCTCTGGCAGCTCTCCGAACAGCTACGAACATTGTAAATAGTAGGGTTACATTAAAGAGGCACTCTTCCCCTCACAAAAAAAAGAAAAATCACAATTTGACTTGAGGGTTGTGCAATAAACACAAAGCCAGAGCTGCAGAAGACAACGGCAGCTATTGGAATCAGAAAGAAAATACAAGTCATCCTACAGTGCCTGGACTGGAATCACTCTACATTACCTAGAAAACCCATGCAAACACTAGTTCAACATATGAATAACCCGTATGTCCAGAAAAAAATGAAATAGGCAGAGCCTGGCACACATTAACTAAAATAATACCTGATGTGATAGACAAGAAGTGGTGCATTCAGGTTGAAGTAATAGTTTTGGCGCATAGGTTCCTCACAGCAAAACGGTACCCTTAATCTCCCTGCTCTGAATTCATCTTACCCAGTTCATGCTGTTGAGCCGCTGGGTGGCTGTTCTAAACTAAGCATTTAGGATGAGATTCAATTCATCCACATGACAGTGTCTACACATGCACTAGGCATTTAAGTCTACCTCGTGTAGACTTGTGTGTCTACCTTGAGCTTGATCCAGTTGCTTCAACCCTGACATGCAAATTGAAGTCCAATACCCTGGCTGGTCTCCAGCTGCCACTCCAGAAGGGTGTGATTCCCCGTAGGACCTGTGCTATGTTTGCCAGCCACATGTGCATGTCCCAAGTAACCTAGTTATCCCTTTTCCTACCTGTCTCCTCAGTTGCTTGTGACCTGAGGTTTAGTTTTGATACAGCACCGCTGCATAACCTGAGCTCCAACTTCTGAGAATATTGCTAAGTTATGAAGTTTTTGCTAAGTTATTGCTAAGTTTTTTCCTATCTCCCTTTTCCCCTTCGAATTTTAAATGACTTCTTTTTGCCCCCCCCGAGCCAAAATACTTCGATCCTTTAATTCTCTGAATTATTTTTCTGTATTCCTTGTTTCTCTGCCAATCTTTAATCTATCTTGTTGTGAACAGACTTTTAAAAAATTAAGATTTTGCTCAGCATGGCAATGATGTATTATACGTTTAGCTTTCACAGCCAAGAGGTTGAAGATTTTCTGATTCATTATATGTGCCAATGAATAAGTTTCTCTAATGCTTCACAAAAAGAATAATCTTTACGTGTCTGTTGTCATTGTTTCCCTTTTGACTACTCAGGTTCTCTGGAGTAACACTGTCAAACTGACTTCTGCCAGAACTAATTAATTCCTTTGTGACTCTATCTTTAAATAGAAACACTGACTTTTAAAAATCTCTGTCAGGATGATAACAATAAACTTGAGAGCTGATCCTCTTAGTGTAAACTGGCAAATCTAGGGAGCTGCTTCTTAAACTGGAGTTGTTGGGAACACCATATGTCCCAGATATTCCCTGGTAGCATTGTGCAGCTCTACAACAGCTATTTAACCCACTCTTCTGCCCCAGTCAGCAATTCCACCTCTTTACTTCTATTGCTTCTCTAGTGCTCCTTTCCAGTATCTTTCTTCTGAGCCTCTCACTGACCTACAGTTCCTTTCTCTTTCTCAATATGGACATTCCCGAATCTCCACACTCCTCTAACTCCCTTCTCAAACGCTGGTTCTGTTCCAGCTGCTCCCCCGTTATCTCTAAAATCATGTAATTCACCACCTATTGCAAGTGCACCAGTTTCCCCTTGTGCAGCTGGCTAGCTTCCAGCGCAGCTTCCAACATTCTGCTCTACTGAAACTACTCTCACTGAAACTACTCCAGGTCCCTTCTTAAAGCCAAACTTGAGGACCTCTGCTTTATTATTATCCTCTTTACCTCCTCTTTTGTTTTAGATAGGATCCAAAATTTTTTCCTTTACCCCAATATTTTATTCCTATGCACATTACGAAATGAAGTCGTCTCCTTGGTCTCCGCACATCTCCTTCAGCAAGCCCCAAGGACGTAGTATAATTTTTCTGAAGAGATTCCCAAGGTTCTTAAACTGGTCATCTATAAGCACCTCTTAAAGATCCACTTTTGCCATGCTGGCTTTAGTGGATCTCTTCTCTGAACTTTGTCTAGCTGACTGAGGCCTTCATGGACAAGCAACTGTCCCTTTATAGAGATACAAAGAGCATACAGCACACAGGAGGAATTTTTGCAAATAAATACTAATTTGTAAAGAGAGACAGTGCTTTATGAATTCTCAGTTTCCATGAAGCAGTTTGTATATTGTGGAAGTACTTTCCATATATTTTAAGAAGCACTTTTCAAAAGTCTACCTCCCAACACATGGAAGCCTAGACTAGAGGAGGAATTTTTTTTTCCTCTTTGTGTATTAAGAAACAAAAATATCATGGCTGAATGGAAAGTCCTCATCTGCTATTCAGAGTATGAATGAAATAAGAGAGACACACAGTTATGCAAATCAAGTTACAAAAGTACAAAAGATAAAATACATCCTAAAAGAAATACAATGTCTGTGACAACACTTAGACTTTTAGGAAACAAAACATTTGAGTTAGGAAGAAAATGGCTGCAGAAGTATGGTTCATTCCTGAAAAAAAGATGAATATACACAGATTCTTATGTCAAAGAAAGAGAGAATAAAGAGACCATGAAAACACTTGCTGGCTTAAGAAAATAAAAGCAAGCTTTGCCTAACTAAAACTGCAAATGCAAATATGAGTAAGTTAGTATGTGATCCAGCAGTGGGGATTTTTGTTATAATGATACAATATAAATGATTAGATAAAGAAAATCTGGGAATATAGTAAGGAAATTGCTGTATTTTTTCCCAACTTGCTATTAAAGAAATCATTTCATGATCCTACAGACACAATAGTAGATTATCTAATAAAAACTGTTCATTAAAAACAGTTTTCTACAGCAAAGTGCCTCTCTAACCTCTCTGTATGTGAATATTTGTGCAGTCATGTCTCCACCTTTCCTGCACAGATAATAAAAGACATCTCGATGGAGAAAGGAAGGTGGAAGTTTCTAGTTGAACAGTAGGCATTATTTTAAATTACTGTTTCAATATTTATGACGTAGCCTGAAATAAAAGCAAGAGATAGTGGGTCACTATCCCCTTTAATTCAAAATAAAGAATGCCTGCCAAAAAGACACACAGTCTATCAAGGTATTTATCAAAACCTGAACAGCTTGAAATTTTCTTTTTCAATATTTATTTTTTTCTGACAGTGCTAATTACAAAAGTGTACTTACACAAAAAAATCCTGGGCCAGATATCAGCATCTGGTGGCCAACTGTAAATCTGGAGTAATCTGATCATTCTTGAGAACGTAACTCCAGATTTACACTGATATACCTAGCATTAATCTGATCTCAAGCTTTAATGACTAGTAACGCCGTCTGGCAATTTTTTTTCCCCACTGCTATTATATTCTGGTGTATGAAATCTGAAAATATGAAGGTTATTTGGATGTTCTAGATGATGACCTACTTTGTTAATGAGTCCATCAAAAAAAGACACTTACCATAGAAAGAAAAAAAAAACCTTCTCAAAGTCAAAGATTGTTACACTTCTCATTTCTGCAAAATGAAGTCTTCAAGAAGAACAGAAGAAGAGCTAGTAAAAAACTCAGAATATTTTTTCTTAAGGTTAACATTTGTGGGATACATTTATCACCTTCTTTTACAAAGAGGATTTTGTTTGCTTGGTATTTTAAACCAAAACATTGATTCCAAAATGACTGTCTGAATACTGAAAATTCTATATACCAGTGAGGTAGGAATCTGATTGTGAGCTCTGTTCTTTCTGCTCAGATTCATCCTGACTGTGTAGTCAGCTTCCAGCTTATTGTGCCTGCCACCAGAATACAAATAACAAATAAACATGGCAGAAAGTGCATAGGGAGAGATTCTTTAACACACTGAGTGATTCCTTTAGAACTCATTATTTTAATATCAAACACAGCCCATCCATGACAGCCACAAGACTGAATTTTTATGCAAATATATTCATCAATTTTGGAACCATTCTAGCCCTAAAAATCAAATTAACAATATCCATCAGGATACATAATACATGTGCACACAATAAAAAGGAAGGAGGTGCTTTCTCTTTAGTATTTGAGAAGGTTAAAAATATAGTTTATGGTTGACAATGTCCCTTCATGAGCAAGAACAATACCATAGCAACAGTTGCTATTGTTTGGGTGTAACGTTCTAGTTTGAGTACAAAAAGTCCTGGGTGAATGTGGAAAATAATACATTGAATAATTTAAGAAATAGCAATATTATACATAAAACATGCTGTTCATCATTGATTAAGTTCTAAAAACATGCGGACAGAGACACTGAAACATTACATTTATGTTCCTAAAGATACAACAGCTGGAAAAACTATGATTCCTAATAGAAGCATTGTAGTGAATCATTAATTACACAAAGTTATAAAGTAATTTGGACTCTTTTACAGGTGTCACTGCAGGACCTACCTGTTATCATGAGAAAGTCTGAATGACTCCACCACAGTGAACAGGGATGTAAAAAACAAACTTGCTGTTCGTCAGCTCATCCCAGGGGCTTAGAGTATGTATTTTCACATTTTTAGTAAGAGATACTCAGGCAGAACTGTGCCATTTTAACAAATATCCTCTGAAATGTATCTAGGAAAGGATAATAATGTCTACACTGTTAGTCTGACCTGAGCTTTATACAGACACTTAGTTACCATACAAAAAAGGGAATGTGCTACCTTCTTTGGAGACCTTCACAGAAGGATTTACCAAGGAAATAGGTAATTATGCCACTGCCTCTCATTCCCTCGCTGTGCAATTCTACCAGCATCAACTCTGACACATCCATTCTTTGCATCCATTTGTTTCTCAAAAAGGGTGGGGGGTTTTCTCTCTTCCTTTCCTGTTTCACAATGGGCTGAAGCCAGTCCAAGATGCCTTTGGCATCTGCCAAAAGGTTCCAGGAATTATGCAGCCATGAAGTGGGTCAGACTGGCAACTCAGCCCAGAGAAAAAAATGCTGTTTTTCTGTCAGAACAGTGAGTTAATCATATTCAAACTACTTCTGTGGGATCTTTGGTGTCAGAGGAAGAGACAGGGTGGGAACACCATGGCAGGGCTAAAGGAGAATGGGACCGCTCCTTCAGCCTCAGTGTAGCCTTATGTCAGCTTATACTGACCATGAAGCCTCATGATGAGTCTCACCCTTACAGATCCTTTAGGAAAAACGAGCTCGACTGCTATTTCTAGGTATTACAAAAATGATCTTTCAGCGGTTAATCTAATACCTCACAAACTAACATTTCCCATTAGGAGTCACATCAGCCATCCCACTGCTTTGTTCCTGTCCTTCAGATGGATTAAGGCAAAACTTCCCTTCTGTTGCAGTGGCAAGATAATGCACATTGCATTTTTCTGAGAGATCCGCACAGCCCCTTTGGCTAGAGAGCTTCAATTTTATTTAGCAGATTATTTATTTGCCCCCCAAAAGTAATTTTTAGAATAGTTGAACTAATTGCAAATTTCAGTTGAATTTCCTTTTAGATGTTTTGGAAATGCCCAGACAATTCATTTTAAAATTTTTCAAGTCAGTTGTTTCACTATTTTCCAGATGTTTTATTTTTTACTTTTTTAAAAAAATCTAAGGAAACAAAGCATAAAACCACTCAAATTATAGGAAACAGATGCAAATTTTCCTTTTTCCTGAGAGGAACTGAAGCCATGTCTCCTCAAAAATGACCTAGCTACACCACTGTAAGGTATTCTAGGGAGGTTTCTGCACAGTCTCTCCTACCGATGCTGTTCCATTTTGCATGGACTACTTAAATATTCATTAAGCCAGTGAGAAGGAAAATGACTAAGTATTAAAGCACTTTCCTGGAAGGTGACAAATCTTGGCTCAAATCCACATTGTTTTGATTCACAGCTGAAATTTGAATCAAGGCTCCTCTTTTCTCAGAAGTGTATCCTAACCAACAAGTTGTATTCACTCTTTTTTTTTTTTGTTATTATTGTCTTAGTGAATATTTAGCCTGTACAAAGTGAAAGGGAATTCACAAAAAAACTTGCACACAGAATAAATGATAGCATGGTAATTGAGTCATCCTGGGAGATGCAGATTCAGATCTCCCCAGGGAAGGGCTGCTGTTGAATATGAGTCTTCCACAGATGAAATGGACAAATTTATCAGCTAGAGGGCATACAACCACAGTAAAACTAGCCTTTCATCTATCACATTCTCAGTTTTGCAATTATACATCCATATGCAGGTTTGATATTTATTTTAGAGTTCAGCCCTAAAGCAGAAAACAGTAAGTATTCTTCTGATGGCAGGTAGGAAAAGATAATTGCATAATCTCTCGTAAAGGACAAATTGTTACTCCGTAACTTGATTCTCCAGTGCCACAAGATATCTTAGACTTAAATTTTATCTCACAGTGTTAGGATTCCTGCAGAAATGCCCAGCTGAGTGCTAGAAGCAGTCTGCAGAAAGGAAAGGCCACCTTTCACTTCAAGCCTGCCAAGTGGTAAAAATGTTAATGCTAATACACTAGCACTGTTAAAAACTGATTATGCCTGCCATCAACAACTGTGATGGCAGAACCACGACACCACTTTGAGATACATACGTTAGTGTGAGGCTGTTGAAAGATTAAAGAGAGATTACTTACCATGGCTACCACATCCCTGAAAGCTAAACGAACACTTCAGAAAAAAAGATACCAGTATTTCAGCTCACATAGGAAATAAGATCTTCTCTTCTTTTTCCTTGAGTACACAGGGGAAAGATAAAACCAAAAGTATATCCTGAACAGCAACACATTATTTTGGACTTCTATATTCTGAAACATCAATCATTTCATTAATTTAAGATGTAATTTGTACTGTTAGATGAATACTGTAAATGTCTCAGAGAATCCTGACTGAAAATTAATTCAAGATGCCTTAGAAACTTTAAAAAAAAGCCCTAGTCTTAGAAACAGTATCTATTATCTGGAGGAACAGTAAGTCACACTCACGGCATTCCACCTGAGTCATCAAGTCAGAGCACAAGACCTGAGAGCACGAAGCATGAAGCCTCAGTACACAAACTTTCAAGTTGCCAAAAGGCACACTGCAGGCCCGGGCTGTCTGCAGAGAACAAGGAAGGCAAGTGAGGTCAGTCGTACAGGAAACAGCAAACGCAACTGGATCTGCACCATCCCCAGGGGACTTTGACCATGTGAAGTTGCTATCCAAACCAGACGAGGCAGCAGTCATCAGCTAACGCAGAGGCACTCAGCACAGCCAGGTAGCATAGACAGTCTCCTCCACAACATGCCATTCCCAGTGGTATCTCAACTTCTGCCCTCTAGCAATGGCACATTTTCTGACCCCTTAAAAATCTAGTAGCAGATCCTTCACTTCTGCTTCAGACTTCTGCTTAAAATTATGTACTGATTGTTCCAGGGTCTTTATAACGAGATAAACAGTAGGAAGGAAGGCAGGATAGCAGTTAGAATAACTTCTGAATATGTGTATACAGAAAAGGAAACCTTTGCCTCTCATTACTGTAGAGAGGTTTCCTCTCCTTGCTAAATTTTTTATGCTTACTCTTTGTAACCCAGAGGTAGTTGTAAGGTTTTTTGGTTGTCTTTTCAAGAAAACCAAAGGAAGGATTCTTGTATCATACATTTTAATATCTTTTTTGCTATGTTCAACAATAACAAGTCTGTAATGTGAGACCTGAGTTCTTCCTCTCACATATTTCCTTTGAAGAAAAAATGTATGCTCAGACCTGTCTGTAAACTAACACTGTGTTTACTGTATTAAAGACACATGATAAAAAGATCCACTATGAAAAATAACTGCTCATTGCCAACACTAGGGAGTTCACAAACAGAAGATCTGATGCAATCTGCCTTCTATCTACTGCACAGGAGCAATTAAAAATGCACTTGCATAGATTAATTCTATACTGCCTGTGCAATGAGTCCAAAACCCTCAGACTTGCACAACAGAGGTGCTATTCCTACATGCAGTGTAAAATATATGCCTTAAATGGCTGTGCTTGCCCTCATGGGTTGCTTTTTTTCTTTTTTTAAATTAAAAAAAAAAACCTTTTTGCCATCAGCAGACACAGCCTGCAGAAGAAGAACATTACAGCAGTTTTAGACTCTGGCTTTCTAATACTGACATGAATCCTCAATTGAAACCTTCTGAATTCTATTAATGAGTTGGAAAGGGATGCATTGGACTTCTACTGCTCTAACGTAATGCCACTTTCTTGCTGAGGGTTCAATAGACTCTAGCTGCCAGCTGGAACTCTACTAAATGCACATCTCCAGAGCAAACATATACAAAAGTTGCCCAGACTATGAGCATGTTGCAGCGAGCTCCAAACGTAAGTTAAATTCAAAGCAATTTTAAATGATTTATTTAAATACAGACATAACATAAACTTTTAGAAACCTTCATGTTCTTTAAGAAAACAGATACAGGAGAAAACTAGACACCAATTTAAAATTTCACCAACAGGAATCGATATCAATGAAATACACTCTGAGTATCCTTCTGTCACTAAACAGCACAAGCTTTAACTTTAGACATTGTGTGTATAAACTAGGTTGAACCTTTGTGGATTAACCTAGGCAGAATATTAGCTTAGGCAAAACCTGATTCTGAAATAATACCTACATAACAGAGAAGAGCCCTGACAACCACACATGTCGTAACAAGACACATATATAGTGACAAGCCATGAAAATCCATTATTGATAGTACTCATTTCTGAATGATATTGAAGTCACCTTAGAAGTTAGTCCCCAAACACAGAGGTTACTAAGAATATTAATTTTGGCAAACAGCAGTGAAACATAAGCTTATTTTAAACCCTTGTCTATGCAGTTAACAGCTCTAAAGATCTACATTATCTACAGTTTTTTGAAGATCTAGTCCATTGTCTACACAAAATAGTCTATTTTAACCATTTTGACACTTTTCTCACCATTTATAAGTCCAAATGTAAAACATAAAAGGAACAGACTAATCTGTGTGTATCCATACAATTCTAAGTAAAGATTTGCAACTTAGTTTTGACAAAACCAGTAATTCACTAGATAACAAAGTGGCATGGGGATAGGCAGAGTGAATGGGATGGGCTCATTTCTGTTTTCATTTCTATTTTTATGCCTTCAGAATATCATTGTTTCTGATAAATATGTTAATAGATGCCACCAGTAGGGAAAAAGTTAACACACAGTGTTTATGTAGTACTTTGATACTTTTCTTCTGCCCTCCATCTGTGCTTTCCTTTTTTCTTTTTTGTAGCAATTGAAGCATGCAACCATTTTTTTTTTTACATCTCTCAAAAACTGACCTCTCCAAATTATTTTCTGTTGGGACAGCATAGAGAAAAGAGTTGGTCTTGGCCAGCTGCATTAGTTAATGAGGGCACCACAGTTCATTCTCTGGCTAGTCCTATGAGCCCAGGGAGAAGCAGTAACCATAACAGCACCAGTTTCAAAATGTGGTGGCCATGGAGCACAATCACAGCTAGGGCAGCTCTGAATTGGGTGCTTGGGATGGAGATGGAGACAGTTTGGGTAGTATCTGAAGATAAGGCAGGAGCTGGTAAAGAGGGGGATCAGCTAACAGATTCTTCCTTTATCCTTCAAAAATCAAAAGCACTGTCAATAAAACAGTGAAAGCTTCAAGGACCAACAGAAGGGCTTCTGTCTCAGTGTTTCTTTCATATTAATCACTTATATACTTAATATATAAGCACTTCTCCACCACACTTGAAGCCTAATCTTTTTTATTACCAGTAAAACTGAGATACTCAACCGTAGCTTGCCTGGCAGCTACCTGGCAGCAGTAGTCATGGCAGCAGTGCACTTCATTTTAGGAAGTGAGCCCAGGTCACAGTTAAGATACCAGTGGAACAGTGTGAAAATGCTTGAATTACTAATGCTTAGGACTCATCTGCTCTACGAAGAGAAAAAATGTATATCAGATTTTATTTTCAAATAATCACAGCCAAACAACAGATATTCAACTGAGTCTAAAGCCTAAACTTGTTTCTGAAATGGCAATTCCATGGCTGCATTTTTTTTTTATATCTAGCTACTAACACCTATATCATTAAATAGCTCCTGATACTGCAAAAATGAAGGGCATGTCAGAAAATCAAATCCACTTTTACCCTGACTTCAGCTGCATAAAAAGTTATAGTCTTCAAATTTTAAGTCTACATAAACAGGCTTAGAACATGAGCTGGCATTATACTGGAGCATATAAAACAAATATAGTGTGCAAAACACTTGAAGTAATCCTCTCTCTCTGTTTATCATTAATAAGGACTCAGCTGTCTCCAGTTCAGGCATTGTGCTTCAAGAAAGCTGTGGAGCAGCTGAGCAGAATCCTTAGGAGAGCAAAGGAAATGAATAGAAGTCAGGAAATTGTGACCTATAAAAAAAGGTTGAAGGAGCAGAGTCATTTAAAGTAAAGCACACCGAAGAGGCATGTAACAGTGCAACTGCATAAAAGGCTGCTGAAAGGAGAAATTAAATAATTGACTATGTCTGTGGTGGATAGGACAAGAAGTAATTGGTTTGAATTAGAATGAAGATTTAGATTGGATACTAGAAAAGCTTTTCTGATGATAAGCGTAGTGAAGCACTGGAATAGCTCACCTCAGGAGGCTGTTGAGGTCTGGCACTGGGACTCCTTAAGAACCACTTAGACAAACATTTGCCAAGCGCAGTCAGGGTACAGCCACCCTTGCCCTGGAGCAGAAGAACTGACTGAGGCTCTCTTGAGGTCCTTTCTGGTCCTGTGCTCTGATGCCCATACAGATTAGAGTTTTCCTCTGCACAAGAAGTCTGAAAGGAACACAGTTAACCTCAGCTGTCACATTTAAATTCAGCTGTGATTATTATATGTAATTTACAGGTTACTGCCTCTGCTCAAAGACATGGCTTGAAAACAAATGTACATCCTTTCTGAATTGAGCAAATCCTATGATCATGATCAACAGGAAAGGAACATTATATTTCATCTGCTAATCTATTTTGTATTTTAGAGTTGTGATTCATGTCACCTCACTTTTGACATCCAAAAGTTAAATGTTTGGACTAAGACTCCTTCTTTAAGGTACAAGGCATCTCTTCAGGGCTGTTCACCCCACTCTTACTGCCAAAACTGAATAACATGATTGGTTTACTACATGTCCCTCTCTTTCTAGGCAACACAGGAAACCTAGTCAACTAGACAACTGTTTTTGTGGATTGCCAAAATACACCTTAAAGTAACTGAAATGATTTTGGAAAAAACAAATAGAAATCCTAGTGTGGAAATGTAAATCTGTATTTCAATTCATATTTCACTATTGATTAAATAGCATCAGTGTAAATGGGAAGATCTACTTTAGGGGTCTTGCTGAGGGTGCACTGCTTGTTCTATATGCATAGGTATATTCAAGACTTTCTATCACAGTTTGACAGTGATTGTTTGAAGTACGTTATGACTGAACCATGAAGTTTCCAGAAGATAGACATGCAAATTAATTTTTCCCTAAGCCGGATGTACGATTGCTTCTTCAGCTTTGGGGTTGGATTCAAAAGGCCCATCCCTCCTGCCACGCCATTCCACTGTGCTCCACGGGATGTGGTATTTTGGTCTGTGCCTTCTGTTAAAGAAAAAGTCAGCACAGGATCTTAACAATGTTTTCAAAGTCCTTTTAAACTGCTGCCAAGATTTCCCAATAAAATTAAACTAATGTGTATTTTTATCTGACTATGATCTGTTTACACAAGAGAATAACTCCACATGGTAGCCCTGATGAATTATCTGGGATAACCTGGAACTGATACCGCTAAGTAGATTTCTAATTAATGAATAAGGAAGGCTTGTCCTAATATTTGTTTGTTTTATTACAGTTCTGTAAAATTAGTAACCTTACTTTGAAGCAGTAAGAATAATTTTAAAAAGTAAGTTGGTCTCAAGTTATGGTTTGTGGTAGGTATATTACATAAATCAATTTTCACTGTGTGCATGTGCACACAAATCATTTTTTCCTAAGTTGTAACTGATATTATATACAATATGCAATTAGCATAATTACTTTCTCTGTTGCATAGATAAATAAGATATATTTCTTAATTTTCCATACAGCTCTAGAAAGTAATCATAAATGCTGTTAAATAAAATTCAGTTTTGATTTGGATGCTCAAACATCTTTCATGATGTGAACTCCAAATGAGTTCTGAAAACAAAACAGAACAGAGCAGCAAGCTGCAGCTGATGGGCAAAGGTTGCTTAGTGCCTGATAAATTAATTAATAGCATTTTAAGCGCACCCCTGTCATTGAATGCAATGTTAAACGAAGGTCCTGCCCAGCGTAAAGTTAGTTTGGAAGGCAATAGCTAATACCTCTGTGTCAAAAGGGGCAATGGGAACAATTCTCATTGTTGTCAACTCAGATGACATTCCAGTAATGTATATATCCTTCAAGAAAATATTTTTTTTCTGCATAAAGACTGAAATTTCTCCAGCCCATCAAGTTATATACTTTCAGAAAGAAACAGACAGGTGGACGAAGAAAATACAGAGAATAGCGGCAGTGTGTGAACCTTTCTTTTTCCTGGAAAGTTCTCTTTCCTTTGAAATAAATTCATTTTTTTGTTGGAAATTCAGCAGCATCAAGCTGAAATCCCATGTTTGCAGACAGACTAGTAGTCCCAGAAGGGAATAATTTATGAAAAAAAACCACAAAGGATTAGAGACAATGCTGCATACATATACTAAATGGAATACACTATCTTAGCAAAATGAGTGTAGGATTCTCTTCCAACTTTATGGTGTGAAAATCTGATATCTATTATAGGCTAGACATTCAAAACTCCTCCGTGAAACACTGGGGTTAAGGCACCTTTAGAGGGCAATACCTTTACCAACTTGAAAAGGAACTTAGGTGATCAATGACTAACTTAGTCTGGAAACTTAATTTTTAGGTAGCAAAGGTTATGCTAAAGGAACCTCATAAAAATAGGAGAGACATATTCAGAGAACAGTAATATTAAGTTAATGCTAGGAAAGTGATGTTAATTGGAGAGAAGTTGGTCAAACATATCTTACAATATATTTTTAAGTATATAAATCACAACATAGACTTATCACCTGTCTTTATAGTTATTTAGATTTGAGTAGTCCTAGATTAACAGCCATTTTTGAGATCAGGTCAGGTCCCTGCTTTGAGAAATGCATAGTAATACTTCCTCAAAACAGTATTTCTACAGTGTTGGATACATATGTTCACCATCACGTTTGCATGCCTCTGTTTCTATTCAGGTTTGTTTAGAGCAACAGCATAGCCTATGTGTTCTCAGGCAGGGCAGAGCAGAGCAGGCATAGACGAGCCTGTGCTAGTCAACGGGAAGACTCTGGAGCACCTCAGCAGAGTTTCCCGTGAGAGTATCTCCCCAGCACATGCCACTGGGGCAGCTTATAACATTTCTCAAGCCACGGCACAGTGTATCCTTACGTGTTCAGTCAGCTCTTCTAAACAAACCCAGACAGCCTTGTAAAATGCATCACACTTCCTATCCCTTTATTCTCTCTTCTAGCTTATCTTTAAAATGAACGTAGCTTTTCTCCCTGTCCTTGTCATTCTTTTCAATTGGCATGTCCTTCCACTGTTGTTAGCCTGCAGAATATTACCCCGGAGTCAGAAATAAACCTATTAAACTTGAAGACCTTCTCTGAGGAGAGACAGCAACACTACAAGGTCTGAATCACTGTTCAGAACTGTGGGAAATGGGGAAGAATGTATGTGCATTTGGATGTGATGGTTCAACAAATCAGGATCATGTGAGTAAACAGAAAGTAAGTAGAAAAACTAAAAATGTGCAAGTTCTCTCCATCATTTCCATGTGTTATTCATGGTAAGTGTATCTATCCAGCACAAAAGGCTCATATGCCATGCCTACGGAGAAGAGTATTGATAGAGAGGTGTGTAACACTCATGGCCATGGTGCACAGAAACCCTGGACGAGCACGCTAAAAATTCTGAATCAATCACCAGTTTTAAAGATTACAAGATTTCAGGGCCTTCACAAGGACTATCTTTCTCCTAAATAAGGCCTGAGAAGTTAGGCAAAAGATAAGTTTTAAGCATACTGGTTAGAGGCAGTTATTTGGATCTCCAGTAACTAGCTCTTTTTTTCCTTGATAGTTCCACTGATTTTAATGAGACTACTCAAGGATTTAGTTCTATGTATCAAGAGTAAAACTTGATTCTGTTGCACCACAGTGACTAGCAATTATAGGACACAACACAATCATGGACAAACAACTGCACTGCAAAAGAAAGTTTTATCTGGAAGATAAAATACAACATTCAGGTAACTCCCCAGGGAGCTCTTTAGGTCATAGCTAAAATGGGAACAGTCAGCTTCACCTTTTGTTTCCTAATGCTGTGAAGTAGCATAGCAGCAAGAACTGAAAGCAAAGACTTAAATTCCCATTAAAAACCAATCCTAAACACAGTTATTTCGCTGGCATCAGGCAGCTATTGGGCTACAGAGTGTCGGTTGCAACAGCTGGGTAGGAATTGAAACAAAAGAAGATAAAGGCTTGGCAGTGATGCAGGGCAGTTTGCTACCATCCGCCACTGTAAGAGAGACAACCTTTTTGTTGAGTGAAGCCATCAAAACTGACTGAACAATATCTCCCTGAGACTCCAAGCCTTTTGTGCAGCCAAAGAATCTAGCTGCATGCCCAGTTGGGCACCTAATACACTATAAGTGAATTTCATGCACAATAAATTTGGATTAGGATTTCAGTAAATGTGCACCATGTAAGACCATTCAGAATGCATGCAGTAAAGGAGAAAAAGGAACAAGGATTGCTTAGAAAGGACAAAGCAGGCATTGATTTTTCTCCTGGGTCTGGTATGCAGCTTGTGCAAACCTTCACTTAAAATGGGCTTCGCTCAGGGAGGCTGTGAACTCACAATATTTCCGCAACGATGGATTCTTTCAATAGTGGGAGAGAAAGTAGGGAAAGAGGGACACACTCAAACTAGAATTGTACTGCAGATTCTTTCATTTGCAATGGCACAGTGAAAATTGTTGCAGGGACATAATGATGAAGACAGAAAATTGAAAGTCATTCAGTGTAGGATTTCTGAGCTCATGAATGTCCTACTTCAGTTCTACTTCATTGCTAAAGTGAAATGAATCACCATGGCCAAAACAGAATTAAACCTTATCAGAGTATTCCGCTGCCATACACAGTGCATCAACATGTATTACATAGATTTGTGACACACTTTTCCTCTGAGAGGCAATGGGTGCATAGTACTGACGGGCTCACAGAATGAGGCAGTTTGCCACTGCCAGCAAATTCACCACCACCACTGCAGCACAAGTCGGCTCACCAGAGGTTTGATCTATTCCTCATCGCTGCATGAAAACATCTTTAACTGTTCATGCCACTGAAAACTTCCACTCATTACTTCTAGATCAGAATTTCCATTTTCTCAGAAATGACCATACCTCATTTGGACTGAAATTTTTATTTTAATTTCTTACCAAATAAGAGTACAAAACCAGTGCAATTTGGAAAATCTTTTCAAGTGGAAAATGTCATTAAAACAAACATGTTGGTGAAAAACCCTTATTTTGCCAAGTAAAACTGCTCAAGATAAAATGTTCTCAGTCTAGTTTTACAGCTTCCAAAGGTCTGTATGTTTTCCTGTCCTGGGCTGCTGTTCTGAACACTTCCATTATTGCTGGACTGCACAGTATTGACATCTACAGTTTCTAATAGGACAGCCTTTTTTTAAATTAATTTACATAATGTTTTGGCAAATAAGCAAAACAAATACAGTAATGAGCTCCAGTTCTAGGTTATATGCTCAAAATGCGACAAGTTCCACACACAAATTTTCCATCCCGTATTTTCTTTATATAAACATTCAAATTATGTGCACAGAATTCACAATTACCTAATTGCCCATAACAAAATTTAAGTGTATATACTGCAATTATTCCTGCGCAGTAAGAATGTAGTTAAAGAAATGGTTGTTAATGATTTGAAGCTTTGAGTCAGGAAAAATTTGATGGCACAGTGTTTGTATTGCAATTTAATTCCATTTTAGGATGAAACACTGTGAAGTGTTATTTCTAAGTAACAGAGGACATATTTAAGATACTGTGGAGTATAAGTTTTATGCATTTACCATTGGCCACTGCTCTTTGTAAAACTTTTGTGTTTTAAGAATGATTATTTTGATTTTTTCTCAAGTAAAAAATTGGTAGTGTTCCATACTATCTTGAGTTAAATACACTAACAGCCTTACTTTTTAAACTAATGAAGTCTTATATTAGAATACCATTCACTCTCCATTGGCATTAACTGTCCATGTATTTCCTTTTTGCTCACTGATTATTCATCAGCATTGCCAAAATACCTAAGTATTTTAAGTGATTTGGAGTGTTTAGTGGTTTAGTGACTAGACACTTTCTAAATAGACTTGATTTTTAGCAATTCTGAAACTCACTCATCTAAAGCATGCTCCAAGTTAGGAATACAAAGTCCCAAGTCACTTAGCAACTTTAGCTTCATGTTCATACAAGGCACAATTTGGTGAACATGTAGATTAGAAAGAGGAACTTTTGGAATACAAAGGATTGGACTTCTAGGTTACGACAAAAAGTTAAGGTGTATCAGTAGGATTTCAGCTTAGCGTCCCTCAGCAATTTTGTATTTTCCCCTATTCACAGAACAACAGTTTGGCTTCAGATGGGAAGGGCTGTCACCTTCATTCAAGTTTTGAGTCAGAATGAGGCCCAAGTCTCAAAAGTGAATCTCGGAACTACGAGGTTCCACCTGCTTTAGCACAGAAATCCTTAGTGGCCTTCCGGTTTGCATGCTTCTAATGCAAAATCCGCATTGTCTACCTTTTCCAAGTGGAGATCAGCCTACATGGGAACGGTTACAAAACTTTTGCTAACTCCATGAAAACTAAACCTCAAGCTTTAGGTTTGAGACTGAAATGCAATACAAGACCAAGGCCATTTCATATGGTTTTGAGCTTAATTGCAAATGATATCTGATATCAGACAAAATTGCTGGTATTAAAATTATTCTGCACCCAGGTTGGGGGGAGGCAGGGAGAAGGCATAGGTCTTTCATAGCATTTGTAACTCATAGTCAAAATTAAAAGCATGGCAGGATGAGCCACTTTACTGGGTACTGCACAATTTGATCAAATTAAGTTTAATTTTGATTCTCCTGTGTTCACAACCCTAATATTCTTTTCAAAGAATTTTTAGACAGCTGAGCTTTACCATTATGAATATTTCTCAGAAAATAATGTAATATTTCATTCACAGTTATAAGGATAGGCATACTAGTCTGTTAGTTATGAAAAGAGAAACAATTCTACCTTTTTTTGTAAAATACAAATTTCAAAGTAGTCTTAACTACATACCATATTGGAAGTGAGAAAAAGATATCTAATAAGTTGATAAGTACTTTCGAGCAATAAATATTTTTAGTGTTAAAATCCACTCAAAATCTATTTGCAAGTATTAATCAGCAAAACACAAATATGTTCTTCAATAGGAGTTCCTTCCTCGTCCTCTCAGTAAACATATTAACATATAAAAGGCAATCATACCTTTAATATCATTTTTTCTCATAAAGTATGCAGTTAATATTAGTTCTATCCTGCTGAGCATCGTAAATGAGAGGTTATAACACTCTTCTCACGTATTCTGTGAATGGAACCTTACCTGTTCTTCATAACTGGGATGATGCCTAAACATTTTGATGAAAAGGAAAGGATTCTGCCTCTCGTGCTTTTTCAGATAATGCCTTCCTTTCAACGCAATCCTACGAACATCAGTGGGACTAATCACAAATTAAGGCAATGTTCAGCATAGTTAAAGACACTACAACCTACTCCCAAATTCAAACTATATTAAAAAAATTATAGGGCAAGTTATGTTTTAACAGGTTCTCTTAATTGTAATTGCAATGACTAAGGGGATTTAGACATGCACCTACATTCAATATTATCCAGTAATAAGAAGATGATAGTGACACTGGGGAATGTGTTAAATACATCACTAATAAACTTGGAGATATAGTTTGGATGAATGCTGTAAAACTGGGGTTTCATTCAAACACATTTCAGCCTCTTAGTCAAAATATGAGTTTGGATATCTCACAAGAACAATATTTTCTTTTTTGTGTGATTTTTGCTTTTTGTTTTGACTGTCCCAGCATAGCAAAGAAATTAACCAAAAAAGGTAAAAGTTACCAACTTAGAACCTGAAAATTACTTAATTTTATTAAACATGAAAAGGAATTCATGTTTAGCTAAGGACTTGGAAAGTTCACTGGTTACATCTCACCAGAACAAGCTTTCCTCTCATCCGAAAAATTTCTAAAATACCTACAATTAACATATGGACCCTGAGTGCTCCTCTGGTCTTTAATTAATGTTAATATGTGCAGCGTTCGTATCAGAAAAATACCAGAAAGATTCTGAGATGTTACATTTAATGAAAGAAAGATTAGAAAACTTTTTCTTCTGTTTTTAGACTAAAGTTTCTCAACATACAAATAAAACCAAATTATTTTACTGATAGTTCTTAGATTTTATATATGTCAGGAAATGTTCATTAAACCCCTTTAAAATGCTGTGAAACACATTTGTGTAGAGGGTCGAGTAAATAATCACACGCTTTGAACACAAACTGTGAACACAATGGTAATTACCTGCCCTCATAGGCTTTCCAGTGAGTGATGGCGAGAGTATACATTCACCTGATAATGGTATGTTATCTGGAGTTCTCATTTGCTAATGCAAGGCACGAATTCACTAGGTACTGTGCTGAGAGTTTTTTTGGCCCCACTTCTTATTCAAAGGTTCTGAATAAAAATTCTGTGGCACCTCTTCCAAAAAGATGCATATGCTTTTTATTGTGTGTGGTTTCTCTGCTACAGCAGAGGTTTTAAATGACAAAGGGTTCTCTCTGGCATTTGTGCTAAAAATGAGATTCATAGTTTCTTCTAATTATACAGTTTATCAGAAGCTCTAGTTCCAGTTGTTAAAACCTGGCCCCATTTTCACAGTGTCCCTCATCTCTGTTGCTGAATACAGCTTGCTTCCTTCATAAATATGAATTCCAAATTAGGGTGTACTTTCTTATCTGCACATGGGAAATTAGCACTCAATGCAGTTTTCCACTTTTTTGGAAGCTAGCAAGGTCCGTACTGAGTTGTGTGGGCTAAAGTGGTACATTTAGCCAATCAAAGGGAAATATAAAAGGCCGAACACAACAACGCACACCAATTCTTTCTGGCACAAGCAATTAATATTATATGCAAGATTTATTTGTGAATGCCCAAAGCCTAATGAGAAGAAAACCTTTTTTTCCTCATGTATTTTAAAAACTGACTTGAATTCTATGTCCTTAAAGGTATACCAAGACCGAATTTGTCCAGTGAGTTTTCTGAGAACACAGCAGGTTCATGCATGGTGACGGAGGTGAAGGGCCATGGTTCAGCTGTGTAAAATGTCATCTAGTGACATTTTATTTAGGGTATCAGTAGGCTTCCAAGACATCCAAGAAAGCAGATACGACTGAAAGCCTTTGGGACATGTGCACCTGCTGGAACACTAGCTACAAAAGTCCCTGGACAGTCACAGTCAGGCAATGGATTACAGCTCAAGGTGTCCCAGGAGCTTAAAATACGGTGTATGTAGAGATCAGTTCTGAAGCAAAGAGTTGATAGACCTTAATGTAACAAAAGTCACGTCAAATATCCTAGACCACTTATTTATTGTAATATTAAGCCTGGGTCCGAGTTCACAAATGTCCTGGTTCTCACTCGGGATTGCCTCTGGCTCAAACCAACAGATTCCTCAGAAATCTGCCTTTCCTCCCAGCATCTTGGAGACTTCCTATTTGTTCATGCTTCAAGTTGTTGTTCATTCCAAAATGATCCTCCTTGGGAGTACAGGCTACAAATAGTAAATTGGATGTTTCCTCCAAACCATTCTTTAGCAGTGAGGCTAGGAAATAGTCAGGTTCCTAAAACCAGGTGGCCCAGAGTGGCCTGTGACCATATGATTAAATCCTATCACCCTCAAAAGTGTGACTGGATCCAAACTACCAAATGGCAATGACCCTTGACCCATGCTAACTCCCAGACTATGCCAGGAATTATTTGGGAGAGTCCCTAGATGGCAAGGCAAAAACCATGCCAGGGACAGTTTTACCATTTTGCAGCATGTGCAATCACATTGCAGTGCCCAGGAAACCCTGGCCCATGTTCTGTTTGATTTACTGATACACACAGAGCCAAAGTTTCTGAAGGAGTGAAATCAGATTTATAATCCAGCTACAAAATGGCAGTTCTGCTGGATCCAGCCAAGCATATTAGGCATTTCTTGTCTGTAGGAATGAATTACATGGCCAGCTTTTTTGTTCTGGTCTCTTCTTCACAATATATCATAGGGAGAATACGGTCTCCAAATCCTACCCTGAGAAACCTCAGCTAGCAGAAGACTAGCAGTAGAGGACATTTGCCTAGTTTTACTTGGGCAGTGAGAAATTTTACTACAAGATGAAGGTCCTGGCAAAATGAGGATATGGCAAGCATGCAGAAGTCAGACAGTTGAGCAAAGCAGCACTAGACTTGCTGGTGCTACACTTTCCAAGGAAAAGGAACTGGGAAACCCAAGCCTTTGAGTCAAACATACTAGCAGACCTCTTTGGGAGTCTGCCCCTACTTCCAGATGCCTGAACACTTCCCTTTACCTTCTGTTCAGAAGGCCTCAGAAAAACATGTTCTGATGTTCATACAGGGAAGTGGGACACAGGGAGTGACACAGCCTTTGGCACAAGTCAAAGGTTGAAGTTTGTACTCAAAGGTTGCTGTTTACATCTAAAAGATTTGCACCCACAGCTGGCTACTGTGTGCCTGCAGGACACACTGCTGTCTTTTCCCCAGAACTGTGACTGATTTGAAAGGACAAGGGCTGAAAGGGTTGAAAGGACACAGAAAGTAAGTATAGCTGGGCCACAGCCACAACCCCATCTACCATGGTTTAAGAAGAAGTGCAGCCAATTTCAGGGCTGAAATGAGAGCTGTTATCCACTAGTGCCAGAATAGCACTGAAGCCAGGAAACTGCTTTCCTCCCTCTCCGGTGTTGCATGAGCTTCCACAGAAATGAAAGATGGCCCCAGACCTGCCCTCCCACTTCTGGCCACAATCCCCCTGCATCCTGCAGTACCAGGCAGCTCTGGGTCCAGAATGGGAGCTGAGGCATGAGGGTACCCGGTGGCAAGTCATACGGTGCCAGCAGCACAGACAAGCTGGGAGCAGTGCAGATGGCTGGATAGCTGGTGAGCCTGAGTTTACTCCAGAAAAAGTGCTGCATGGATGTAATTAACCCAAGCCTATATAAAAAGTGGTATGTAGATGCAGCTGTGAGATCACAGCAAAAGTGACAGTTTTTAGCTCCAGTGACATATTGATTCGTGACTGAAGCTAGTATGACAGTAGGGCCAAGGAAAGTTAATTTTCAACATAGCAAAAGGCTATGATTTCCAAAGCAGCTAGATTTGGTAAGAACTGATTAGTAACTTGAAAGAAGTCGGTATAGACCTACCAGAAAAATAATTGAACTGAGACTCCAGAACTGCAGAAGTGCTGGTATGGCTGAAAAGCTGTAGAATAGCTCAGAAGAGTGAAATGTGTTTTGAATAAGTAAGACAGACTGAAAACATCCAGAAATCAGGCAGCATGCCAGCAGCGACTTAATAGCTGAGGTCTTATGTCAGGGACAGTTATTAGGAGAAGTATTATCTTCACCAGGCACATGTTAAAAGGAGATGTGACCAGTCCAGAAGAGCTACTGTGTATGCACCACTCTGCAAGTGCCCCCCCCCCCCAAATATACCCCACCACTAGTTATTCTGCAGTTTGGCAAATAAGGTGACCAAGTAAAGACTTTAATGGCATGATTTAAGAGCAGTTAAATCACTTGTATACCTTTAGATTAATAAAGTAGTATGAGTTTATAAGCAATTTAGTTCAACAGGTTAGTATGAAGGAGGCTCACTATCCACACAGATTATGACTGTTACGTTAAACAGGAATAAGAAAAGAAGCACCTTTTGGAAACCTGAATAACAGGGTCTAAAACAAGATACAGATTGACCTTTGACAGGATATTCAAAATTGAATCTCAGCTTTCCCTGAGTAAGTTTTCAGAGATGTGATTAAAAGTTGATTTAAAACATTGGTATTTAGTTAGCAGATGGGTTTTTTGTATTCTCAGATTAATTTGCAGCACTAAATACTTTTAGAGGAAAAACTTCCAGCATTCAACCTCTTTTTTTTTTTCCTGTCAGGTCAAAGTCACAGTACTATATCACATTGAACAGATTTAATAGTAATTGATTAAAATTTCAGTTTTCACTGCAAAGAATATTTATGAAAGAAAAAAAAAGGGAAAAAAAAGCAGGCCAGAAAGACTCTTTTTAAATGTTTATATACAGATTGCAAAAATGTCTCTCTTAAACAATAAAATGTTCCATAATCTAAGCTTCACTGCCCATATAATTAAGACTTATGAAATCTTCTTCCTATAAACATGAGATTTACACATCTGTGGGTAGAGGAGTACTTAAAGACAAGTTAAAAACTGTTAAAGTAAATTATATTATTCTCGGATTAAAAGCTGAATGATATTCCTGACTCTTAAATCACGTATTAAACCAGGAAGCATTGGTGTACCTGCTCAAGAGTTATGTTCCAGTTTCTTTATGAAACATTTTTAGTCAATTTTAGATAAACAATTCAATATACATGTTAAAAGAGTAACATCAGCATCTTCACACAGGTTTACAGAAAAATGAGATAGGATGATAGAGATGAGAAAATGATAAGAACAGAAAGTATTTAAATGGAACCAAATGCTGACTGAATTCACAAGTCCAAATTCACTGACATGATTAAGGCTAGTATTTCTTAACAAGTAGGTCAGACAAAAAGAAATCCTGATGACTGCAGAACCCACCACTACAATATTTTTAAATAAATATTCAACTTTAGTGGC
The DNA here is from genome assembly GCF_036417845.1 of Apteryx mantelli. Taxonomy (NCBI): domain Eukaryota; kingdom Metazoa; phylum Chordata; class Aves; order Apterygiformes; family Apterygidae; genus Apteryx; species Apteryx mantelli. The sequence goes on from NC_089980.1 coordinate 103,520,405, forward strand.
CCCATCTGAAACAAGCATAGAAAAGTAACATTCTCTAGGAAAAGAGGCACAACATACTGAAACCAAAAAAATCCCAAAAAAGCAGAATGTTCCAAATAAAAGAGGAAATATTCTGTGACAACCTTTCAGAAGTGGCACTACATGAGCATGACCTGCCTGAAGGTAACCACAAGCTGCAATGTATCTATCTGTATGCTTTGTTCCCCTGCTTTAATACAGTTAAACATAGGAGGGGTTCCTACTACAGCTACAATGCAGCCTTGGTACACAGGCTAACCTTTCATAAAAACAGGTATATCACGGTACAATAAGAACTTTTAGAGCTTGTAGAATACTTAGGGGGTAAGAATTATTTTTTTCCCCTGAAGACAGTTCCACAGTACAGAAAAGTGCTGGAACTAAAATTACACTAAATTGAATAGATGGGGAAAGAGTTTGACCCTATTTCCAGTTCATTGTTAAGGCAGGAAAGATGAATTTAATTACCACATTTAATTTTTTCTACTGTCCATGAACTGGGAGAAGTATGTGTTCTCCTCATATGACAACTGGACTCCCACTGATGAAATAGAAGGACAAATATCAGTTTAGAAGTCAAGAACTTTTTAAGCAATTTTTTTTAATTATTGTGTACTATTTATTCAGCAGCTTCTAGTTCTGGTGAGGAAAATGTAAAGCAGCAATTGCTGCTTTAGAATGTGCTGTTGGTTTAGAAATGTGATGTTGCTTCCTTTGTTCCTTTCTCCATCTCTTCCCTGGTCTCCTTCTCTTTCTATTCTGTATCTGTAAATCTTGCCTAACCTGTGTCCTTCTACCTAACATCATGACAGTCTTCATTCCACGCTCCATCAAACGACCTGATATTAGCATGGTTAATGTTTGCACCAGTGGCAGCTCTAATGCTTTTGACCCACAGAGTTCTCAACAGAAAATTTCTTAAAAGGTTTGTGTGTGTATTTCTGTGTACCTACACCTCTAACACAACAGAGGTTTAAGAGAACTGAACTGAATGAAAGAAGAACATATTTATAATCAAGGTAATATCAACAAGACAAGAGTATTAAGTTACACAGAGAAAACATAAAAATCGTCCATTACCATATAAAGAACCTTGTAACTTTCTTCTATGTGCTTCTTTTTGGGCTCAGCCCAAGTTGACACATGCCAACCTCTGTGAGCTTTGGATAACCAGCAAAATCCCAACTGAGGGTTACTGTTCAAGTGCACAAATGTGCAAGAATTAGGTAGCATGTTTAAGTGCTAATAAAAATATATACTTCTATGTTACATATTGTAACAAGTCTGTACCAGGTTTTCAGTTACCCCTCTCACATTTATGCCACCACTGCATGTCACCACTGAGACAGAACAAAGAAAGATTTTAGAGCTGGTTGGGATGGACCCCACTATCGATTCCCAAGATTAAAGCCACCCCTGGTTTCAAATCAATTTCTTTTATGATGACCCAGTGAGATGATGTAGAAACAGTGAATTTCTACCTCTGAATCATTGTTTCATGGGATTACAGACTCAAGAAGACAATATTGTACCAGCTGCACTTAAGTCACATTCGGAAATTTTCTTCCTGATCCTAAACAGGAACAGTTATTATTGCACAATCTGAGGATGGCATGTGGAACACATAAAAACCTCAAGCAGGAGACGTATCTGACACCATTTAGTAGAAGGTTTTAAAGCAAATTTAAGCTTTCAGTCGAACAGACTCCTTGGAAGCTGATCTCTTCACAGGACTGCTAACAGAATGAAGAACCTCTTTTCTCCAGCTAATCACCTCATAACAACAGAGATGGGGACTAGTTAATCTCCACTGCTTTCAAAGAGTCATCTGGCCTATTGAAATGAGTTGGCAGCTGCTATGCAATTCATAATGCCCAAGTTATGAACATCCTCAGTGTGGTCACTGGATCATTCACTCCTTTACTGAAGGACAGTTTTGCAGAGATATATTCCTTCTTCATCATAGAGGTAATCTCTGTAAATAATGGAGGATCATGCACTGGAAGCTTGCATTGGCACTATTTACATGACTCTCTTTTGTGGCCAGTCATTCCCTGAGTGATTAGCCATTCACTGAACTGGCACAAGCAAGTGTTTCTTATGCTTAAGAGATCCTACTGCAGTTCCTTGGGGTAGCCTAGCAGGTTCACAGGTCTGTTTCAGCCAAAAAGACTAGCTGAATTTGGTGGCACTGTGAGAAGTAGCTAATGTATGGTAGTGAAAAATAACAGAGTAACATGTGGTTACACAGAGACAGGCAAGGGCCCTACAGAAAAATCCACTGCAGGGAAGAAAAATTCTGAATGAGTTAAGACTTCAGACAGAGAACTGCTTTATAAACTTTTTGTACAGTTTTTCAAGCTCTTCATACTTGAATAGAGCCTGACTGTTTAGCCAAAATCAAGCTGCCTATGTGGACAAAAATCAGACCCTTTCTCATGTTAGAGTTGGAGTTTCCCATATTGTCTTTTTAGTCTGTTCTCTGTCTCCTTCCACTAACTTCTGAGCCTATTTGGCCAGTTTCAGGTGAATCTGAGAGGCAGAGCTCTTCATGATATTACATTCCCACAGTTTTAATGAAAATAGATAGCCATATAGAGAAGAGAAACTGTAAATTGCTTGCACTGTAGGACATGCAGCAACATGAGAGCACTTCTTATTAGAGATGTAATATTCATACAGGAGAGAGATGGTACAAACTCCTCAACCACAGTAGATTCAGAGCTATACCTTATTAAATACTCTTGTCTCAATGTTTTGCCATATCCCTGGCGGACAAGGAGAACAGCATATTCCCTTTCTCTCTACAGCATTTTTTTCATTTCACCTATTAGAAGTTTTATAACATCTCCTTAGATTTCTCTTCTCTAAACACAACTTCTCTTAAGTATTATGTAGCCAAAGACAATAAATAGCTTCAATTTTACATTGAAAATTCATCTGCAAGTCAACAGATTCAGAATTAGTTTCCTATTATGGAAGCAGACAGATGATAGGCAGATAAGAGAAAGAAAAGTTGAATACGAGGCACACCTATGTGCATGGCTTCTTCCATTTTAAAATAGGTGTTCTTTTCTATCAGACAGATACATGATGACCAGGCACAAGAATCTCCTCTCCCTCACGTACTGATTTTAAGTAATGGTAAAAATTGAATAATAAGTCAACCTGGCTGAAGTTTTAATAACAAATTCCAGCAAGTGGTAGAAGAATGCTGTTGGCAACTATAGCCATGCTCCTCCCTATGGCATTTTCATGTGGTGAAGCACTGCTAACTCAAACCAGGCCACAGGAATCTTAGAGATGGAAATCTGGTGACTGAAGCCGATCTATTTCCAAACATCCAGTGGAAGCAATGCTTGAGAGGTATGTAGCATAAAGTACAGATGTTTGCAACTGCACATCACTCAAAGAATTCACTCAGAAGCGAAAGAAGGGAGTTCATAAATAGCACGATGCTTGGGCTTATGCACAGAAGTAATGAAACAAAACCAACAATTATAAAAAAGCAGAACCAGGAACAGGCAATGAAGCACAACAGTAAGTGACATATTTCTTTTAGAAATTAGAGAATGAAGAGGGAAGAAAAAGGATAAACACAAGCTGGATAGCTGCTGAAAATAGCCACACCTAAACAAATACAGATGCTAAAGGTCATGCTGAGTACAGTATTTGCTAAACTAAAAACAAAGAGCTAGTTGCGAAGCAGTAGACGTCATGGAACTTTTAGTCTATAAAAGGCATTTCAAATGTTGTTCCTATTATTTAAACAGGTACTTGTGTCAGCTTTGATCTTTCTAATAAATCAATAATGCTTTGAAGCCAGTTGTTATTTTACAGACAGCATCAAGGTCCTACAAAGACCTTTTCTATTGTTGAGTTTGCATATTAACAAATGTGGTAGACGTGTCATGTCTGAGAGCTTCAGATGAAGGCTAGTATCCTATTGCAAATATTTTCTTTGAAAAAACTTGGAGTTTTGAAGAACAAATAGTTATTAATCCAAGATTTATTTGGAAGCCAATTAGGTAAGTCAGTCCAATATGAGGAGGAGTTTAATTATTATCCCTTTTGTCTGTCCAGACACTGTCCAGGTTCTCCCATTTCATGCTAATCACAAAAAACAGTGAAGCAGGTTGGAAAGCTCTGGCATAGTTGGGTGCTATCAGCATAAAGAAATAGTTGTTGTGGTCTAGTGCCATTTCAGATGCCTCAGGGTCTACCAGGATGCCATCTGCCGCTCAAAAAGGGCACAGATCTCCCATAGGGTTAGTAGCATCTGTCAGTTTAACACAGATTTCTCAGACACCCTACATCCTCTAAAATGGCATTAGACACCTATTTTTAGGGACCAAGAGTCAGTGCTTACACTCAGATTTTTTCACTGGATTCTTCACTCTCTTCATTTCAAAGCAACAAAACTTTTGTTTTAATCTCAGGGTTTCCCCTCCATAAGTAGGGGCTTCCATCACACTGTAGAACAAAAGACACACAAAGTCACACAGAGTGAAAGTTATCATGATCCCATAAACTGGCCTCTCACTGATAATGTTCAAACAATACTCAGCTTACCCTGTATGACTCTGGTCTGAAGAAACACAGAGATAAGTTGTAAGAATGCACAGAAGGGACAGAATGCACAGAATGGGATAGAAGGAAGAAAGAAACGAAACAGAAATTGTTCATTTACTTTTATCAGTGACACAGAACAGCTATGAATCTCAATAGCTGCCTTCTGTGACAAGGCCAAGCCACAGTGTGGACAGGTAACAATCTCATGTATTCAATACCTGAAAACTCAAGGTCCCAGTTCAATGAAGCCCTTAAGCATCTATTTAATTAAAGTCCCATTGATTTCAAGCTCCTCTATGTTAAGCAGGTGAGTTAGAGCTTTGCTGATTTAATAGATGATAAAGTAGTTTCAGTCAATACAAATGTTTTAGGGGAGCAACTGCATCTATTCAGGTACACAGGAGAAACAGAAAAAAAGGTAACTAGAACTAATGGATATAAAATAAAGCAAGACACACTGAAATAAGAAAAAAGCCACACATTTTTAAAATTGAGGGTCATTATGCACTGGCAGATCAAGAAGATCTGGATTCTCCCTTTTTAAAGTCAGAATAAGATCAAATTCTATTTAATTTTACCTCATCTGTAATGCCAGTCACAGTCTCATAGTTCCTCCTAGTATTAAAACCTATACACTATATTCCTTGACAATGAATTAAGTTCATGGCTTAGTTCTGAGATTTTCTGAAAACACTCATGAAGGTAGAGCAGTATGAACTATTCAGAGAGTACAGGGGATCAACAGAACACTGTGCATTTGCAAACACCAACCATACAGATTTGACTGTAAATGGTAAAATGATGAATTCGTAGGTCAGATATACTACTTAGCTCTTTAGTCTGGAACAAACTATAGTATTTTGCAGAAGAATCTTGGTTTTAAGATTATTTGTTTTTCAGTATTTATCATTTTCTAACAATGTTGTAGTTATGGCTGCAAGTAATGCCAATACTAAACATCTTTTCACTTATATAATATCTCCACCTGGAATTCTCTTAAGATCAGTGGAAGTAACCTCTTGGAAAGCCTGTATAGAATTTTATATTTCAAATGCATTTGTGTCAATGGAAGTCCTCATTCCGCTTTCCTTGGATTATCAACAATGACTTTAGAGTTTAATTTAAGAAGGTTATTTTGCTCTCTTCCCTCCCATCATAAGTTGTTCAACTTTTTTTTAATCCACTGCTCCAACATCACCCCACAGGTATCTTTTCCCTTAGCCCTGTTCCCATATCTCAATTTGGTGTAACAACAGCAGAAGCTCATACTTGGAAAGGAAGGTGGAGCAGTAGCACCACCTTTTACCAAAGCTACTTCCATAGTCAGCACATAAAAAAAAACAATATAGTTTTAGTCAGAGATTAGTTCTATTTCTTTTAGTCTTGGACTAATTTTATTGCATTGTATCTACCCTATGTTAGGTATTGTATTTACTGATAATAAAATATGCAAACAAAATACCTTAATACCTCTACACACAGATGTAAGTTCAAATGATAAAATGCTGTGATGATCTAAGAGGCTGCAAGTCTTCTCACCAGTGTTTGTTATGCAGAATGGTAAAATATGCTCAACTTTACAAAAACAGATGATGCCTCTAGAACAACAGCCTGCCTGAACACACCACAACAAAAAAAATGATGAAGCAATGGTAAAAGGGAAGAACTGTTTGAAGAGGGGAAGCAAACACAAATAACCAAGTAAATCAGCAGAACTGAAAAAAGGAAAAAAATAAGGAAAAGAAATGTAAAATGCTATGGTGTAATTCAAAACTTTTTAAGTTAAACATGTAACTAAATCAAGAGATATAAAAGCTAAGGCTCATCACAACAGTAGTCATACCTTGTTTCTGAAGATATATTAGATGGTATAATAATAACTACAGTCTTAGACAAGTATTTCAATGATCCCTGTCATACTTTCATTTCAGTATCTCAAGACAAATGGATTTGATAAAGGATGATGAGCTCAGTAATTGCTCTGGGTCTAAGATGCTTGAAAGATTTCTTTACTTAGTGACGTACTTTCAACAGTCTGATTAGTAGAAGGTGTATTCTGCAGTGCCCTTTCCCAAGAGTTCCTACGTCTGGGAAACTAAGCAACTTGAGAGTGCAGTGACTAAAACCTCTCAGTGCTGCTATTTTCATCTATAGATGAATTTTTATTCTTTAATTGTTGATGTCTCCCTAAGCAGGGAAAAGAAAAAATTCAAATAATATCTAAAACTCAAGTGTTAATAATACAAAGAACAGTCCTTCCTATGGTATCAACATTTCTTCATAGTTGCTAACATCGAGCAATTCAGGGAAATTTATTTAAATGAGAAATTCTTGTTCATGCAGACCAGGCCAGCAGCAGTGACTGGACAGGAAATCAATAGGGGGAAAAGAGCAAAAATTTTGCAGAGAGGAGAAAGAGACTGCTAAACATCTCTGCTGTCACTTGTCTTGCTTGCCACTTTCCTACATCCAGGATGAAACCTGAGAGTGAAATTCTAGGCAGCAGCTCCCACCTTTTTTTCTTACAAAAGGTTTAACATATTTACTGTCTTGAAAGAAAAATAGAAAACAAAAGAAAAAAAGAAACTTCTCTCCCCTTCCTTTGGAAAAAATATTTTTGGGGGAAGGAAATCAGGAAGAACACTATGGAAAATGTTGAACAGCTCTTGCTACTATACTTCACAGAAATACAGCATATACAGGAACCAATACTGGAAAAGTGCAGTTAACATAACCAATAACTTTAAATACAACCCTTAAAATAGTCAGCTGTTTTTTTCCCCCTCAAAACAAAATATGTGTAAACAAAATATGTAACAGTTTCTACCTCTGTATTTTTGCTTTGTCTGCACATCCTCATTGCATCACTCTGAATGATTCTCTTCCAAATAAACTTTTAAAGCTGCCATATGGGCAGGGTCTGCCCCAAACAGACACAAAGTAGGTGGCTGCCTCAGTAGCAGACTGCTTGGAAAAAATCATTTACCTCACTACCTGGGCACTGGCTCTGCTTTGCCTCACCCACTGGCCCCTCCAAGCTTCCCTAACATATTCAATCAACACAAAGTTTAATTTTGCTGCTACTGGTGATGAGGATAAAAAAAACCTTTCTTTGTCTTCCTTGAAGTGACACAGTTCAGTTTTGCTCCTACTTCTGAGAAGCTTTGGCAGAGCTTTTGCTCTGCCTTATGGTGCCTGCTTACAAATGGCAGCAAGTAAGCTCTCAACACACATTTGAACGGTTGCAAAGACTCCTTGTGGATTCACTCTGACTCCAGCAGTCTGGTGTGAAGTCAAAATGTTAGAGGATACAGGAGTTTTTTCACATAGTTTTCTCCACAGAGAGCTAGAGACTGTGCCAAATAACAGTATAGAGTAATTTTCAATAGAAATAGAGAGCACAGTAGAGATTACACCCTTTATTTACACGCCAGCCAACTTTTCAAGAGGAAAACGAGGACTAACATCTCTGGAGATTCAGATTCAGATCAAAAACACTGAGTACTTACTATAAACATGAAGTGTTATTATTTAAGATTTTATTTTTCACTAGATGTTTGCAATTCACATTTGCATACAAATATCCATAATTTGATGTTATTAAATAGTATTTTCCCTACATTATAGAAGCAGAGCTCCTTCAAATTACTACTGCTATATTCATGCTTTTAAAAGTATTTTATTTTATAACCTCATTTTTGCCAGATTTTATAACATTCAGATTATTCATATTATAATTATTCATTTATAATTGTAACTCTTTTCAAGAGATTTATTACTTCTGCTTCTTGAACAACTGGCAATAAAATGACTAAAAGCAAACAAGGTTTGGTAGTTAGACTCCTCAGAGACTAGCATTCAAATAGGAGTGAAATCCAATAAATGTAAATCTCAAAGACTGCCAGCACTTTGAAATCAAACCAATCTTTTAAAGTTAGTTTTAGTATCTGAAACTACTTTTTTTCTGAACTTCTCTGCCAGCTTTTGGGATTTTCACAGTAACAATTACATCTTTCAAAAATCTATCTTTGTTGCAACAGGAAAGATCTACAGAAACAACAAATGAAAAAAATGATTATTATCCATCTATGCAAAGAAGAAGAGTAGATTGACTAGAACTTTAGTGATTCCAATTATAATTTAAAGCATCAAGAAAACAAAACCTTTCATTTAAATAATTACTTTTAAACTTTTATTTTTCACTGCAAATATACTAATTATGTGACTTCTAGGCACAAATTTATTTAAATTCTTAACTTTTGTACAGGGTTATGTTTAAAAATGATGAACAACAACTTAATTATTAAACATCTGTTCAATTTGTGATTTATTTCACGTTCCATTTTAGGTTGAAACTGGAATTACATTCTTCCCCCCAAAAAGTGTTTTTTCATTGATCAGAGCAGATTTAGAACGAAAAGTTGTTTTGCTAACTAGGGAAGTATTTCTTATAATTAAGATATGCAACTGATTCTTTCTGGTTTATTTGTACTTCAAGATTTTAAAATTAACTAATCCCACCTCTTTTACCTCAATTCATTCATACATTAGGAAATTTCTGCTTTTTCAAATTTTTTAACTCTTCATTGGTTGTCACAATAACTAGTCCAGTTGTCTTGATTTGCTTTAAAACTTTAGCAGTAGAGATGCAACAGTTAATTTTATTTAATTCAGATATTTAGTTTAGGTGTTAATATGGGTTGTGTTCATATATAAATTTATATCAGTTTTAAAATTGTATCTAATTTTTTTTTTTAATTTTAGGAGACAAGCAACCACAGCTATTAGGACACCGAATGTAAAAATTCAGGGTTAAAACACATATTTCTATTCACAGACAATTCTGAACTGTGAAAGTCTGCTTTGCTTTGATACTTACACTCAACTTTGTCAACTTACATGGCTCAAACTAGTTGTGATCTTAATGTTCACACTTAATTTGAAGCAGGCCCTTTGCTTTCTCTGTGCCCTTTTCTACCTGAAGATGAAGTTAGCTGGATCAAGACTTGAACAAGAGCAATAGCCAACATGTGAACAGTGTAGATGAGCAGAGAGCTTAGGTTTGAGCCTGAAGCTAATATACAGTGTAGAAGTAGTCATTCACTGAAGTGCTTGGGCATATACACTACTTTAAGCACACATACATTCTGCTGAATTATACCTGGGCTTCAGTGTCTTGTGACAGCAGCTGTCAAAACTGTCACCATTTAAAATCACCAAAACGGGATTTTAAATTCAAAGGAACTCCTGAAACTTCAGGCAGCAACTCCAAACTCCAGTCCTTAACTTTACAAGTAGCTGAAGAAAGATCCAATCTAGAAATCAAATTCTCTTTTTAGCTGCATTACTGGCTTGCCCAAGATGATACAAGAATTTATGTAACAGTGATGTTTCAATTTCCCATCTGTGTAGAATTATGACAGCGAAATATTAGATGCTGTATGGCTCCCTTTACCACAAACATAAAAAAATAGCTGAGGCATGCAATCACCTAATTATCATGGACAGTTCATCTGGAGCACAGATTAATTCTGCCACGAGCACCATGACACAAGGCTCTGGCTCAGCACTGAAAACAGCTATCTCATGTCTGCTGCCAGCTGGGGTTGAAGAGCGGTATTGCCATTTGCCCAGAGCGGAGCCCACGCTAATAAACCCCAAAGAGCAATGCTGGCTCTGTGTTGTAGCATGGGATAGGAGTCATCCATGTGCTGTTCCCAGAGTTAGAAACACTGGAGATAACTGCAGGCAGACAGGCCCGTAAGCATCTCTGCAGAGAGCCAGCTCCCACCCTGCACCGCTGGCCCTGAGCTGGAGCTAATGCACCCTGCTGCAGCCAAACTACTCCGGGCAGCCACGTGGCTGTGCCAGTGCTGCACTCCTGCAGTGCTCCAGCTTCCAGCAGGGCTTACTTGCCCAAATGCAACACTAAGCTTATGATGCCTCCTTGCATTTGCCTGGAGCACGATACATAGACATCTGAGTGACTCTGCAGGGCCAGCTTGTAGGGCAACAGAGTATGGCAGCCCAGGTGGCAGCTCCGCAGTGCAGTCTACTATCTGCCTCTTCCCATCACCCAGGGAATCCTAGCTCCCGTAAAAGTGCAGAGCTGACTACTGCAGAGGCAACAAAAAACATTTTGCACTTTAACTATCTAACTTCTACCTGTTATTTTTATCATAAAATCATGTAGGTTGGAAGGCACCTCTGGAGATCACCTGGTCCAACTCCCTGCTCAAAGCAGAGCCGAACCCCAGACTGAAGCCTAGGCAAGCTCATCCAACTTTGAAGTTGGATCTACTTCCAAGTCACTCAATGCACTTCCATTAAATATGTGGAAATAGATTGTTTTTGTATTTCAGTATTCAGTCATCTTCATGATTCAAAACCCTCCCACCCTATAGAAGTCTAAACAGAAATTTCTTATCATAAGCTCACTGACTCACCATCATACAGCCTCGGGGATTTTGTAGAATACTTGATGTGAAATTTATTTACAAAACAATTTGTACTCGCTGTACAGAGCTTAAAACTGCTGCAAGGCTTATAGCCACACAGGTTGCTGAGGTCTCCATATGCAAGCAGACACTTGCTTACACAGTTTCATGTGCACTACTGTGCACAAGAGTTAATGCAAAAATGTACAACCAGCAATATCCCTGAGATATTTTTAAGGAGAAGGAGGGAAGAAATCTGGTACTGTCTGCTTAAACACAACACATGAAGCAGTTAATCTGCACAAAAAGAACAACACAAAACAAAGCATTAACTTAGCCCAAAGGTTAAGTTTCAATAAACAGTGGTCTAGAGTTTATTTTGTTAAAAGTATCGCTTTCTACTAATATCAGAACAGTTAAATGCAAGAGCTTTTATAATGCATATGTTCCCACTTTTCTGGAAAACACAAGAATATATATGAACAAAACAGGTTTTATGAACTCTGTCTTGCATAACTATGTTCTTTTAGTTACTCATACTAACCCCAACATTTTTAAGAAGTCTTGATAAGGTTTTAGAAGAACCATTCTGTCCACAAATTCAGGAGGCCAAAAATCCTTTGAGTCAACTTTAGAAGACTGTGGCTTTCTGTATATGTTTATCAATACAAGCAATACATTGTTCAACATACAGGGAAAATGATGCTACCTTATCCTCCAGAAATTACATCTTTGTGAGCTAGCAAAGAATGCCACTACATTCTCTCAGATTTATCTGTAAGAGGGTTGTGATTTTGGTTCATTTCTTCACTTTCTCAGTTAAAACAGCTGCCAATCTACACCATGAGAACTGAAAACTCTCCAACAAACTCCTTCGACTTGTCCCGTCAGTAGAATAAAGATCAATTTCACATCTAGGCCCAATGAATCCAAAGAAATCAAAAATCATTTTCTCAGATGTCCTGTGTCTTTGAAGCATTATTCTCTTCCCACAATAGATGTACTTCCATGGAGTGAAAGTATTGCTGGGGCCTCACTTTGCTTTAGGTAGTTGCTTCCATAAATGAACTATTTTCAGGGAATGGGGTGGGAATATCACCTATTCTAGACTGTCTTCTAGTTACTCTCAAGAACAGGTTCACTAACTATTTAATAGCTACCTGTAGAAGCAGTGCTTCTGCTATGACCAGAGGCTGCCCTCTGGCACATGAGGGGTGTTACGCTCAGCAGACTAGTGGCTGTATTAGGCAGTTTTGTAAGCAGGCTGCAGGCATTTCTGCATTACTCTTGAGACCACCTTTTAAGAACAGTGTAGGCATACCCAGAGAGTCATTTGAAAATTTTATATGTTAATCTCTCACCCTCATAATGTGCTTGTAAGATAGGGTTTTTTACTCCTCTTTCTCATTCCTTTTTTCTGAATAGTTAACACATAGAATAGCAGCTTAATCTAACTACCATCTGGCACAGTTGCTTGTTTAGCTTAAGTAACAAAGCTTTGTGTGGGGGCTTGAAGGTCGCTGGGTTCAGACTCTGAAATGTTTTTAGCAGAGGATTTTTTAGTTTTGTTTTAGCTTGGGTCTACTCAAGGACAAAGTTAAGACATTATTTTCAATAGGCTGTGAATCATACCTAAGCCTAAAATACAAAAATTTTTAGTGACAACCAAGTTCTGTTACTTGAGCACCCCATCAAAATACAACGAGAATAAAGCACTACCCTACTGTCCTACTTGGACTAGCTACAAAGGGAAGATACAACACTTACTTGACTGGTGCATGTGGTGACCCTCATTTAAATGAGAAATGGAGCTGTGCAGTGCAATTATATAGCTGATGCTTTCATATTTCGTAGTGCTAGACTATAACTGAGAAAGGGCAATAGGGAGAAGCAAAAACTTACTTAGCACTTCCTTCACAGCTATTCATCCCCACCAGTAAATCGGCAGCTGACCTTATCAGCAGATTACTTGAGTACATGAATACTAACTACATCAATGTTCGAAAGAGTATGATGAAGAGAACATACTGAGTTGCTACAGGGGCACTGTAGAAAGTGCTGGGGATAATACAGAATTAAGCCAAGAAAGAAAAGATGACCATTCTATGCATTAATTTAGCTAAAAGCTATGTCAGGGGCTTGTTTACCATTTAATCAGTAAACAAGCCTTCCAACTTGACCCCTTTTCAGTAGGTCATTAATATTAAAGACTTTTAATCCTGCAGTTACATTCCCTACAATAGCTGAAACATGACAGAGTTGATTCTTATCTGCTTTAAAAAGTATTATGCTCATGTCTTGTTGAATGAATTCAAACCTTTGGGAAAGAAAATTTATTCTTATTCTGTTCTTGGTCTAGTGAAATATTAAATTATGTTTGCCCAATGGAGCCAAACCCCAACTATATCTCATTCTTCACTCTCTTCAAGATAGAAATTCATACACACCAGTCCATCTAAGGTTTATATTCAGGTAGAGAGACACAAGATAGATTTAGTTGCTTTTGTGTTTTCTCTTGCTGGCACCTTTCTCTCATATACTCCTTGAGACTTGTGCTTCTTCCCTCATCTCTCTCAGTAGTAGCTCTTTCTTACATTAATGCTAACCTAGGATGCAGTCCAGTCAAATGACTTGTACATCTTACCTGTAGGTGCATTTGTACATTGTATATCTTTACTTTGTACGTGTATCTGGAAAAGAGCCTAGTGAAGCACTTCACTTACTGGAAGAGCTTAGTTCTCTTACCATCCTTAGGTAGGTTATCAAAAAAAAAAGCTTAAACCTATGAAGACCTCCAGGAAGATCCTCTCCACCTCACTTCAGTGTCTAAACTTAATTTCCTGAAATGTTCACAAACAAAAACCTGAGAAATGGAGATTACACTGATCAAGATACTTTACTTTGTTACTGCTGACTTTGTTTTGTAAAAAATAATTTGAGAATAAAAAACAATCTCAAATCAGAAAAAATGAATTCTTCACTTTTTAATTATCAAAACAGGAGGCATCAACAATTTGCAAGCAAAAACCTATTCAAAAGTAAGAGAATGTCACTGAGCAGTTCATCTCAGCCAAGCCCTTCCAATGAAAAGGTTATAGTTTTGATTAATTGATATTTTTTAACAAAGAGACTTCACCAAAAATTGTCTCAGGGGCTGTTCTCTACATCTATCTATAAGTATCCCCAGTTTTGATGTTTCTAAACAAGATACCTCCAACCTACTGGTCAATAATGACGTTCGAAAAAAAAAAGTCATATGAATTCTGTGTTGATGTACATCATAGGCTACTAGTATGTATGTTTGTATGCTGTAACTTTAGTTTTAAGCATATTAAAAATGTCAATGAATTAATTACCCATATATGGTATTTCAGTAAAGGTTATCTTATATGATTAAGGGAGCTAGGGCATGCACATATGCAGTTGACATAATGGAAGTAACAAGCTCTAAATTCACCACCTACACTATTAAATGGTAACCTGTTTAGCTATGCCTTAAGATTACATTTCTTAAGGGTATTTAAAATTCCAGTCGCACTCTTAGGTAGCTAAGCCAGTCTTCTAAATCAGATTTCTATTCTTAAATCACCAATACATAAATACCTTTAGACGACTAAAAATCTTCATCTTCTTGGTAACTGATGTTTGATATCACCACTAGGCACACTGGGAACTAAGACAAGCTCTGCTAATGTTTTCATTTTTGCTAGATTGGCTCTAGCAACAGGTGGGCACTGAGCAATTACGCAGGCACACTTCACACACAAAGATCTTACAGTAGCAGTGCCAGAGCAGACAGCATGCAGGTACTTTGGGGCAATAAGTCATATTCCATTAGCTGCAGTTTTGCAATTATTTCTAAACCCAGTTACTGGGTATAGGTCACAAATTATTTTTTTATTACAAGAGTGTCTAGAGGCCCTGACCCTGAATACACTTCCAGTGTGCTGCACTACAATGCTATATGCACAAAGATACTGTAAGACAATCTACACCATAAAAGAAACTTGTCATCTAAAGAAGAGACTGAGGGGGAGAAGGGGAGGAAAAATAGCTCATGTTGGCAAGGAACTAATGCATGGAGAGATTAAGGCCATTGTTTAGCAAAACCCTCAAGCACATGTGTGAGTAATCCTACGCCCGTTCAAGATGGTATTACTGCCAAAATTAAAGTCTATAGCCCTTTGTGTTAAATCAGGGCCCTGGTGACTTGTCCAAGGTCACCCAGTAAATCTGATATAATACTAGGATTTGAACTCAAGCCTCCTGCTTTCTACTTGTATGTCTTAAACAGAAATTCAAACTCCACTTTTCTGTTTAGGTTTATCACTGTTTTGTTTTATTTCCCTTTTTTATGGATTCTAAACAGGTACTCAGGATCTCAAACAAGTAATTACAAATTTGAGTCTCCATTCCAGGGGTTCTGAAATCTAACTGACAACAAAGAGAGGGCAAAAGTAACAGGAAAATAACATAAACATGGACATGAGAACAGAATTTTGCTGAAATGCAAGTATTCACGCAGCCTTGAAGTTCATATAGGAACAAAAAATACATGTTTCTTAAAAGAAAATTGCCATGATTCACTTTTTGCGAGCATCACCATATAAATAAGTCTTTGCTAGAATGTAAAAGCAGTGAAATAAGGTTTTGCTGAACCAATCTGGGAAGCTTCTTTTAGGGGAAAAGGACTGTCAGAATAATGTATCTTACAAATACAGGCCTCATAAGAGAATCATCAGGTACAATAGGTTTGTTTTGCAGAAAACAAAAATATCTTAACGACTCAAATCCAGGCCTTGTTATTATGAAATGGGCTTTATTCCTAAGAAGTGACAATATAAGGGATACATTGGCTATAAAAAATGGTAGAGTTTAAATTGGGCTTAATTAACTGAAGTTATCCTAGCCTAAACTAGCTGTTTTCAAATGAAGATAGATTACATTGTCTTCAGCTTGATTATATCAGGTCATGTTCCACTAAAGACCCCACACAAAGTTAGAAGAGACTTTAACTGTATGCAGTATTTCTGAAAAGCTTTTAAGCCAGGAGTATATATATATAAAAAAAATCATTACCGCAAGTAATGGGGTCCCAGGCACTACAAGACCATTTAATCAAAACAAGTACATTATCAGTAACATATCATTTCTCTGAAGTCATGTAAGAGGCTTCTCTTTTGTTCATTCCCTTCCCTTTTTTCTTTCAAACACAAGAAGCTGTTCAGGAAGCTAAGGTACTCATCCTTTGTCACAATTGTTGAATCAAAGTTCAGATTGAATTGAACTGATAGAATAGATAATTCTGACCCCTTTCTAGCTAGATATTTGGTTACAAAGTGGAACACATTCAACTTCGCTGCCAGGGCGGACTGTGAAAAAGAAAAAAGTGTGACAGAATTGAAGAAATTAGAACCATTGACACAGGCAGCACATACAAAAGGAAACTGAAGAACCACATGAAGAAAAGATTTCAGTAAGTTGCAGTAGCATTGCCTAAGTATGTTTTCACGTCTTCAAGGGAAGCAACACTAGCAGAAAAATGCCCCTTTAGGATATGAAGCTTGTCATCTTCTTAACAATAGTGAATGGTTTGTGGAGCCCTGCTAGCCCAGTGCCTCAGCAGCCTGCACAAAAGCCCTTCACCAACAGACGTCACATGTAGTGGTAAAAGCTCTCACTTTGACTAATTCAAAGCACAAGGTTTCCCATTAGGCTTATTCAAGTCCCTACAAACCAGGTGATTAGACCATTTGAGAGTCTGCCACTGAGTTTCATTTATATACACGTACATTATAGAATCGTTCTTGACCCTTATGCAGACCAGGTAGCACCAGCCATTAGTAATGTTGTTGGACACTTCCATCTTGCTTACTGTTCTTTTTAACTTTGCCAGGCTAAGTGAGCAGAAATTTTCCAGGTCAGATGTCAGCTAAAAGAAAATACATTTTTGCTGAAATATTAAAAGCATCTATCTTTTCTTAGGGAAGTTCTACTGGCCACTGGCTCTGCAAAAGGACATGAAATTTGGCAGGGGCTGGCTTTTTCATCAGGAATGTGCATTTTGCCACCCTTGTGAAAATCACCCCATAAGGCTTCGGTCAAAGCCTTTGGAAAGTCAGGGTTTGCATGGGTCCAGCAGAAACTTGCCAAAGTTTCTGAGTTTAAAAGCCAAAGTTTCTGAGGACTGGTCTTTACTAAGAGCGCTTGAGCCTCTTGATGCTGCCACTGCTGAAGTGCACATGTAGTCTTGTCCCTTTCCTGTGTGTTCATAACAGAAATGGTAGAAAGTTTAGACAAGCCATGAGAAAAGGCTTCCCAGAAGTAACGAAAGCAAAGACTGAAAGGGAGAAAAAGAAACAGAGAGCTTGGCCTGGGGGCTAGCTATCTGAAAGATCCTTGGAGGTATAAACAAGGTAGATCCTCCGTGTTTAGGGAAAGGAACCTTTACTTTCTTTGTAAATAAACAAAACCACATCAAAGGGAGCTGACCCTTTTCATCAGTTCTTCCTCCTAACAGAAACAATCCCTGCATTTTAGCTAAACAGGAGTAAAGAGGTAATGATTTTTTATTTCAGCACTAGTTGCCTGTTTCCTAGGAGTTTGATTTTCTGCAGGATATCTACTCTAAATTTTTTAATTTAGTTGGAAGGATATGGATTGCTATTGATCACCGACAATGAATTCATACCATCTGAACATCAGAGTTTGCAATATTGTCAGAATTTTGTGAAGTTTCATGCAATTAATAATACAGTTATTTAGAAAGTATTCAGATTACAGAGAAAACTGTCAGTGTCTGTTGTTTTTCTTCTTTACATCCTGGTTTTGCTTGTCCACATGAAACTACTTTTGTTTACAGAAGCAGATTTCTAGCATATCATAAATAACCATATTTAAATCCTACAGTCATCTGAGTAGCAGCTTGTCCTAGAAAGGCACAGGCTGTGGGATTCAAGTGCAAATCCAATTTAGTTCCATCTCCAGTGGTCACTGCTCATAAAACTGAACATAATTTGTCACAATCGACAACTTCTGCTGAAAAGAAACTTACATGTTTCCCAGTAGAATAAAGTATAGAGCTTGCTGTCAAGCTCTGCTAACTTGCTTTCAACTGCAGGGACGGGGGATGAAGAGAACAATACTCTATTAGAGTCTTCCAGTTCCTTTTCCAGGATTTAGGCATACATGTATTCTCCTTACTAATGTTAACTCTGAAACATGGAGAACAGGAAACCACAATAGTTTCAATAGTATCAACACAATAGTGTTCAGGGTTTGCTTGAAGATTGTAGAATCTCCAACATAAACACCTGATTGACATATTACTGAATAAATTAAGATGGTTGTCTACATCTGAAAAAGAACTGGATAAAATGATTGGAAACATACATCCACTGCCAAGAGACAAAAATGAGAAAGGAGAATTTTTTTTTTACAGAATGCAAAATAATTGCCCAAATCAGTCTTATTCCAAAGATGACTGTCAACCTAACTCTGCTAACGGTGAGGCTAGAACTGAGCACAAAATCAATATGCATATCAGTGAATAAAATGGGCCTGTGACCATTCTCTTGGGCTGAGTCCAGTTGGCATGGACCAGCCTGCACCCTGCAACTAAACCCTCACCCATCCTGAAACACGCTGATTTCATCCACACAAACAGTAAGAACCAGCCCCTGGTCTACACTACCCCTTGAACAATGCCTGGACATTGTTTGGGAAAGTATGAGTTGACACAAGTCAAAACCACACCAAGGAGCATACAAACAATTTAACTGTATGGACGGTCATAGAACAGTGCTCAAACAGGTACCCTGTCTGCTTAGTTTATTAGTATAAATGCAGCCAAAGGTCCCCAACCACCTTTTGGTTTGCTGAATAGTTAATATTGTTAATATTATGATCTCTTTTCTGATGCAGAAACAGTCTCCCTCCATCAGATGCAAGCAGAGGTCGAGGCCTCACTACTTGCACTCTAAAGAGACACGCACTTCAAATGAGAAATGTGACCTGGGTTATAATCACTGGTCTTGATGCTCCAAGACACAGCATATAGTCTACTACTGCTTTTGGACAGCCTTATTGTCAGGAAGCCTTTCCAAATATTTTACTTCAAAAGGAGTTCTTAGGAATAATTTCCAAATAGAGGAATAAACCATTAAGCAAATTCTCTGCTGTATGCCGTAGCGCCTTCCCAAGGGCCTCAATGTAATAAAACTAGCTGTATCAGTCCATGTCGGTTACAATTTGTTAGCTCAGGTGTGGCAATGTTTAACATGGCCTGCCTGCACACAGACCTGAATCCACATGATATTTGCATGACGGAAGGTCTCTGCTAGGTTGGGGGTTTTTGTACCACACTCCATTTTGTGGTGTAGATCTCCCTTGGAGGTAGTAGCATTGATAACTACTGTTTTCTCAAGGGAACTGGCTGGTGGGTGCAGGAAAAGATTTTCTCATAAATCATTGAGGTTTACAGGGTTTTTCTACTAATGTAGAAGGCAATTGCAGCAATTGCTGATTGATTTTCAGGCAATTGCAGCAAGTAGATTTGACCACTGAAATCAGGAGTACAAAGACAGTAAAGTAAGCAGAAGCACTGCAGAGAAAGTGGAACTAGACTTTGTATGAAAGATAACAGAGTCCCCTGCTGGGTAAGCTTCTTTATTATCTTATCTAAGCTCAACTGCGATGTAATTGAAAGCAGGTCTGTTTGTTTGCTGCAAGCAAGGCTCCAGCAATGTGCAGACCTGCTGCTTGCGTGATATGTCTTATATCTGTGAGACTGCTTAACCCTTCAGAATTATCCAAACCTACCCATAGGCCATACATCCCACTTTTGAAAATCCTTTTTGTAGCCTTGCTCTCCATGAAAAAGAACTAAGAGGTATTTTTTCATTCATTTTTTTTAATGAATGGCCTAGGTACATTACACATTGTTTTTTTGATGGAAGCTTTTATATATATGAGCAAGCAACTTCCACTCTTGCATTTGGACATTCAAGCTACACAGAGAAGTGCGTGTTGACTGTTAACTGTGTGCTAACATAAACTGCAGTACTTAACACAGTGATACCATCTTTTTCACAGATTCTGTCCTGCCTACTTGGAAAGAAAACACAAAAATTGACTAATTAATTTACAGTTTCCTTATCTGCCTCTAACTTTCCTCCTCCAACTATTGACACCGTTATTGGCAGGAAATTTTACCTTTGAAAACTGTCAGAGCTATCAGCTGAAATGGCTTTGGTCTGTTTTCCCATTTTCTTCAATAAGCTATTCATGGAATTAAATGAAATTTTACTCACAGTTAAATCTATGGGCAGAATTTGTACCAGATATTCCCCATGGTTTTTTTTCCTACATGCTTTGTATTTGTCATGTTATTCCAATCTCTTTATTCACCTGTTGCTTTATAACTTTTGCAGTCTCTTGGCACAAATTGAACTTGATAATTTTTTCCTTTTTTCCCTATTTTACTTTCACCAGAATTAAAACCTGCCATAACACAGTCTTACCTTTCCTCCACTTAAAGTCCTTATATAACCAGGTGCAAATCACCTTTTGTTTCCCTTCAGCGCTGGACTTGCTTTTTATTTCATGGGTTGCCAGAAATTCTATGAGGAAATATTTCTCTGCTCTAAGTGCATCAAAACCATGATGCCTTCTCACTTAATGCACTTCTGGCAGACATATATTGATACCATATTCAAAAGCTACTGTGATCAGTGATCCAGTGTTAATCAACTTCTTATCACAAATAATTTTGGAAGTGCTTTTCTTTATTTTCTGAAGTCTATAATGAACATCATGATCTTTTCTAACCATTTATTTCTCTCTAGCCAGTTAGAAAAGGGATGCAATGGAAAGGAGACAAAAATCATACCCTTTAAATAAATATTGATGTATCATAGACAACAGTGTGATGTATTTCAGATACTTACCTTTTTATTCATTTAATTCTTTTTCATTCTCCCCACTTAACTCCCAGTGTTTCTGGAAATCATATACAAAACATTGCTTTGGATTTCCCCCAACAAATTCATATGTATTTCATCTCCAAAGAAGTTTGCTTAGCAAACATCTTATCCCCAGGACACTGAACAATAAGAAAACTCCAAGTCCAGTTCATATGAAAATTCTGAATTGGAAGTCCAGCAACAGAACATGATAAAACATTAATCAAGTGCTGCTAAGAAATCAAATATATGTGGAATTCATTCCAAAAATTGAGCCAATAAAGATGCTAAGACTTCACAAATCTGAATACATATCACTTGAGCACTATAGTATTAGACATTCCCAGGAAGAAAAAAAGACTGCTTTAGAGCTCTTCTACAGCTCCTTCTCCCCTCAGAGAGAGAAAGCTTCCTCCTCAGGATTTCATAGTAAATCAAAAGAACAAGTCCACTCTGTCAGTGAGCAACATATTTGTGGTTTATCTAAAGGTGCCTGACAATGGGGTATTTACACTTTACTTAGGATATGAATTCGGACGATTTGGACAAGTTTAGACAAGTTATCATCCAGAAGATAATAATACAAGCATTCCAATTTACATAGTCTAAGGTATCTTAAGAGCCGAGGTGAAGTCAGTACTTCTTCTCCTATGATTAAAGCTATGTATCCCCACATGTGTTTTTGAAGCCACAGCCTAAACTGTAATCCACAGTGTTATTATTTTTTTTATACGACTCATGAACAGCTGGAACATAGATGAAGGTAAAAAGTGGTACCAGCCTTCAAGAAAGAATGAAGAGGAACCTAGCAAACATCATAAAATAACCCTATCTTCTCTTCCTAACGAAATAGTGGAGAAACTATTGATATAAATGATCAGTAAGCAAACAAAACCAACTGAACCATGCTCCTGAAACTGTATAAAGTAATGGTGAAGAAATCTTGGCAGGCAAATATGCTTAGTTCTTTTGATAGATTTAAATGACCACTTACTACTACCTAAAGCATTTGTCTACTGACTTCAAAGTAACAGTCAGGGTATTAATGAACACATGTTAACACAGTTATAAAAGATTTGATTGTAAGTAAAGTATTGATACTGGATCAAAATATTTATTCACAAAAGCAATTCATCTTACTTGAAAATTTTATTTGGTTTAAAAAGAATAAAAACTAAACTTCAAACCTGAAAAAGGCAAAGGATTATTGGAAAATAATGGTGGATTGGAATGGTCAAAATGTTCACATAAATGTTCACATAACACTGCATAAATAAGCAGTGTTAAACACTGTCTTATTGAAGATTTTTAATAATAATATGAGGGATGATGAATTCATGCCTATTGCTTATGAAAGTAAATGTAGAGTAATTTACCAGGATACACAAAAGGTATATGGAGGAGAAAATACATTAGTAGAAAATGCCAAAAAAAAAAAAGATTCAGCAATTAGTTCCATTCACTTTTTTATGTTTAAATCTTTTCCCAAACAATTTGGGTAATTGTTTTCTCCTTTGTGAAATTTGATTTTAAAATTTCAAGCTTGCAAAATTCTTGCCTTTAGAAATTATCATTTATAAATTTTTAAACATTCTGGAAAATTCGTAATACCAGCAATATAAGGCCTCCTGAATGTGTCACTCAGACTAAAGTCCTACCTAATAATGGATATTTTTTCCTACTTCTTGTAGATGGGTGCTTAAATGATTGAACTATCTGTTTTCCAGTCTGAACTGCTGATATCTGCAGCAGGCATCAGGTAGTACAAGTGTCTGTGCTTTATCTATTAAAACACTCATCCATGCACTTTTGATATTATTTGCTTTAGAGTTGTCCATGATTCTCAAACAGACAATGCTGTTTTGACATTCAGTGCCACTACCCTTTTCCTCTTTGTCTATTAAGTCCTTGCCAGAAAAGGTTTATAAACTTTAATATTCCAGTGATGTAAAAAGATTTAGTGATGTCCATTACAATCAAGCTTATGCTAACCAAAGGTGAATTTCCAGTTTGTTTATTGACTAGTATGTAACATTTACAAGCAGGCAAATGAAAAATTGCTTCCCTACAAAACCTTGACTTCCTTTCAACAACTTGATTTTATTCTCCTTCTCTCATAGAAAGTATATGACTGTTCCATAAAACCCTCTACTTTATACCATGTACCATGAACATATTCATGTGCAGATTCTTTTCTTCCATACCCCTGTCCCTAAAGTAATGTATGCAAATACTAAAGCAAAGCTGTTTACTTCTGGGCTAGTAACTGTTTTCAACTGCTTATCTATAGGCCTAATTCTCCTCTTTACAATCTAGGTACATTCCAGTGTACCATGCACCAGTGTCAAACTGCAAAGATTGAAAACATTTATCTGACCCAGTTGACAAAGAGCTTTGTGCATATTCTAGATGCAGATAGAAGCACAGTTAAATTTGGTAGAAGAAAATTGCTTTGCATTTGGGTCTCCCATGGGTTGGGTCTAAGCACATTATATTTTCAAAACAAGAGTATAACAAGAAGAATCTCAGAGTTCATATTCCTCCTCTGCAACAGTGTCACTGTTACTGGAGTCCAGAAGCACCATGAAGTTATGGTCTGCAAAATGAATCATGATGCAGCTGCAGAATTACCTTACAGACAGCATAGAATGTAGCAGCATTAATCACTGATGTGTTAAAAGGACTATTACTTTGCAATAATAGCAAGGGGAGCTCAATAGCTCAAACCAAAATGAAACAATGGTACACAGAGGAATAAAGACACTTAATATGGGTCCTCTAAACGTACAATGGTTATGGCCATCTGACAACACAAATAAAGATGGATACTTGCAACAGTGTCTTCAACAAAGCTCACTGTTCATCTATCGTAAAAATATGAGTAAGTAAGTACTATATATAGCACATTATCTTAAGAGCACCAGTTTAAAGTCTTGTCTTCATTCCAAGTGTACAATATAGCACTCTACCAAAGCATATGAAGCCCCAGCTTTTCCTAGTAAGACATTCCTAGTCGTGCAGATAACAGGCCAGTAAAGTAGCTTTAACAGAAGCTGAGAAAACCAGCAATAGAGATGTGAGCAGTTTTATGAGTTTTTACAGAACACAGTAGAGGTGATAAAAGACCAGGAGTGCTTCAGTTTGCTTTGCAATGCAGAGCTCAGTTCAGTAAAGGTAACCTGTCAAAAAAACCCTCACAACCCTGCAACAAAAACTAGTGTATTATCCAGTCCATCTACAGCTTCTCAAGGTTGCTTTTCAGTACTGCATTGTTTTGTCTTATCAATTTACCTAACAAGCATGCATCTTTGCACTTAAAAGTTGACATACACACCTAAATGTGTTTGGAAGGGTCAAATTAAGTCAACTGGGAAGACAGAGCATCATGTGTGGTACAGAGAGGGAAGACTTTGATAATTGGGCTTCCAAACCAGGCACTGTGCAACAGGGCAATGAACAGACCACAACCCTCCAGTCCATTAGATGTTGGGCAGCTAGATGAAATTGCAGTCAGATACTAGAAAAACACTCCTACATTATGTCATGGAGCAGACTAAGAAGTTTCCAGGCTGGTTGGAAGCTGCACACCTAAAAGACTTAAACAGTCCCATGAGGCAAGATAAATACCTGTACCAAACAAGAGAAAGTATGGGAAAAAAAGTTATCAAGTCTTTCCAGTAAAAGAAGTTAGGAGGAGCTTTTTGCTCCCTTAAGTTTCCCTTTGGGAAAACAGAGATCTTGTCTGCAGTGACTGAAGTGGAGCAGGAATAAAAGGGGCACTGGAGATCCTTCCTGAGCAAGCTCTTCTCCAGACTAAACTGTCCCACTTCTCTCAGCCCGCCCTTGTATGTCAGCTGTTCCAGACCCTTCATCATTTTCACTGGCCCTTTCACTGGACTCCCTCCAGTACATCCATGTCTCTCTTGTACCATGGAGCTCAGAATTGGACACAACACTCCAGATGTGGCCTCACCAGTGCAAAGTAGAGGGGAAGGATGTTCCTTAACCTGCGGGCAATGCTCTTTCTCACGCAGTCCAGTATACCACTGGCCTTCTTCGCTGCAAGGGTGCACTGCTGGCCCACGCTGAGCTTACTGTCAACCAGGACTCCCAGATCCTTCTCTGCAAAGCTGCTTTCCAGCTGATCAGTCCCCAGACTGTACTGGTGCATGGGGTTATTCCTCTTCTGTGGCAGGACTTGGCATTTCTCTTTGTTCAGCTTCATGAGATGCCTTTGGGCCCGTTTCTCCAGTCTGCTGAGGTCCCTCTGAATGGCAGCACAACCATATCAGCCACTACTTCCAGTTTTGTATGTTCCACAAGCTTGCTGAGGGAGCACTCTGCCCCATCATCCATGTTGTTAATGAAGATGTTAAACAGCACTGGCCCCACTTTCAACCCCTGGGAAACACCATTAGTGACTTGCCTCCAGCTGGACTTCATGCCACTGATCACAATCTTAAGGGCAGTTCAGCCAGTTTTCAGTCCACCTCACAGTAGCAGGTAAGTGAGGTTAACAAAACTTGAGGCTGATAAAACTTGAACAAAGAAAAGTACAAAGACCCAGAATTCAAGTCCTGGTAACAATTTAAACCACTTCTCTAGAGTCTTAATGGGAATGAATCAAACTCTAGGACCCATATCCACCAGCAGAAGCTTCACATCTACTAAGCACTTACAATTCTGGAGTTCCTGCTACTCATCACCCATATTAGAATGGACTCTCACTGAACTGATAAATGGAAATCTTCTGCTATATACTGACTGATTTCAAATTATTTCAAAAAAATTAAATTACAAGTAACTAAAATTTATAATAAGAATATGAATAAAATCAGCCTCTTTTTTCCTTTACTGCACTATCCCAAGATTTGAAAATCCAAAACTACACAATAGATCACAAATTCTACAGAAAATGAAACAGTACTACTACTACTACTACTGACATTAGATTAACTTCTTGTTGTCCAGTGACACTGTGTAACTCCTTAGCTAGTAGCTCAGTACAGCCCAAATTAAAAACTTTGCTTTTTAATAACCTAAAATTTTTGAAAACTGGCTTGCCATGCCATAGTGCTTTGGTCAGCAAAACAGAAACTGGTGAATGGTGCTAAATACTGAACTGCAGAGGAGAAAAATCCTGTAATTACAGCAGCACAATTCCTACAACTGTATTTCATAATAAATCAGAACTAGCAGTGCTTGCACTAAGGACTTCAAACCATCACTAAGGAAATGTTCCCTGGCACAAAGTCCTTCTTGTTCTCAGCAATGCGTGTTCATGTCTTTCCTGACACTGAACAAGTGTAGGCTGGAGTTGATAATGGTTGTTCTTCACCACAGGACTTACTCTTCTGCAAGACATAATTACCATCTATCTTTGATTTTTACCAAGAAGTCCAAAGATCAAGGCTCCGTTGTTGAAGCTATGTACAAACACACAGGAACAATTTCCAAATTGAGATGCTTATAATGTAAACCTCCTGAAAGGGCTGTGATTCCCCTGCCTTTGTCTGCAGTGCCCAAATGCAGGCTTACATTCAGCACCCTCTGTGGCTTGAATTGGTTGTACACCTTTTAACAGCAGGGTGAGGCTAGAGCTCAAGTCATTATTGCTCCTGTCACCGTTCCCCCTCTTCCTTCTCATGCCTGGCACAGGTTCCTCTATCAGTAGGCCATGTGGCTTGCTCTAGATTTGAATCAGTCTATAAATCAACATGTAGGTAGGAAGGTGACCAGAAGACCTGGGCCGATATGTGACTTTAAGCTGCAAACTAAGATGACAATATAAAGACACCCAAATGGCAAATAGCTGTCCAAAATGTTATTTATTTTTAGTAGAGTACACATGGTGTTGGGAGAGGAAAAAGGCCCTGCTGATGAATGCCCCTGAAAGCCAGGGACAGCTGTTACAACAGAAGTCTATTCCAGCTTACGCAAGGTAACCTCCAAAGCAGAGCTGAGGTGCAGCCACCCTTCCTGCACCACCAAGTGCAGCCTGCTGCACCAGAAAGCCTAGCTCAATCAGTGCACCTCTGGGTTTTCAGGAGAGACTATATTTTATGGCTTAACTGTACCTTTCTACAAACAGGGAAGTCATTAATAAGGTTAGCAACCTTCTTTAAACTGTAGCACCCCGGGGAAGAAAGGAAATTAAGATATATGATAAAAACAGAGAGTTAACAGTAAGGGAATTTTCCCAGGAAAATAAAATAGCGGCATTGAAAAATAAAGGTATCTTTTTTTCATTTTTCTTTTGAGTCTGAATGAGTTTAATCATAGTAACAAAATAATAAACTACCGTCATGTGTTGAAGAAACAAGATAGGCAGTTACAATAAAACTCACTGTTTTTTAAGAGCATCTAGGAGCTGAAGGACAAAATGAGCAAAAAAATGATGATTACAGTTAAATTTGCTTCCTTGACTAAGGATTTCTGTCAAAAAAAAAGACTAATCAGATTCCTTCATTTCATTCATCATGATTTTCAAATTTCAAATCTTTTTGATAACCATGAATATTTGAAACCTTTTTCTCCTTTCTCCGGTGACTTTTGCTGCTTCTGAATACTTCCGTACATATCCTTGCCTCTCAGACATATTTTATGCTCTCAGTGACAGCCAGGTATTCTTGACTGTCTTCAGTGTTTTTCAGATTCATTTAACTTTCCCTCTGTGCTCATGTAGTTGCCTGGATCTGACAGATCTTCCTTCTGTCCCGACAAAGCCCTTTTCTCCCACAGTATTACCAAATATTTAATATTTTGATACTGATTTATTTTGATTGGTATGATAAAGAACATTTTGGAAAGAGCAGTAATAAAGAGAAATTACAGTTTCTACTGTGCCACTTCATGCTTTCATTTATTAATGCATCTGTTTGCTAAATGTAAGCAGTGAAAAACAAAGAAATTGAAAAGGAAGTCTCTTCTAGCATCTAGGATTACCTGCTAATCAGTTTGTCTCTTAGTACCCTATTAGTCAATCAGAATGTTTGCGCTCACTCTGCCCATGCTGTGTATGTGTTTTGTTTTGTTTTTTAATTAAAACTTATAGTATACAGGGAGACGACCAAAAATGGATGTCTTTAAAAATATGTTGGTATCATTCTAGAAAGACTGGCTTTGAATTAGAAAGAATCATCCACATCTTTAGGCTAGAAAATTGTTAAATTCAGAAAATAGATGATAATCTGGCATATAGTTAGTAAAATGCCTTCCACATTTTTAACTGAGCCACAATATATCCTTTTGAAAAAACTTACACACAGACTTACAATAAGCAAGGAAAGCAGAACTGGAAAATATTGTATGTATATATGTGAAAAGTATCCAAACTCATAATGAAAAAAGTGTAGAATTTTTTTATTTGTACTTCTTTGATTTTGCAATCTGAACAGTGCATTACTTTTGATTTTGCAAACAACATGGTAATACAGAAATTTATTTATTAGGTTTGATGAACAAATGCAGTAACTCTGCATGAAGTAACTGTAGCATGCATCTAGCATATAACATGACAAATCCCACAGTAGTACGTGCATTTGTAATAAATTAAAACAGTTTTTTTCTCCAGCTAGATTTATTTTTTGAGTGCAGAAGCATCTGAAAACATGGCTTGGTCATTCTCAGAGAAAAGTAAAACTGTATGTCAGTTTTGAAGGGTAACGATATTAGCTAAGCTAAGAGATACTGGAAATAGGAAACACCTGCTATATCTTCTAGTCCATCCCAGCAGTGTAGCTGATTAGTTCCAAGAAATCCTGAAATTAGACTGTCCCTGCTCCCTTTTGGTTGGTTTCTACTGACATGGCAAGATAACATGGTCCAGCATGTGAAAGACCCTTTATTTATGACTAGACAAAACAGTCAGCTGAAAGATAAACAGCTAAGCTTACCTCAGTACCTTTATTGCTATTTGGAAAGCAGAACTGCTGTGTATAATTGCTAGCAATTATTTCAGATGATTTGATTTGTGAAATAAATCTAATTTTCTCTCTGGCTTTGATATTTGTCCTCACTGTGTCTCTTTCTTATAAGACTACTCATTTCTATGTCTCAGTGACTTCACAAACCGTTGTCTCAAACACAGTTTTAATTACTTTAACAACTTAAGAACAAGATCAATACAGCACAGTAGGCAAAAACACTATTTAACCTTTGTGTTCTTCCTGACAACAGTTAATATCAGTATGCAGCAGGAGAAGGACGAAGTTTTGATGCTTTTATTCACACTTATAAAACAGGGAGACAGTCTTAATGAGGATGAATGATGTGGGCTCTCTAACACACTGGGCTGAAAGTGCTCCGTACCTCAACTTCATAAACAAACAGTGGATGGCCTGCCATATATTGGTGATATTTCCTAGAAATACTGCACGCCAAGACACAAGTCAAAGAATCACAGTCACCAGCAACAACAGCAAGACACCACAGACACCAGTTTGTTGAAAAGGTTATGTCTGATGCCTATGGCGAGATCTACTTTTGTGAATCCAAAAGTCACTTCCAAGACCTCCAGTTCAGGTACGCATCACACATATGTCCAACTGAGACCTGGGGGTGATTCAGTCCCTGCCTGGGAAGAAAATCCAAGTGAGCAGGCTTGAAGGAAGCCACAGAGTAGGGCACACTCGCTTCTCCATGGCAGGAAGATTTGGGTATCACAGTCCAAAACCACCGAACAGTTTACATGCACCCACTGTTACAGCTAAGCTGAGAGTTGGGAAGGAGGGAAAGGATACATGAATAGGCAGAACTTGGATGACAAAGGATTAGCCATCTCAACTGAGAAAAGAGACTAAAAAAAAGATGGTACAACTCCTTCTCCATGAAACAAGGGAATGCAAGATTTAATAAAGATTGGACTGAAAACAGAATTCTTACCTGATATTATCCATTACTCCAACTTTTAGGGGAGCACCCAACTCCCACATTCATTTTCAATGTTTAGTATAAAATTGGTAAAATAAAACTTGTAAATAGGCATTTGCTTAATTATTAAATGCCAAAAAATACTCAGAATAAAAGCAACTGTGTAAAACCTGATGAGATTTACTTTCTCCCTTTAACAAAACTAAAAGAACTTGCAGATCTTATTGTTCCACATACCTATCTGTAGTTATTTCTTCATTGCTCAAGTAACTGCCCAAGTCAAAACCAGGTCATGCATCATTACAACTGTTTACACCAGTAAACATGTCAACATACTTCTGCAAGGTCCAAATTTATAACACAAAACAAATCAGCATAGTATCTAGAAGTTTTCTGCAAAGCAAAAGGACTCGCACTGAATCATTGCAACTATGTTCAATATTCCTGAAACTCAAATAAATTATTGGTACAGATTTTACTTGCTTAAAAATAATGACTAAAATATTTACAGCAGAGAAGGAAATATTTGTACACTTTCTACCTCAAATTCAGAAGATTTTGATCAGTTTCAAGGATTTCTTGAGCTCAGAGAAGATCCTTGCTAACTTGCCAGCCGTCATGTTGAAGCCCTGGAGGTATGCTAATGTGCTGCTATGCACATTTTCAACCACCTCCTAGATGAGAAGTCATTTATCTTCTTGTGGACATTCAGAAGCAAAACATGCTCCTGTCATTAGTTAGCGTATATTAGAATCACAGAAGTGGCAAAAAGGACTTTTATTTCCTTAATACTTTCTTTTTATCATTTGTTTTTCACCTCATGACACTTGTAAGCAAAGGCAGGGCATGACTGTGTTTGTAGGAGGAAAGAAAAGAAAAAATGATCCTTTTAGGATCATTTTGTAAACAACTGAATGTGGTCTGACTGATTCTGACAGCATGCAGAGAAATGAAGGTGTGCCACTGGGCTCTGATGATTCAAGCAAACTCATAAAACTTAAAAATTACCCTGACTGAAGAGGTTTGCCTACTAGAGCCAAAAGTCCCTGGGATGGATCCAGCTACTCTCTAATAGGTGATTGAGCAGGTATAGCCCTGACTAAGTACGCTCCATTTAAGGGGGCAATGTGCTCCTTTTGAGTAGCAATGGCAGCCTGGCCTTTTATTGTACTTAGTTTTGCCCAGTAATCAAAGGTTTCCTTCAAACAGGGAAGCCATATTCCAAACACTGACAGGGATGTACCTGTTTTAATACACAGGAAGATGGCATGAAAGTAAACAGGAATATATGAAAGTGTAGGGGAATACCAGGAAGTAGGCGCATGAACAAAAGGAGAAACGACCAGTACTAATGAAAACAGGAGACAGGTGCTAATACAACAATCCGCTTGGCACCATGCTATGATTTTATGGATATTTTTAAAGTAGTTTTGAGGTCCATGTCAAGGACTATACCAGATCCCTTGTATGTAAGTCACCTAATTGTCACAGCATGCTTAGAGGAAAAATATTGTGGCTCAGTTCACCCCAAATATAACATCACCTCAAAAAGCTTAATTATCTAGTTCTGACCAAAAGCTAGGAGTGAGTTACATGCATTCAGACCATTTAGTTGTTTTTATCAAGTGTGCTTGATATGACATACAAACTGATAAAGAGTACAGCATTCAGTGAGGAACCAGTTCAGGTGGAAACATGCTTGTTGGCTAACCACGTGCTTTACCCCTGCACATGCAAGGAGTTAACAGTCAGCTGATCAGGCAGAGGAAAGGACACCTGATCTAACAAAGAGACAACTGCATTTCCATGCTGGTGAGGCAGTGTTTATTTTAAGTCAGCAATAGCTACACCCTCTTCTAGATAAGACAAAGTGGAAATCAAGTCTGTTTCAGGGAGAAAGGTAAATTTTTTCCATTCCTCCTGAAAGATTTTAAAAGGAAAGATTAGTTATTAAGGTTAAGAAATTATACCAAGAAAAAGTTATTGCTAGTGGATGCAATGTGAGAAATAAGATCTAAAAGAAGAGGAAAACTCTGATGACTATCTTGTGAAGAAAGTCTGCAACAAGTCAGATGGATAAGGGAGATACACATATCTTCAAGATTTAATCTTAGTGTAAGCAACTTCAGGATAAATAAGATAGCCATATCTTTTAGAAACATTTATAACTGTGTTATAGTTTTGGGGTGCTTTAAACAAATGTTTTTATTTGCATTGTATCTGAACTTGCCTTAAGACAGTTTTCAAAGTAACTGGTAAATAACATGGCGTGTCTTATCCAGAGATGTTTCAAATCTACACCCTCAGGCACTGGGACACTTTGATAAGTGCTCTAACACCCTACCATACTGTCCAGGATAAATAAGGGAGACCATATTGTAAAATAAGTAGATAATAGAGGTAAAGGACAGTTTAATGCTGCTAAGGTGATATTATTCATCACCTTATAGCTCACAGGCACCTTGAGCTTTTATATCCTTTTTTATTCATAAAATTTACCACATCATCTTTAGCAGAGCTTAACAGTTTGCTTCTGCTGTCTGACACTTTAAATTCTGCTGTGGCAGTACAAAAAGCTGTGCTGTGTTAGGCTCTCGTTTTAGCAGGGTCATTTCCTGGATTCACTTCAGACAGAATTTGTTCACTATGTACTCCCAATGAACACAGCTTTTAGAATACATTTTACTGACATCATGCCTGTAGTATTTTGAATGAGTCAAATAAGACTTTTGTAATGTAATATTTCTTGATTTGTACTCTTGCCCAATGCATGTCTAAAATCTTATACAACTAATAGTGAGGACAAATAACTGGCTATAGATTCCTCAAACTCTTTGATGGTTAGGGAGAAAATATGTCTTGCAGTCACATAGGCCTCCGTGTCCTAATAGTTTTCCCTCATAAAAATTATGTGCCTGATTATCTGTCACTTCCAGGATCTCAGCATCTGGTTATAAAGAGGACAAAATATTCTACTGAGAGATAACCAAGTACCATTGATTACTTATTTGACTTGACTTAGCTTCTCCTTAACTCAAAAGGGACTCAAAAGAGGATTGATGGTTTATTTCAATAATACAAAACTCATTCCAAGAGGCATTTAGGTTTGCTGCCCAGACTTAAATGGCCATTTACATTTTTTGTTAGACTGGAGTCTCAGTGCAGAATTTGGCACCTTCATCCCCACTGACAATCATAGTGTCCAGCTGTACAAAGCCTAAGTTAATCATTAAAGAGCCAATGTAAATGCAACGAAGGATACGCCCACTGGCTTAACGGTAGCAACTGGGGCAGACATAAGCTACTTAAAAAACACCCACTGGAATGAGAGCTATTTGTCTTATGTTTTTTGTCAACGTTTTTCCTTTCAAGTAATTTTTTAAAAAATACTGTAAGCTCAAGTGGCCTGTTGAAAAGTTCTAAATTGCCTTGAGTGGGAAGATTTATCAGGCTCATGACTGACAGATGGTAACAAGTCTCAAAGGATTTATTGAGCATGACAGCCTTTGGTCCCCCAGAGCTCATTATATTATATCCAAAATGTCAGGCCCACAGACCTGGAAAGCAGAAAAATCTTTGAAGATTTTAATTAAAAAAGAGGTCCTGAAATGGAGCACTGAATGAGACTGGACTGTAATGCAAAATAATGGTGAAAGAAGGACACAGTCCACAAAAAGGACTTCTGCACATTATGCAAAGTTCATTGTTGTAGTGTCCAACTTCCAGGCATTTTGCCTTTGCAGAAGAACCTGCAGATCTGCTTTAGGTGATGAAGAGCACTCTAAAACTCAGCACAGGAGGGGAGCCACAGTGACTATCTAACTTTAACCACAACAGAAGAGGGGATGTGTCTTTAATCTTGGCTCTCTCCACACATTAGGCACCTGAGGATTCCCAGATCTGAATTCTCTTCTGAAATAGGCTACCTAAGTCCTTTCTTCAGAAAGTGGACAGGATCAGGTCTTTCATTCAAAATGTGTCCCCCTTTACCCAACTGCTTTTACTTAACCAGGGTGTGTGAGAAATTCAGTCCTCTAGTGATCTCAAGCAGACTTGATCAAGCATCTCCAGCCTCCCAGTAGTGTGCGACAATCATCAGAATGTGGGGAATACCTGTTTGTTGACTCACAGAAACTATTCCCTATCTCAGGGCAAGGAAAGGATTGAATGTTGCTCCTCCGCAATTTATGCAGAAAGCTCTAATCATTAGGCTAGCAAATAAAAGGGGATGTAAGTGGTTTCTGGGATAAATGCAATACATTGTGAGGGGACATTTTACCTAACTTCAATGTTGTAAAAGTTATATTGCTATTTGAAAAGACTATTAATGGCACTGTACAATTTACCACCAATATAGTGTTCTTCAAACCTCACTAAAACCTACAGTCATGAATTGCTGATCCCTCTGGTGCCTAAGACTTGAACTGAAATCAGCTAACATGCACATGCACATGGTATTTCATGGCTAAGAGCTTTTTTTGTTCTTTACTATCATTGATGTAATACTAATTGCTTTAAAAAGCAAACATCACAAAATTCTTTTCTTTGGAGTTTTGTCAGAAACTGGAAACACCAGACAGTGGATACGAGCATGTGAATCATGCTCTTCTCTTTCTTCTTCACACCATCAAAGATACATCTGTATGATTTTGATGCACTGTTAAACTGCAGTTTTCTAAAGGCCACAAATGGGAGGTGGGACGCAGTCATCATCTGTCCGCAGCATCCCAGTATGCAATATCCCGAAATGCAATAACTTTCAGCAAGGAGTAAATTCATAGCTGCCTAGGGAAATACTAAGGACGATTAGTACTATCTGTACATATTTTCAGGGAGCAATTATATTCTGAAAATTTAAGAGCAAAAATTGCAATCATCATTCAAACCCAAATAAAGATTTTAAATACTTTATCCTAACAACGTCCCCAAAGCACATTCACTTGCCGCCAAGATCAAATAAAAATGTGACTTTCATTCCTAATATCTTATCATGTTATTCTGCCACCGCTTACAGTTTAATTCAGCTTATAGTAGGTAAACAAAATATTATGGAACTGACATACCAGTAGCAAGCATTCCACTGTTTTCCTTCTTCTTCCTAGCTCTCACCAGCCAAGTTGCAAAGAACCTGTCTGTCCAAGAGCAATGAAAATACGTAAACTGAAAACACAACAATTTTTTTTAAATGAAAGAGACAGAGTTCCTGCAGGTATTCATTTTTCTCTGTGTGCTGGTATCAGAGCATAAACATACAGGCAGAAAATCTTAATTAAGTATGACTGTTCCAAATCTTTTAAAGTTTTTGTTGCTTCTAAGGTAGTGATTTCCATTAAAAAGCCAATGACTGAACCAAAAGCCACAGGCCATGTAAATTACTTATCTATTGACTAGTCAGTAGAAAGTGCACAGTTGCAAAGAGTGAACCGGTTTTGCATGGAGACACCTTGGCTTTAACAATAAATGTCAAGTGTAATTTGGGACTAAAACCAAAGAAGTGAGTGGCTGCCTTTAGATACAATCTGACAGTTCAAATACATTTGTAAAACTTGAGGGAGCCTAATCACAGAATCACAGAATCGCTGAGGTTGGAAGGGACCTCTGGAGATCATCTAGTCCAACCCCCCTGCTCAAGCAGGGTCACCTACAGCACATTGCACAGGATTGCATCCAGGTGCGTTTTGAATATCTCCAGAGAAGGAGACTCCACAACCTCTCTGGGCAACCTGTTCCAGTGCTCTGTCACCCTCACAGTGAAAAAGTTTTTCCTCATGTTCAGATGGAAGCGTCTGTGTTCCAGTTTGTGCCCGTTGCCTCGCGTCCTGTCGCTCAGCACCACTGAAGAGAGTCTGGTCCCATCCTCTCGACACCCTCCCTTCAGATACTTGTACACATTGATAAGATCCCCTCTCAGCCTTCTCTTCTCCAGGCTAAACAGGCCCAGCTCTCTCAGCCTTTCCTCATAAGAGAGATGCTCCAGTCCCCTCATCATCTTTGTGGCCCTTCGCTGGACTTGCTCCAGTAGTGCCACATCCCTCTTGTACTGGGGAGCCCAGAACTGGACACAGCACTCCAGATGGGGCCTCAGCAGGGCTGAGTAGAGGGGGAGGATCACCTCCCTCGACCTGCTGGCAACATTCTTCCTGATGCACCCCAGGACACCATTGGCCTTCTTGGCCACAAGGGCACATTGCTGCCTCATGCTTAACTTGGTGTCCACCAGCACTCCCAGGTCCTTCTCCACAGAGCTGCTTTCCAGCAGGTCAACCCCCAACCTGTACTGGTGACTGGGGTTATTCCTCCCCAGGTGCAGGACCCTGCACTTGCCTTTGTTGAACTTCAGGAGGTTCCTCTCTGCCCACCTCTCCAGCCTCTCCAAGTCTCTTTGAATGGCAGCACAGCCCTCTGGTGTATCAGCCACTCCTCCCGGTTTGGTATCGTCAGCAAACTTGCTGAGGGTGTACTCTGTCCCTTCATCCAGGTCATTGATGAAGAAGTTGAACAAGACTGGACCCAGTACTGACCCCTGGGGGACACCGCTAGCTACAGGCCTCCAACTAGACTCTGCGCCGCTGATCACAACCCTCTGAGCTCTGCCATTCAGCCAGTTCTCAATCCACCTCACTGTCCACTCATCTAAACCACACTTCCTGAGCTTGTCTATGAGGATGCTATGGGAGACAGTGTCAAAAGCCTTGCTGAAGTCAAGGTAGACAACATCCACTGCTCTGCCCTCATCTACCCAGCCAGCCATTCCATCAGAGAAGGCTATCAGATTGGTTAAGCATGATTTCCCCTTGGTGAAGCCATGCTGACTACTCCTGATCACCTTCTTGTCCTCCACATTCTTGGAGATGGCTTCCAGGATGAGCTGCTCCGTCACCTTTCCAGGGATGCAGGTGAGGCTGACTGGCCTGTAGTTCCCTGCGTCCTCCTTCTTGCCCTTTTTGAAGACTGGGGTGACATTGGCTTTCTTCCAGTCCTCGGGCACCTCTCCTGTTCTCCATGACCTTTCAAAGATGATGGAGAGTGGCTTAGCAATAACATCCGCCAGCTCCCTCAGCACTCGTGGGTGCATCCCATCAGGGCCCATGGATTTGTGGGTGTCAAGTTTGCTTAAATGATCTCTAACCCCACTCCTCCTCCACCAAGGGAAAGTCTTCCTCTCTCCAGACTTTCTCTCTTGCCTCCAGGCTCTGGGGTTCCTGAGGGCTGGCCTGACCAGTAAAGACTGAAGCAGAGAAGGCATTCAGTAACTCTGCCTTCTCTGCATCCTTTGTCACCAGGGCACCCACCCCATTCAGCAAAGGCCCCACATTTTCCCTAGTCTTCCTCTTGCTACTGATGTATTTGAAGAAGCCCTTCTTGCTGTCCTTGACATCTCTTGCCAGACTTAATTCCAAACAGGCCTTAGCCTTCCTCGTCACATCCCTGCATACTCTGACAAGGTTCCTATATTCCTCCCAAGTGGCCTGTCCCCCTTTCCACTTTCTGTATACTTCCTTCTTCTGCTTGAGTTTTGCCAGGAGCTCCTTGCTCATCCATGCAGGTCTCCTGCCTCCTTTGCTTGACTTCCTACTCATAGGGATGCACCGCTCTTGAGCCTGGAGGAAGTGATGTTTGAATATTAACCAGCTCTCTTGAACGCCCCTTCCTTCTAGGGCCCTAACCCATGGGATTCCTCCAAGTAGGTCCCTGAAGAGGCCAAAGTTTGCTCTCCTGAAGTCCAGGGTTGCGATCCTACTTGGTGCCCTGCTGCCTCCTCGCAGGATCCTGAACTCCACCATCTCATGGTCACTGCAGCCAAGGCTGCCCCCGACCTTCACATCTTCCACCAGTCCTTCTTTGTTTGTTAGTACCAGGTCCAGCAGCACACCTCTCCTTGTTGGCTCCTCCACCACCTGTGTCAAGAAGTTGTCACCAATGCTCTGCAGGAACCTCCGGGACTGTTTGTGCCTAGCTGTGTTGTCTTTCCAGCAGATATCAGGGTGGTTGAAGTCCCCCATGAGAACCAGGGCCTGGGATTGTGAGGCTACTTCCAGCTGTCTGTAGAAGGCCTCATCGACTTCCTCTTCCTGATCAGGTGGCCTGTAGTAAACACCCACAACAGTGTCACCCATGCTAGCCTGCCCTTTAATCCTTACCCATAAGCTCTCGACTCGCTCTTCATCCACCCTAGGCACAGCTCAATACATTCCAGTTGCTCTCTCACATAAAGAGCAACTCCACCACCTCGCTTTCCTGGCCTGTCTTTCCTAAAAAGCACGTAGCCATCCATGACAACATTCCAGTCATGCGAGCTATCCCACCATGTCTCTGTAACGGCAATGAGATCACGGCCCTGTGACCGCACACACATCTCTACTTCTTCCTGTTTATTCCCCATGCTGCGTGCGTTGGTGTACAGGCATTTCAGGGAGGTGATCGAGCATGCAGGTTTCCCAGGAGGGATACAAGAGGATCCTCCATAGCCACGTCCCATGCGCACTTCCCTGGCTGCATTCACCTGCTGGAGGCATCCTGACTTGAGCAGTCTTTTGCCAACTACCCTGGCACTATAACTCTCCCCTTCCCCCATCTTTCCTAGTTTAAAGCCCTCCTTACCAGGTTGGCCAACCTGTTGGCAAAGACCCGCGTGCCCTGCCTCGTGAGGTGGATCCCATCTCTTGCCATGAGTTGTCGATCTTCAAACAGGGTCCCATGGTCGTAGAAACCAAAACCCTGTTGCCAACACCAGCGGCGCAGCCAGTCGTTAACCTGGAAAGTCCGTCTCCTCCTCCTCTCATCCATCCCCCTCACTGGCAGGATTGAGGAGAAGATGACCTGGGCTCCCAGACCCTTGACCACCATCCCCAGAGCTCTGAAATCCTGCTTGATGGTCTCCAGTTTGCCCTTGGTGTCATTGGCGCCCACATGGAAGAGCAGCAGTGGGTAATAGTCCAAAGCGTGGACAAGCCTTGGCAGTCTTTGCATGACATCTCTCACACGAGCCCCCGGCAGGCCACAAACCTCTCTAGACAAGAGGTCAGGTCAACAGATAGATGCCTCCCTCCCCTGCAGCAGGGAGTCCCCCACAACAATCACCCGCCGCTTTTCCGGGCGTTCCGGCAGGGCACAGGGTCTGTTGTCCCAGGTACTTCCCTGGCAGCCATACCCATCTCCTCCTCATCCTGGAGGGCACTAAACCTGTTCTTCAGCTTCAGGTCTTCAGGAGGATTAGGAGCCTTTCTTCTCCCACGAGCAGTGACCAGTTTCCAGCCTTCTTCTACGGTGTTATGATGTACCGTTTCACACGGCACAGAGCCCTCTGGCAACTCCACTGCTGCAGGGGGTTGGGACTCCTGGAGCTGCACAGTTTCCGAGAATACCCTGTCTATCTCTTGCTCTGCTTCTCGGATGCTGCGCAGCCTACTGACCTCCTCCTGTAACTCCCTTACCTGACGACACAACTCGTCAACAGCAGCACACCTCCTGCAGGAGAGCTGGCTGCCAGCCCAGGCCTCCCGGAGAGGCCCCAAGCACTCCCTGCAGCCTGAGACCTGTAGGGCTGCATCTACTGTCAGAGGGTCGGTCTGGGTCCAAGCCTCTGACACAGCAACTCCAACAGCCACTGGGGAATGCGCTGTGCGGCGTGTCACGACCATACTTGAGGAAGTATACACCACAGGGAACAGAAACGAAGGTACCTTCGCGCGTCCCTTCGCGCACCCTGCTGCGCAAACTGCTGCGTCTGTTCACTACCTCTGGGAGCTGCGCTCTAGGCCTGGCTCTTATATAGGCCTCTCCCTAGCACTGACTCACAGGGTGCTTGACCGCCCTAATCAAGGGCCACCGGGATCAAAGGCCCCAACTCCCTCTGGTCAGGGGCAACCAAGAGAGCTCGTTAGCAGCAGCCACTCCTAGCTAGAGCTTTTCCCACGAGCTTTTCCCAGGAGAAGTCAAGGCCTCCTGCAGTTGTCCTTGCCTAGCTTCCCCTTTCCTGTTCACAGCAATCACCTTCTAGGTCCTCGGGGGTCCTCAGAAAGCCCACAACTTCCAACAAGATCCTCAAGTTCTAGTCAGAGCCCAACCACTGCTGCGCAAACTGCTGCGTCTGTTCGCTGCCTCTGTTAGCTGTGAATTAAGCAAAACTGTAAGGCTAAAGCATAAATCCATAGTAACTGGTGATTCCTAAGGGTGTAAAAGATCGATCCAAAAAGTAGTCTGCCATCATCAAGAGAACACCAAGAAATGCAAGGGGGGCTCAATACCTGCCTTCCTTTGCCCTCCATGTTACAGACAAGCAAGCTTGGTTAGACCACCTGGGAACATGCAGCTCACTGCTTGTGAGTTATGTGGGTGTAGGGGCATGAGTGAGCAAAACATATGGAAGACTAAGTGTGAGTTAAATCATTTTTGTTTAAAGTAAGTATCACCTTCCCTTTCCAAAAGATCTCCCGTTGAATTTCTTTGCATTACTTTCCTCCAGCAGAAGACTGTCTCTCTAAAAAAGCCCTTCTTAAACTGTTTCACTTTGTACATAGTTCTTAACATTTTCTTTGGTCTGGAAGAGTGTGAGTGCCCTTAAAGCTTGTCTGTCAGTGTTGGAAGATCCCTACTCTCTCTCTTTGCAGAAGAGGAAGAGGAGATCATGGTCATATACAAAATGCATTATTCAAAATCTAATTGATGAGAAATATTTGTGTGTGTTTTTAGAGCCAAAGAAAACAGCTTTTTTTCTTATGTAGTAGCATAGAAGATGGAAACTATAACAATTTAAAAGTGGGTACAAAATTCAACGGACTTGCAAAATGTGGTTTATGGGACAATATATGTGCTGAAAAAGAGGTAGTGAAAATGGTAATTTTGCTTGGCTAAATCTGGATGTACATTTTTTGTCAGAGGCTAAAGTAGTACATTTTAGCGATATAAGTAAGTCT
The DNA here is from genome assembly GCF_036417845.1 of Apteryx mantelli. NCBI lineage: Eukaryota > Metazoa > Chordata > Aves > Apterygiformes > Apterygidae > Apteryx > Apteryx mantelli. The sequence goes on from NC_089980.1 coordinate 103,561,181, forward strand.
GAAATAAAATATAGCTACTTACTTTTGATTAAGTCAGAACTATATTCGTTACATTTTCTTCAGTACAAGAGATCATTGTTTTAAAAAGACAGCAATTGCTTTTCATTATGCAAAGAGATTAATCTTAAGTAGAAAGCTCGTGTACCATTTTTAAAAGTCAAATCAGAAAATGTTTCATACAAGAACTATATAATTGGTATATAAAAGTAATAAAATAAATTTCATAAGAGGATGAAATCATTGTGCTCTCATCTAAGGAGGAATATAAATGTGTATGGGAGAAAAACATGCAGTATCATTGCGGGTGATCTACCATATGAGTCTAGGAGCCTATTCTTAGAAGATCTTGCTGTCCACAGGTCAGTATTTTTGAGAACATCATAATTTTTGCTATTCCTGCTTAAAAATCAGTGTGGATATTTACTGTTTAAAGGGCACTTTTTAAAGTATTGGAAACAGAGGACCATATCCTTCTTTGAAGTTGACAATTTAATCTCTGGCTTCAATAGGAGTGGAGACCTCCATGATCATTTTCTCTTTTCTTCATTTAGCATTATCCCTTTTCTATACAAATGTATATTGCCACCTAACATTTGGGGAAGAATTTTCTTGCATCTATGATGGTTTAGAGAGATAAGAAAGCAAGGTTTGGAGGTGGAGGTAACATCTTTTATAACACTAACTGATATATTTGTAAAAAATAAAAATCTTTCAGGCACACAAGTCCTCCTTAAGGTCTTCGCCACAACAAAACTGAGTTTTGAGTATGTATTTATCAATAATAACAAAATCATATAGGCCTTTTTAAATTAAAGTTTACTAATAAAAAATAAAATACAAATGTTCAGTAAGCACTATTATCATTATGTTGTTTTTTAAAAGTAACTTGTCCAAAAGGATCATCCATTAAAATGATTTAAAAAAAAAACAGCCTAAATTTAAAACTTCATTGTCCTTCTACAGCAGGGATGAACTGATCGTGATATGAACTGTGTTGGACCTCCTCCACAACACTGGACTCTCACAAAGTAACTCCAAAAGGAAGATTGAAGTAGCTGATTCTCTTTGCATGATGACATATCTGTTTAAGAAATGGGTATCACTCTGATTTTTTAAATCTTTTTTTATAAATTTAGATTCTAAATTTTTAATCTGATTTTTAAAAAATCCTACAAATACTGTAAGTATTTTGAGAAAAAATTTTAACTAAAGATTTTCTCCAGAAAAAACATCAACAGTTTCACTCAAACCTAAGCATTTTTAGCAAGAAAAATAATATGTAATTTTAGCTTTTTTTTACCGATGAAAAAGTACTTTCACTATGAAACAAGCTACAGATTCCTGTCTGGGCCCATTCTGGTTCCATTTAAATCAGTGTCAGTTAGGGGTAACTTCCCCGGGCACTACAGCTCACACAAAGGCAATAATGGAGTGCTAAATGAGACCTTTAGTCTTCATATGACTAAAGCAGATATTGTTGAAGACAAACTGATATTGGTTTGTCTAAAGCGATTTAAAAAGTCTTTTAGAGCTCTTTTTAATATTAATGGCCCCACCTTCAGATATGATTAAGGTCTACACAGCAGAACTGCAGGGAAGGCAAAAGGTCACTGAAAGCCTTGTCCAGTCTCAGGCTAGACTTCACACAGACTGGAAAAATAAATAACATACACATCCGTCAGGGAAATTCTCCCCACAGAACTGCACCAAACACTCCAATCTACACAACTCTATTTTGTGATGTTATTGAAATCAGGGTTATCTTCTTCAGGCCTAATTATTAATTTGTAGTTTGGTTTTGAGCAGCAGCTCTGCAAAATACGTGTCAGTTCCACCCTGAATCTAAAAAAAGCACTCTAAATACACGCTTGTGCATCCTTATTTTAGGAAGGTGTTTTAGCATACATTTAGCTTTAAGTATGCGTTCAAGATATACATACACAGAGAACTGAAGATAGCATTAGTTTTTATAAAACAGAGAAGACAGAGCTCAAGTCAACAAGACCTAGTTTTATGAAGTTAGAAGCTCTTCCAATGACTACAGGGCAGAATGGTAAGAGAAAGATTTAACTTTGACATTGAAGACGATACATTTTTATTCATTAGACAAAAGAGTAATGAACCTCTTATGTGTCATTTGTTAGGACTGAAACGTGTTTTGACTAAGCAGAATGAAGTAAGCTAACATTAGATTTTATTTTTTTATGCAAATAAGTGGCTCTATGCTTAAATCAACAGACTGTGATGTCTGCATTATTATGGGGTCATAAAGGCCATGTGTTATAATTTAACAAATATATAGGTTTGCTAGTTTGAAAATAAAAAGATGTTAAAGAATGATTCTTTGGAGCTGTTTCCCAAAATGATGACTTAATGAACATGGTTCATCTTTTTTCTGTCATACCAAATTTTGAATATGAATACATTTACATTAGAACTGAATTCAGTTTAGCAACAAGAGTGCTACCTTTTATTTAGTTTTGAGGGTTTTTGAGCAAACGCAGCTCTCTACAAAAGCTTTGTTTAAGACTCTTTAGAGGGAACGAAGCCAATAGACCTGGCAAAACTTCAACAAAAATAATAGAACTTAACTAAACTGTTACAAATTGATTTCTGTGGATTATACAGCTGAGATATTGCCTCTAGGCAGCCCAAGATTATTCACACTCTGGGGTACAACTCAAAAATAAATTTACAAAGTTCCTTATTGGCTAGTATGAACAGAAGCCAGTGTAAGTAACAGAAAATTGCACAAAGTAGGTCAGAAGAAAGTCCTTAAAGGAGCCCTCACTCTCACTAGGATAGAGCAAATGTAGCCTATTTGCATGTCACTAAGGAGATGAAGTGGCATCTAACATACAGCAAAGTCTATAATAATTCTCCAGAGAAGATAAGTAGCTGAGATGTGGGGCACAAAAGAATCAAACTCAATCAAATGATGAGTGTAAGGAGTCATAAAAAGCTTGTAAAAAAGATGCAAATAATTGTATTTTTGCACCATCCACTGCTTTCAAAAGCACTTTTCTTATTGTTCCTGTAACTTACTCTGATTCAAAGACAAATTTGCAATTAATTACAGTGAGGCTTTCTTATGCTCACTGTTCTCAGAAAAAATGTTTAAATTATATTCTTATCCTTACAACTTCTAAGGACAGGATAACAAGATGGATACCCCAGTCAGAATCTTCTGCTAGTCATTAAAGATCCATTGATTAAAAGGATAAAAAAAAAATTGTTACAGTAGAATCAATGACTTGTTTTCTTTTTATAAGTAGCTCTCCATTCTTTCTTGATAATGATAAGAGGATTCAGATTTCTTATTCATGATTTTCCAAGTAGAGGATGATTTTATCTGCTTGGCACGCAAGCAGGGAAGTAACACATACTATGTGGCACATAAGCAGAAGGAAGTATGACAGAATGCATGAGGAACTCCTTTAGATAAGAAAGGACTTATGGAAGATCATTTTGAGTATTTAGATTTCTTTTTCCAAAATGTTAATTCTGTTCAAGGATGTACCTCTTTTACAAGTAGCTTCCCTCTTTCTTATTTGAAAAGGTGAATTGTGTTTAACTCAAAGAGTGAGAGTTTTACTGAATTTTCTTTTCAGCATGATATGAAGACTGAAACAGCTATTTGGACACAGAAAAAAATCTGGCCTTTTCTCCAATGGACAACCCAAATCCATAAGACCAAAATCCAGGAAAAGTTTAAAAAAATTACAAGGAATTTTCTGGGTTCAGAGCTGAATTTGAATTTCAAAGGACAAAATGACTATTGTGTGCAAGAAAGAGTAAAAAAGAGTTATAAATTAAAATAATGTTTTCTATAAGGCCTTAAAGTTAATAAACTTCATGTTTCTTAGTCTTTTTTAAAGGATCAACACTAGCAAGAATATTACTGCAACTGTTGTCATCACAGAAATACACATTCTCAATGTAATAATGTAGTGACATGACAGTTCTCTGAGACAGTTTACTAGAAAGCAGCAATTTCATGCATGTAGAAACTCCTGTCTGGGTGGACCATCACAACAAGCATTTGCTTGTAAAGCAGCTCAGAGCTACTTCTCTAGAATGCCTCTATTAGTTAGTGGAGAAAGATTTCTGTCACACTCAAACTGAGGCATAAAAGTGATGGGCAAACTATTCTGTCCATTACCTATCTTTCTCCATGGACAAAAGAAGGCATCTTGTCAAGCAGGGTCAACAAGACACTTACCTTTTAGATGGCTAAGCTAGGTGAAATTAATTCTTTTCTAAACAACGTAGAACACATACTTCCTATTTCCAGGTTTACCCTTTAAACTACAAGAAGCCACAGTAACCAATCAAATCTAAGCAATAATTCATTATAATTATGTAGCAGTGGCGGAGTAAGTATACAAAAGCCTTTAAATGCTAATTAACCTTAGGAAATGAAAAATGAAAAGTGACTGAATATGCATCCTAATAAATGCAGGATAAATTATGCTGCAGTGACAGCTCAGACAAAAAACTCCTTTCTCAGTAAAAAGAAAAGAAAAGAAAAGAAAAGAAAAGAAAAGAAAAGAAAAGAAAAGAAAAAGGAAAGGAAAGGAAAGGAAAGGAAAGGAAAGGAAAGGAAAGGAAAGGAAAGGAAAAAGGAAAGGAAAGGAAAAGAAAAGAAAAGAAAAAAAGAAAAGAAAAGAAAAGAAAAGAAAAGAAAAGAAAAGAAAAGAAAAAAGAGGTGATTTCACATTTAGACTGAACTCTCACTTTTTGAATATTAAGTTTGTAAAGGGAAATTAATATAGGGTATCTAAGCCTGCAGTGAAATGCCCAGAGCTTTCATATATTTTTCTCACATACAACATCTTCAAAATATTGTGACTCTTCAGTCTGTGGTCTGACAAAAGTTTGCTCACCTCTCCTCATCATGAGGGGAATGATTCTTAAGAGAATGTTTCAAAGTTTTCAGCTGCAGCAGAAGAGCTCAGCCTTATTCTCATCTTCCCGTCTATCTTCCCTCATCCCCATTTCCCCTCCAAAATAGGCAACTCCAGTTTCATCTGAATCTTTTATTTTCCTTACTTCCCTAGTAAAATAAGAGAGAGGGATCTAAGCTCCATTTGCTCCATCTTCCAAAAACTTCCCTTTCCAATAGCTTTCTCATCATCTGCTGCTTTCCTACCTACTTTCTCTAGGGGAAAGAAGTCGGTTAGAGAGGTATAGCTTCCTTCCCATAGCACTCCTGCTTCTCTCAGTGTACCAACAGATATTGTTCAGGGAAGGAAGCAAGACAATCTATTGCATTTTGGAAACATTTCCAAACTAAATTGACCATCAGCCCCGATTTTTCAAAATTCTTATCACTCTGGGAGCACCTGAATTCAGTGTGAAGAAATTTAATATAAGCTAAGACATCAAAATTCAGAACCTAGGAACCTCAAATCAGGAGATAAATTTAACGGAATGCAATTTTATGCATTAAGTCACCTGCCTATAAAATAAGTATATTCACCTTCTGAAGTGTTGTGAATATGAACTCTTTGTAAAGCACTCAGATTTCACACGATGAACTGTAAAGCTACTGAGAAAATAATATTTATTTCAGAAAACAGTTTAATTAATGTGTAGTAAATGATATATAATATATGTGGGCATTATCAAAAAGCAAAATCAAACATATGGAAATGTGTTTCCAACCTTAATTCAGGATGATTTACATATATGTTATGTACACATACATGTAATCTCGAGGTGAAAAAAATTTGATTTGATTAAAGATCTCATCATTGTAATTTTGTGAGTGGTACATTACCTACACAGAAATTATGCAGACGGTCCCAGAAAGCATTAAAAATTCTTATAATATACTATGTTGGATTTTGAATAGGGCATGTTTCAGGGAAAACAATCAGTTCTAAAATGTGGGAACATTTTAGAGAGAAAATGGTTTATGAAAATTATTAGGCTTTTCTAACTGGAAAGAGCTTTGAGAAAAAAATATAGAAGATACATTTAAGATGTTTCATTAAAAAACTTACGTTTTCCTGTTACAAACAAACAACCCATGAGCTTACTGTTACATCTTTCAGACTCTTATAGAACCAGAAGCTAAAAGTTACATGGCCCTGCTGAGCATCTGGGACTTTCTACTCTGAAGCTATATAAAGTCCACATTTTTTACTCTGGAAGGGTAATAGATACAAGACTTTTAGCAGTCATCTGTGCGTGACTAAATATTACCCTCCTTTACTCAGACCAGCCTGTTCTGGAGATAAAATTCTTTAGCTGAGGGAGAATTAAGTTTGATTTTTAAAAGATAGGGCAGCCATTTAAAACTGCTAAGAGAATTAGCGCATTAAAGATACTCCTAGCTGAACAGGTTTGTGGACAGAAGAGTGATAAGTAGATAAAATATCAGAGGCATAACAATTGCAGTTAATGATCTGATCCTACTATTTATGATATGTTTATTACTCTTGCAACAGTCAATGTCTCTGTAATAAAAATAAGTAGCTGAACAGGCTAAAATCATAACAAGCCATTAATCTGCATTCAGGTATTATTTTTAATGGACAGACAGTTGTAAGATATGGACAAAAAAGTGGATGAACCACAATATAAGAAAGGTATTTCTGACAAGACTAAAAAGAGAACAGATCAGACAACCTTTCTAGCACAGGAAGGGCCAGTCTGAACACCCTACCTTTCCATTCATACCTGGAATGTCCAGAACCTGGATTTCAAGGACACACACTGAGTCTCATTTCTCCTACTGAAACAAAGACAAGGAAAATCCCACAATCTTAGTAAAGGGCATCATCATTATATGCTGATCAGATGTTTCAGACTTCAAAAACATCCCAGGATACCAGAAAGGTGAAAGGATTGAGTTAATCTGAGTTTAAGTGAGTTAATTTAAGTCTGAGCGATGTGGATGCTACAAGTCAAGAAATCCAGAAGTGGTTTGATATCGGCAAGTTGCAGGCAAATCATTAGTCACCTTCTCCCAGTAAATCGGTGTATTCAGTCTGTTCTGTCAATTCAGAAGCCAAAGGAGGGATAAGGTGTGGCACCCTCTCTGATAAATTCAAATGACCTACTGGAGAATGCGTTCTGTGTCTTACATTTATACCTACACTCTTTCATTAAATATAATTACTACTACGCTTACTCTAGTGCCTAGGAGCCTTCATCCTAGACCAAGAGCTGTACTAGAATCTGCATTATACATAATAAACTTTCATTACAGCAGTGCTTGAGGTCCATGTGGTACAAAGAGAAAAAAGGCAACACTGTCACTGATGGCAATAACGTCTCACTAGAAAGCACACTGATTACCACTGTCTCCACAGAAGAATGTAAAAGATCTTAAGTTCTTGAAACAGTGGGAACACTACAACGATACCTCCTCTTGGTACAGAGTCAGGAGGGAACCAAGAAACAGACAACACCTAGTTGACAGGCTTTCCAAAACTGCCTTCAAACCATTCTCCATCTTGTTCTGTACTATTCATTTAAAATACTTTTAATAATTTCAAGTAATTCCAAACTTATAATTCAACCTGAAGTCTCTTCCCATCCATCTGTGGCCATTTTTGCCTCACAACAGATTGGTAAAGATTAGAAACACAGCCTTGGGAAAGGATGCAGCTTGGAAAGCAAGAAGCAAAAAGACACCACAGACTACACTGGCAAAGAGCTGCTAGGACTCTAAGAAATGAGGCAATGAAGAGAGTGGACAGGAATCAGTCAGGGGAACAGAAAGCCCTGCTACAACATGTAAGAGCAGAAAATACATCTGCTACGTATTCAGAGCAGCTAAAATCTAGAAACAATGAAAACAAGCACTCTGTTTGCAAGAAGTGAGCCTAGAATTCCCTGAAAACTCCATTTTTTCTATTGGATCTATGTTGTAGGACCTCAGGAACTCTATAGAAAAGGCAATGTCTTTTGACAGGTATGGCATAATTCAAGCTTAAGTGTGCTGAGAGGATTTTGATTCTTATACTCTGCTGTGTGTCCATATGCAGTTCCTGCTGATGCAGAATTGGATATTTGCCATGCAGATCTGTGAGCAGATTTACATTTACCCTTTTGATTTAACAGCAGAAGGAAACATACTGATATTTCAAACAGTACAACATACCATGATCCATTTCTTGCAGGGTCTCTTATGTTCTTCAAGAAGAACTACAAATCATCATCATTATTATTATTATTGTTATTGGATATTGATTTAAAATGGATTAGATTTGAAATAAAATAAATATCCACTTACAAATGGCTTAGGAGGGTTTCTTAATCTAAGTATCTAATCTAAGTATTTGTTCTAATTTTAATACATGCACGATACTTTCCCTAAGGCAGCGATGACTGATACAGTCTACAGACTGTCAGAATTGTGGTGGTTTACACTAACACAATTCACTTGAAATATGCTCCAGCTATGGAAATGACACATTCTTTATTAACTAACATATTTTGCTTATGACGTATTTCTGCACATGACAGCCATCACTGTAACGCATGCTATACAAGAACGTTTCAGTCTTCAGCCTAAAACATCAGCTTGCTTGTGTCCTGACAGCAAAAGACACAAGTCTGTCATGCCATTTTCAAAGGTATTCATCTGACTGAGCAGCGGTCTCCACCCTTCTATAAATGCCATCTTAAAGCTAAGTATTATCATGTTAAGAACCACAACTTTTAAGAGAAAAATAGATGATGAAACAATATGCAGTCTCTATGCATTTTTAACTTCCTTAAACTTTACCAGCTCCTGTAACACTTACTGTCATTATGGACTCCATCTGTTTCTGTAAAGGTGCACAAAAAACTTACTTTCCATTTCCCTTCTCTATAGAGAGTTTTTAGCTATTTAGACTTCCTAACCTACAAACTCACTTCAGGTTAGAGTTCTGAAGTAGGGTGTTGTCTTTTATTTACACTCTCAAATAATGTTGTTTCTCTTCTTTTTCCAGTATGTTCTTATTAGGACAGACTAACACATTTCATAAAGGAAAATTTAATAACTAGGTTCAATAATTTTACTTCATATCACATGCTACACAAATTATTCATAAAACCAATATATACCAGTATTATATTCTATAACATCTCCAACCTTCAGTTCCTACTTTTCTCCTAGATTCATCTGACTCTCCTTTTTCAAAGTATATCCAACTCTCATATGTAAGGAGGATGGCTGATTAAATGACATTCCTAAGCCTTATACCTTTTATATTATACAAATTATATTTTTCACCATCCTTCTTTTTTAAGCTCTCCAAACTGCAGTGCTACTGAACAAAGGGTACTACAAGACAAACATACTCTTCAGAGGACAAACCCTTGGCTCTACTGTTTCTACTTCTGGGCCACTGAAGAGAGGCTTTTCTCTGTGCATGCAACCATCAGCATGAAAATATCTGACAAACAGGATTGCAGATAGGAGAATAAAGTTCTAAATAAGAAAGCACAAGATAAATTTATCATTGAGAACTCAAGTGTGTTAGTGAAGGAAGAGCACTGTTTTCACTTTAGTCCAAGATTGGTCATTTAGCAGACTGGATGACTTTCAGAAGCCATTTTCTCCATTGTGAAGCCTGTCTATATATCAGCATTCTACCTGATCCTTTTTAATACTCAGGGAGAAGACACATACCAGGGAGTGAGGGAAGCAGATTATACAGCAGATAACAACAACTTGGTGAAGACAGACTTTCCATGACAGTTGACGTAATGTATTTGTCAGAGATATTACCTGCAGTTCCATCTCTCAGCAGGGATAACTAGCCAAAATACAAGCACTGCATTGGCACAACTGTGCTACTCGTTTGGTGTTACTCTGAACCACGCCTCTTTAGCAATGTAGTCATAGACACTGTCAAACCTTGCATGGTTCTTGGCGCACTTTGTGAGGCACTGTGCACCTTCAGTCAGACAGCGATACAAATAGGACCATAGCGTCAGACAAAATCAGATGTAGCTGATTAGCTACAGACAACATTCAGGTCTCTTTCTAATAATAACCACAATTTCTTTTTCATAAATAACTTAACTGTTTCAATTTTTTTTAACTGAAGGCCAAATGTGATTGAAAAAACACCTTATTAAATACAAAAACTAAAGTGAAAATGTCAGCCTGTTCCCATATACGAAGAATCCCCAGATAAGATAGTGATAATTTAGTTAGCAGTACAAAGAAAAATATTTTCAATGTAAACTTAGATTTTATGCAAACAGCTGCAAACCAGGTACCACAACAGCGTTACTTTAGATGGGTGCTGTTCTAAAAAGAACCTTTAAAATGGTTTGCAGTTTACATAATATCCAGCAACTGATAACGATGCTAGTTATTATTTGGTCATTGCTGTTTTTAAAAAAGAAAGACAGCATGTCAAAAAATGATAACAGAAGTTTCTATATGAACACTTATTTCGAAAGCATGCTGCATATGCCACTTTTTAATCTGTTATGAATTCACTGAGTATATCCAGTTTTATATAGTGCATTCATTCTAAACTGAATCTAATATATCTATATATATTTGCAACCAATTATTATCACTGCAGTTGGCCAGCAAGGTTCTAATTTAACTTTTATCTAGCTGTACCTTTCCAAAATATTATCTATGAGTTGAAAACCTCAATTTTTCATTTTAACATTCATTTGATATTCCAAATGCCTGGTACATAGAGGATCCGAAAGTACACAAAGTCCACAGGTCATGTGGGCTGTGTGAAGCTTTGGTATGCAGACACATGCAGAGACACAGCTTTCCTGGCCATCCTACTGAACTTACGATTTTCTTATGCACCACCACCTCACATCCTGGCAGTAAAATAGCCTCTAATGAACAAAACCATGAAGGCCACTTCATTAGCACTTAGATGACTTAGCAGTTTTGACCAGTGAAATCATATTTTTGCACCTGCCAGATAATGCATTATTTTTCAGGCATGCACCCTCTTTGCTTCAAATTAAAAGGAAAAAAAAAATCTTTTCTTATGCAGAGAACATTCAAAGCCAGCCGCATTGCCAGTAACACGTTATCTACGCAGCACAAACATAACCCCATGCCCTTATCACATATTTTATCACTGTAAATCAGCTATCTCCTCACTGAAATAGTCCCCATCCTGCATCACAATGCAACAACAAGATCCAAACCAAAAATACTTTAAATTGCAATTATTCTCCTACAAACTTTGTGGGTGGAAGGAGCATGTTTAGCAAATGATGCACCTTGAATTACTGTTCCTAAAACACTACAACTACATATTTTGCAGTTTGGATTTGTGAATGTCAGTGGATTCAACTCAGTGGCTAAAGATGCTCCTGCCACAAGATATCCACCCATGCCTGTTCCTTGATTGATATTGCTAGACAGGAGCATGGAATAGCTCCAGACCCACTGCAGTTTGCAGCCCAACATAGTCATGTAAACTGACACCCATTTTCTCTACTTTTCTGCATTCTAAGTTACCTTAGATGCTTGACTGCAAATGCCTCAGCTCAGGAAAAAGCTCACCTACACTTCCGTTAGTCCTCCCATTTGTAACAGCAAGATCTGCTACAAGGCAAACAACTGGAGACAACTGGAGACATCAACTACCTCAGAGAAAAAACTTTTATCCATCTGTTTTCATCTGCATTTCATTAATGTTTTACTAATGGATATACATTCTCCCTTACTGCTGTTTACTGCAATGAACATATGTGAAATACAAACAAAGGCTGCATTCTGTACATTTGTAATCTGAAAATAACATGAAAATCGTCACAGTGACAAATTATTGTGTATAGAGCTGCTATGCACAGTAATCTGATCGTTTTGGAAGATGTATTTTTTTGAAGACCACGCAATTTGCAGAGAGAAAAACAAGATCTAAGAGAAAAATGGGAGACCACATCCTGAAACACATTTACACTGGAAAAGATTCAGGGGTCATAGTAGACATCTAATTAAACATGAGCATTCAGCACAGTGCTATAGATAAGAAAATGACTATGATTCCTGGATGCTTAAGCCAGCGAATACTGAGATTACTGAAGGGCTGGTATTACCTCTGCAAAGCACGTTAGTGAGACCATTACAGGAATATTATGTCAGGCTGTGTAGCCCACACTTTAAAAATTACTTTCTAAAAAATTAGGAAGGATTCATAAAAGTTCTTCAAGAATGACCTGTGATCTGGAAAATCCATCAAACTGTGAAAGAGTCACAAAGTTCTAATCAGTTTATTAATTTAGAAAGCTAAGATATGACTTGATCAGAGTCTTCAAATATCTATAAGGAAACAACTCCTGGTTTATAGCTCCTTACACTAACACTAAAAAAAAGCATAATGAGATCCAATAGCTGGAAAACAATGAAAGATAAAGTTCAGACTAAGATTCACATTTTAACCGTAAAGTTAAATAATCAGTGGAACAATATCAGAAGGGAGGAAGATTCTCATGCACTTTTGTCTTTTTAAAATCATAGTATTTTTTTCAGCATATATTATAGCTTACACAAAAATTACAGGATTAAAGTGTCTTGTGCAGCCTAGCGACTGCTACTAAATGAACATAATGGTCCCCTCCACTCTTAAAATTCATAAAGCAATGAATATTCCTCAAAGTGCATGGTAAAAATAAATTTAAAAAAAGCAAGGGAGCTCAGTGGGAAAAATATCTTTATTTTCTTGTTTTTTAAATGAATGTCATCTAGAAAAGAATCTAATCATTTTTCAAAGTCCATCACAGACTATTCAGAAACTATTTATCACGTTCAGTATCAAAGATTAGTTCGTAAGGACTTTTCAAGAGGCACATAAACTGAGCATCAGGAATCACAGAATCACAGAATCGCTGAGGTTGGAAGGGACCTCTGGAGATCATCTAGTCCAACCCCCCTGCTCAAGCAGGGTCACCTAGAGCACGTTGCACAGGATTGCATCCAGGCGTGTTTTGAATATCTCCAGAGAAGGAGACTCCACAACCTCTCTGGGCAACCTGTTCCAGTGCTCTGTCACCCTCACAGTGAAAAAGTTTTTCCTCATGTTCAGATGGAAGCATCTGTGTTTCAGTTTGTGCCCGTTGCCTCGCGTCCTGTTGCTGGGCACCACTGAAAAGAATCTGGCCCCATCCTCTTGACACCCTCCCTTAAGATACTTGTATACATTGGTAAGATTCCCTCTCAGCCTTCTCTTCTCCAGGCTAAACAGGCCCAGCTCTCTCAGCCTTTCCTCATAAGAGAGATGCTCCAGTCCCCTCATCATCTTCGTAGCCCTTCACTGGGCTTGCTCCAGTAGTGCCACATCCCTCTTGTACTGGGGAGCCCAGAACTGGACGCAGTACTCCAGATGGGGCCTCAGCAGGGCTGAGTAGAGGGGGAGGATCACCTCCCTCAACCTGCTGACAACACTCTTCCTGATGCACCCCAGGACACCATTGGCCTTCTTGGCCACAAGGGCACGTTGCTGCCTCATGCTTAACTTGGTGTCCACCAGCACTCCCAGGTCCTTCTCCGCAGAGCTGTTTTCCAGCAGGTCAACCCCCAGCCTGTACTGGTGCAGTAGGTTATCCCTCCCTAGGTGCAGGACCCTGCACTTCCCTTTGTTGAACTTCAGGAGGTTCCTCTCCGCCCACCTCTCCAGCCTGTCCAGGTCTCTTTGAATGGCAGCACAGCCCTCTGGTGTATCCGCCACTCCTCCCAGTTTTGTATCGTTGGCAAACTTGCTGAGGGTGCACTCTGTCCCTTCATCCAGGTCACTGGTGCATAAGTTGAACAAGACTGGACCCAGACAATCACCAATGACAATCACAGACAAACAGCAGAGACCTAGAGCACATTGTCTACAAACACTCAGAGACGGTCTGAGTTCCAACAAACTTTATAATTAAAGTTTTATTTATTATGTGTTTAAGAAATCCAAACCAAACCTTTGTTTTGACCAGCCTAGAATAAAATCTTCCACTGCTATCCATGGTTTGATTTTCAAATTTTAGCGTCTGCTCTTATGAAGTTTGCCCTGTACAGGAGAGAAGCTGTCAATAGCTAGACTGCCACCTTGCTATCTTCCTTTGAATCATGCCTGCACATCTGTGATGCCTACAAAAGGCTTGAGGACATTTAGGCTGTTAATACACTACAAAAATCTTCCTTTCTAAGTGACCAGTTTTGTCTTAATGTTTTATTGTACCCCCGATTTTCTGCATCTATCAGTCTTCTACCATCTTATGGTTAAACCATAACTGTTTGGGGTCAAGGACTGTCCTTTTGCCTCAGCTCCATACAGGCCTAGGACAGCAGAGTCCTAGGCCATATCTAGGACCAGCTGGCAATAAGTAATCATTAAATATAGTTAACTGACAAAAGCCCTGCAATTTACAATATTTTGATATCCACAGTGAACTGTGAATAGAAAGGATAATTCACCAGTATCATATGTTTATATGTTTACCATTGTTGCTGTCCCCAGCTAGACTGTTTCCTTTCACTCACAGTATAGATATGACTGTTTCAGGATTGAACGATCCCAATTCAGTTCTTGAAAGTGAGTTCAGTTAAGGGCACCTATAAAATAAGCTGTTTCAGGAATGTTAAAACTGTTAACTGTCTCCATCAAGTCAAGGAGTCTTTTTCTACAAGGAATAATATTCACTGAATATCACATTTAACAATTCAAAACAAATTTACCTAATCCCCACTACCAATCTACACTTTCTGTTCTTACCTAGCTATTTATACACTGCTTTTTTCTAGGTTTCTCCTATTTCCATTTTCACTCTCCTACAGTTTTGTTAAGTTCACTGAGTGCAACCATCAACGTATTTGCTTCACAGTCATGCCTTTCACAAGTACCTTTTCTGACCTGGCATCACCTTTTGCATCTGCTTCATATTAATTTCCTTGATTTTCAAAACTCCATATAGCTATGTTACTGCTCATATATTATCGAGTCACCTGCTACCATTCTTTCCAAATCTCTTGTTCTCCTATGCCAATGCCCATCCATGCTCGTCCTGTTGACTTCTCTCAAAATATCTCCTTCACTGTTTTTTGTCATCTGCTCCCTGTACGCAGCATTGTTTTTGCAAATATGTGTCCACACAAAACTTCCACTATCCTCTACAATCTCTCTGCATTACCCAGCATTTTTCCCCACAGTTTTCCCCAAAATAGTTTCCTGATTTCCTATAAACTGAAGAGCGCTACCCTTGTTCTTCCCTGATTCATAGCCCACAGCCTGAAAAATCTTGGTGTAATCATTTATTTCCTTCAATGAGGCCATGTCTTGTTCACTATCTTTTTAAAGTTAATCCATCAGGATCTATATGTACCAATGTAAATAACTATGTGATATTGTTCCCATTACCTTTGATTCTTACCTTGTGTCTCATATTATTTGTATCTCATATTATTCTCACTTGTTGTAGGATGTCAAAATTACACAGTTAGTCTACGTAGGTATCTCTATGCACTCTTTAAAATGCTGTGCAAACTTTTGGCTGCTGCATAAATAATTAATATTAGCAATGGAAATTTTGTGTGAATAATATGAGAAGAATTTTGCTAATACAAGGAACACTTTAAGCAAAGCATTAATCTCAGGGGAAAAAAGAGAATTTGAATAGTTCACTGCAACAGGAAAGCACAATGAAGCAGTGACAAAGAGACAGGTGGTTAATACCAAAAGCCCATTAACTACTGGTGATGCAAAATACTATTCTGGTAATGTACTCATGCACACATGCATCCTCATTTTGTAAGAGTGATCTAGCACAGAGATACACAGCTGCACTGTCAGCAAAAGGCAGCTATTATGCTCAACAGTCAGACCAAAGCTGAAGTGCAATCTGACCCAAAATATGAAAATATAATCAAACTGAAGTTGCATTAAAAATTGCAATTGGCCCTACATGCTGAAATACAACAGATATTATTCTGTTCAGTTTTATATGTTTAAAAAAGCATTGTCAAAATTAATGAAAAGGTTTATGACATAGAGCATCATAAGTTATTCACTATGTATGTAGACACATTTTGGTATCCATATTTTACTGCTTATCATTTCAAAAAATGAAATGGTTCCTTATCCATATTCATGCTTCTACACATATAATTACACTTGAGATGCTAATGAGGGAAGTAATAAGTTTAGACGTATCTAGTGGGCCTTGCTGATCAGATATCTGCCTTTTATCCCTTGCACTCAATTTGCTTTTTATAAAGTGTATTATCAACAGCATTCATCCTTGGTAATCACGAACTTTTGAGGCTCTTTTTCAAGCTACACAGTGCTGTAACTTTGACAGATAATAATCAGGGTGAGCTCCTCACATCTCCCTCTTTTTCTTTCATCTCTTGGCCATCCTCCTACTCACACTAGGATCTTAGTTACAAATGATAAAACAAGTACTAACCCACCTGTGCTTCTCTGTTTTAATGTTTGTTTTAACCAGACGTGATCTCACTTAGCACACTTAAAACAAGCTGCACAGGAGAGGTGCATTAATCAAGCACAATAAAAAAGTGATCCAATATCAGTCCTATTATGCAAAAATATGGGGCTTTTTAGGCTCCCTGTTTATTTGCCATATGGAGCATTCAGCAAGACGGGGCTGATTATCTGAAAAGAGTCTTCCTTTATTTAAACTGAAAGAAAGTGGAAGCTTGCAATGGAAAACAACTCTTTACTCTTCACTTTGCAACAAATAAGTTTGTGTAAATCTAGTTGGACTATCTTGCTAGTGTTATGAAAGTACTGCACAAAAAATAAAAGAACTTATTTATTCATGGCCATCTAGGGAGAGTGAGCGAAAAGCAATCTGAGTTCAGTTAAAGTAAACAAGGACAAAATTATTCATATAATAACGTGACATTAATACTAAACTTATAAATAACATTATGTCTCCTTAGGTCTTCATCTTATAAATTCATTTCTGGTAAGAGATTTACTGTTAAATTCTGAGAACTGACAACATCCAGACCTTAAGTTTATGTCCAGATGGAAGTCTGGAGACAGATTTTGCTTTTGGTCACCGTAAATGAGGAAATAGAGGTCTGGCATCAAATGTGTCTATATCTATCTTATTTGACAAATTAAAACTTAAAATCTCCTTATTTGTACCCACATCAATTATGTTCATCAATTGATGGTAGCACAAAGTTAAAAACTGGTTTTAAAATTTGTCCTAAGACTACATGACACTAACTGTTCTGTGAAAAGAAAGAAACGGGGGGGAACAAAAACAAAGCATGGTTCTGCCATTAAGCATAGTCAAGAAATGATTACTTATATATAAAATATATTAAAGCTCTTTGGTTCCAGTACCACACAGGTTTAAGCATATTTCCCATGTAAGCTATTTAATGGGTTTCAGTGCTGTAAATCCTACAAGAATGGTAGTTAAAAATGGAATAATCTTGCATTATTCATAACTATGCTGAAGATATGTATTTTGGTTAATGCAGTTATAAAGCAGATTTCCCAAGCTGCAAATGTACTTTATTAAATTACCAATTCTTACCATAGATGGACTTGCTGGGAAACACTCATCTTAGTCCATCCTGGGGACCATGCAAATCAGAATGAATAAAATAACATGGTCCTTCAAGCTGTATCTCTGTCTCTCTACATCTCTCTCTCCCTGAGTTCACACCGAGACAGAGTTCTGCAATTCGTCTCGTTTATTCTGAGATCAAGAATGTTCTTGAGTATCTGCTGCACTATATACTCTTCCTAATGAGAAATTCATTTTACATACGTGCTTGTAAATCTATTATTCCATCTCTATAAACAAATGATTTTTCATTTTAATGACTGAATTAAAAAATCAGGTGGAAAAATGATTCATTGGGATGAGAAATGTAAATTTTGGGTTTTTTTGTTTTTGGATAAAGTATTTCTCTTGTCCTGTAACAAAACATGTTGCATTTTTTCCATTTTTTTTTTTTTAACTAAATCATAACACATAATAGGACAGACTTGGAAGTCATTCACAAAATTAATGGGGGAGATGCGGCACCTTCTTTTTCTCCACGGAGCCCAAAAGCAGGGCCATTCAGCCTGATGTGCAAGACTCATGTTCAAATACATGCTTGCTTTTTTTTTTTTTTTTGATGGGATTTGAACCTTTTTATCCCAGGAGAATATCTTTACCACTAGGTTTCAGTACATTTCTTGGCAAATCAAGAAACGTACTGAATCAATCATTCTTCTTGACACCACTAAATTTTGTAGAAAATAGCATTTTATCTATTGCATTTAGAAAGGAAGTAAGAATTATTTTATAACTGGCAGGCATGTTGGTTACAACACCTAGTTTCTAGTCAGTGTCTCAACAACTGACATGTATTTTGTGCAAGCGGAATAGCACAAAGGAGAGACCATTAGAGGCAGCAAGCTTAGAATTTTCTCGTGGAAAATTTGGACAAAAAGCTGCAGGAGGAACATTGTGAAGAAACTGCTGGAAAGTACTGTGTGCTCATTTTTCTGTAATATTTCTTCCTCTAAACAACTAGAATAATGCAATTAAAAATCACAAACAGTTTCACATTAATCTAAGTCTTTTTTCCAGCAAAAAATACCTTACACAAATAAAATCACTTTAAATTATCTATACCGTGATGCAATGGCCAACCGAGATATTTTGACTGTAGGAGCAAAACACTCAAAACCCGGATTTGAAAACAACACCTCTACTTCACTGTCCTCAAATGGAAAATTGGCTCAGAATTGACACAGGTATCTGAAAATATTTTTTTTGTTAGTTAAAGTTTGTACTTGAAAGAATCTGTGTTTGCAGATGTCTGTCTTATGTTCAACTAGTATATCTCTACCTGCTTGTTTTTCCTGGTAGGGCCCTGCTAAATCAAACTAAAACAAACAAGGAACATTCCCACAGCCTGATCAATAGACCATACTAACAAATGATTGCAGTGCAGCTCCGAATCAATTGTATGACCCACAGAGGCCACAGAAAGGTAATCACTTGTATTTTTCTGTTGAGGTGTACAAGGAACTGATATATTGGCCAACATTAATTAGTAGATGATATTTTAATTATTGAACTGAACCCCAGTTCAATCACATAATAAACTACAGATGATAAAATATTTGAGACTGTCAAAAGGGGCCTGTGTACGCAGAATAACGCAAGGTAGTGCAATCCCTGAACTAGTCCGAAGCTTCCTGGTATGGCAAAATGGCACAGGAAGACACAGTGAAATGATTTTGGCTATTGGTCCCAAAACAGCACAGGGGCATTCCAGTGCAACTGTGATTAAACAAATAAACTGAGCTTAGCCACTGCTGTGAGATGGTTACATTGCTTCCAACTCCAGTTTAGTGAGAAGGAGTCAGGTTGGTATGCACTAGCTCAGGGTTGCCTCTACAAAGCTCCGCTGTGCGACATGAACATGCTCTGAGCAACTTAGGAACACAACTCCTAGCATGTTTCAGTGGAGCCACCAGAGCCCTCTCTGGTTTGCTAGATGGGTATGACCTAAAAGCCAATGTCTTGCATTGAAGACATGTTGGGTGGAATATATGTGAGGGTTTATATATATACATTTTAATAAAGAATGCCTCACAAAGAGCTGATGTAAGTTTTAGAAAAGAAAATTAGCAAACAGTACCTGTTGAAATTTGTTAGGGGACCACACAACAGTGTCCAAAAAGCAAGGTGACTCACAAAGTCCCTAGCAACACAGCCAACTAACAGAGTGATAGAATCACAGAATAGTGGGGTTGGAAGGAACCTCTGGAGATATCTGCTCCATCACCCCCTGCTCAGGCAGAGTTAGCTACAGCAGGTTGCTTAGGACCATTTCCTTTGAAAACCTCCAACAACTTTGAATATCACCAAGAATAGAGAATCCACAATCATTCTGGGCAACCTGTCCCAGTGTTCAACCAACCTCACAGTAAAAATGTTTCTTCTTATGTTCAAGTGGAATTTCCTGTATTTCAGCTTGTGCCCATTGCCTCTCATCCTGTCACTGGGCACCACTGAGAAGAGTCTGGCTCTGCCTTCTTTACACCCTCCCATCAGGTATTTACAGACATTGAAAAGATCCCTTTTTTCCAGCTCTTCTCCAGGCTGAGCTGTCCCACCTCTCTCAGCCTCTCCTCATATGCCAGGCACCCCAGTCTCTCAGTCATCTTTATGGCCCTTCACTGGACTCCCTCCAGTAAATACATGTCTCTCTTGTTCTGGAGAGCCCAGAACTGGACACAACACTCCAGATATGGCCTCACCAGTGCGGAGTAGAAGGGAAGGATCACCTCCCTCAACCTGCAGGCAACTCTCTGCCCCATGCAGCCCAGGATGCTGCTGGCCTTTTTTGCCTCAAAGGCACATTGCCGGCTCACAGTCAACCTGTTGTTCACCAGGACACCCAAAGCTGCTTTCCAGCTGATCAGTCCCCAGACTGTACTGGTGCATGGGGTTATTCCTCTTCTGTGGCAGGACTTGGCATTTCTCTTTGTTCAGCTTCATGAGATGCCTTTGGGCCCGTTTCTCCAGTCTGCTGAGGTCCCTCTGAATGGCAGCACAACCATATCAGCCACTACTTCCAGTTTTGTATGTTCCACAAGCTTGCTGAGGGAGCACTCTGCCCCATCATCCATGTTGTTAATGAAGATGTTAAACAGCACTGGCCCCACTTTCAACCCCTGGGAAACACCATTAGTGACTGGTCTCCAGCTGAACTTTGTACCGCTAATCACAACCCTCTGAGCTCGGCATTTCAGCCAGTTTTCAGTCCACCTCACTGTCCACTTAAGTAGCCCATACTTCATCATCTTGTCTAGCTGATGATGAGGATGTTATGGGAGTATGGGGGGGCAGTGTCAAGAAAAGTCCACAGTATTTCCAACTCAGCAGCCAGAAGGGCTATGGAGCAGATGATGTGGCTGATATCTTTTCCAGATATTCGCACATAATTCCACTGCTATCTAAAACATACTTTTTGTTCACAAAAATAGTTTATGCAATAGAAAACTAGTGTGAAGAAGAAATGCAGAGGTAAAATTATATATTTGACATTTAAATGGCAAAGCTACACTCCATATTTTAAGAGTGAACAGGCATCTGAAACATGAATAGCTGCCAATCCCAGTTTTTCAAATGCTTCTCAAGGGAAGCAGTATATGAACAAACTTGAATCTTCAAACATATCATTTCTTGCACAGAAAGGCCTTGTACACTATTCCCACATAGAGCTCTGCATAAGTGTTTTCAGGCATGGGATATGGGAGTCCACCTATGCAGATCAGATTATAAATTCAAAATCAAACACTGACAGGATCAGCTCTTGGAAGCCCCAGGGCTTGAAACTTCATTATGAGACAGCTTGGAAGTGGGTGCTTTAAGGCACTAAGTCAGAAATCCCATGATAAAAGCAGCTCCTACACTATCTCCCAAGCTACAGTTTAAACTATTGCTTCCTGTGGCAAGGCCACTGCCACTGCTGAAGGCAAGAGCATGAATGAAAGGTGGGAACTCATGATCTGAGTATATTGTTCTAAAATGAAGTCCCTAAACTCAGCATTGGCTCCTGGCCACTGACTCGCATGATTTTTTACAAGGGAAAAATGGATGAGAAGTGAGACCATGACCCCTCAACACACTTTTTCTCTCCATGGCATATCTGAACACTGCTAATGATATACAGTGAACTATACTATGTATACCAGCCATTGATGTTTGCAGTAATTTAAGCATTTCAGTGGTCCATTGGGCTTTCTAAGCTTCTAGGAGGAGTACAGAGGAAAAGAAAACAGAAATACTGTAAAACACTGTCAGGGCTATCAAATCCAAATGGCCACGAGTCCCGTGATGCTATTTAAACGGCTACGATTGGGTACCAAGTAAGGAAGTTAGCTAAAACCATGATGTCTTCAAAACAATCACTACACGAGAGTTTGACAGGAACATTAGACAAGAACGCCTCTTTTCCAAAGCTTTCATTAAAAATCTCAGCCTTCATTGGCTGGCAACAAATTGAAGGTGTTTCTCAAAGTTTATTTAAAGACAATTCAGCAGATGCACACTTAACCTCACAAGTACTTGAACGTGCAGCACAGGGCAGGGTACAAGACTCGTCAGTACCATGATACAAAGAGAATGAAGAGTAAAAAGAACAACTTTATGTAACTGAAACTAAAAATTATCAAAATTTCCTTGAATAGCAGCTGTCCATGACAATACTGATTTAAATCAGGTCTTTAGCAAGCTCCCTTATGGGCTGACAAAGACACTTCCCTCCTAAACTTCAGCATTCCCTGTACACTGGTCCTCCCCTCTCCAGTGCAGAATGCAATGTGTAAATCATACCAACTACTGTTTAAGATGTAAACAAATATGTACTGGATGTTCAAGCCCTTATCTTTGTAGACTGGAGACTATATCCTGCTTAAATTGGATCGAAGGTGACTTTAGTGATCTGAATTTAATCCACAATTAAATCACAGAGCCACCTCATCCCAGGATCTTATTTCTTCTATTGTACCTAACCGAATTTCTTCCATGGCTCAATCTGAAATTTTCATATCCAGAGCTGTTACTCTGAAGTTCTCAAAATGTATCTCTTTGGAGAGGACAGCATTCTGGACCAGTTCAAACTGTTTGCTTATCACTTCTTCACATTTTTTAATGAGATTTTGACATTTTCTGCCCTTCAGGATCTCCAGGTCTAGAGAAGAATTTGAAAATACAATTCTAACTTGTTAGTTTAACAGGATTTTATTTTCAGGGTCAAGTGTAACCTGATCTCCTTCCTTGTTCCCTTCCCACACCCAATGGACACCTGCTTGAGGAAAACAAAAGTTATACAAAGAGTCACAAAGGAGTCTGAGATATGCTTACCTGGATTGCCTGTAAGTCTTTGATGTATTTTTGCAAAGAGAAATATGCTATTTTGACTATTTGTATTGGCAGAGCCTGCTCTGAAGGAGAAGGCAGGGGCAGAGGGAGTTGTGACAGGGCTGCTTCTCATGTCACAGACATCTAGAAAGACAGGAATGTATCAGAACCACTAGAAAGAGAGAAACAAAGAGCTGGGGCAAATTACACTCCTTACTGAATGAAGCAGACAAGAGACACTAGATTAATCACAAGCAGGTTCCCATCCTCTTGAAGCAAACTAAACAAATACATTGTCTCAGACTACAGCTAGAATGCAAAATTAAAAATTAATGATAGACAACAGAGTCTATGTTAAAAGAACATTATTAAAGTTGCCATTCAAATGCTAGAATTCAGACTTTGGAAATGACAGAACTGTCTGTACAGATGTCATTCACCTCTGATTCACTCCAGAAATACATAATCTAAAACAATGTTTTGTTGCATAATCACACCCTGAGTGCAGACCTACCAAATCTCACAGACCAAGAGTCAGACTCACACAACAGGCTTGCATCCCGTTCTACCCAACAGCAAGCCCTATACCTCTTGCTTTCATAGCACAACATGGGACTTTCCTCTTGTCCTGGGACTTCAATCAGACTTCCCCAATTGCATGCTGTGAGCCAGTATGCGTGCAGCCTGTGGATGAAGCAGTGATAGAGGAGTTGTGCCTAGTGGGAAACATGCCACCTAGTACTTTAAGAAACTGGGAAGCTTGCTCTGGAAACCTACCACTGTGATCCTCTTCCCATCATAATGGCCAAATATACAGGAAGTCAGAAAGCAGTACGCTGGGAGGGAAGAAATTGAGGAACACATCTTTTACCACAAAATCAGACTTATTCCATGTGCAAGATGGTCTGTGCTCAGCTAATGGGTGGCCATTTTCTTCATTTTCAAAGTTTTTCCTTAGAGTATATCTCCCACACATTCTTCAAGCCTTGTCACCTAGGCAGAATGACTAATTTACTTATGTTTTTTCCTACAGTGGTCCTCATTGGAATATCTGAAGACTTCACAGGCACTCAACCATCTTTCCAAAATACATTTGTGAAAGCAGTTCAACCTTATTTGACAGAAACTGAAGCTGATAACGAATAAGTTAAGTGTAGAAGTTTTCACCAATTTTGACTGGCTAATTTGAAATGCCTGGGATCTAATTTTCCAGATTACTTTAATTTGTATAGAGAGCTCTGGCTGAGTTCATCAGCAATTGCTTAGCTGTAAATCAGCCCCAGCTCCATAGCTACCACCCAGGAAATAAATTCAACTCCTCTTCAAATTTCTTCTCCCTAAGTTCTCTCTTCATGAAGTCTCAATTCCCTTCTACCCATCTATATCCAATTTTCCTTTCCTCCCCTGCCCTGGTTTTCATTCCCAGTCACTCTCCAGGCTCCTCATCCAGTCATAGTTTTCCTCACATCATTCCCAGCCTCTCAATCTAGCTGGTTTGCTTAGCCTGCCTCACTAAAAAGATCCCTAACAGGTCTGTTTTACTTCTCAGTTACGCTGTTCTACAAATTGGGTCCTGGTATACTTGGTCATGCCAGCTCTTCTCCAACTCTTCCCCTCTAATTGTTTGTTGTTCTTATAATACTGCTTTCAAACAGCTGACTCCCAGTTTTCCATTTCTTCCCCCTTCCCCACTCCTAATTGCAGGATCTCCTTTGTAATTCCTCAACCATCACACCAAAATCCAGTGTCTTATCTCCTTGCCCTAATTCACTACCAGTTCCTTTCTCTAGTTTCTTCTCACATTTTCTTTCCTGACCCTTCTCCAGTCTCTGTCTCACCACATATTGAATTTATTCCATTTCCTCCTTCTGAGCTTACCCTATTCCCCACACTAAGAGCAGATTATTTGCTCTCCTTCAGTGGGCCAGGCTCTCCAGAAATCAATTAAGGGGAAAGGATCTGAAACTCCTGTAGCCCTGACCTGGAGAATGCTCAATTATTTTGTAGGTGTACTGGTTATTTAGTGCGGTCATTTCTGGGCTAGGAGGAAATGGATCACGTTTAGTTATTCTATAGGAATGATATGGATGCAGTTTGAGCAGCATTTGGGGCTCTGTCTGAGGAAAATCAGTGTGAGCACAACAGCCGGATAGAATTTTTTGGCCATTTTAACTACTGAAATTCAGGAAGTCTCTATTGAGCATTTGCCAATCACTTTTCACAGGGATGGCAAAAAGTTTCCCCCTCACAAAAAGACAACCTTTTCTCCAAATGACCAGGAAGGCTGGAGAATTTTGAAGAGACAACCTCAGAACATTACAGTGCACACAAAATAAAATATCTTTCCTCTGATATTATGTGTGCGTGTGAGGAGGGAAGGAGTGATAAAAGAAAGTGGCCGAAGAAATGGCTGTATCATTTTGGCTGAAATTTTCTCCAAAAAATTCAAACATGTTGAAATTCAGTCCAGATGAAGAGTTACAAAGCTACATACCCTTTCAGCTGCCCTGCTCAGAACAGTTTCCGCAACTGCCAAATGCTGTAAGGATATTCTGTAAAAGGTTTTATACAACTAAGCTTATATATCTTTTAACTCCTGTGCTTCTGTGGAAATTAAATTATTTATTAGTTCAGATTTATAACATTTTTCATACTGTATTTACATCTTAGATCATAGAACTAGAAACTGTTTTCCCAGGTTCAACAAATATTGGTCAAGAATGATTCATATGTAGCCATTCTTGCCTTGGGACAGAAAAATGGATTCATGCTCTCATAAGGTTTCTTTCAGACCTATTTTCTCTGATTAATATAATCTTTTTTTCAAGTCTTACACCTACACACCCTAAAGACTACAAATTCAGACATTCACATCATCAGTAGACTAAAACAAGTTCTTTTGCATCAGCAATGTGTAGAGAGAGGCAGTAACTGCTCACGGTAACTGCAGCTAAAAAAAGGTAACCAATTAAAAGGGCTATTTATCAAACTCTTTGAGTGTTTTGCCTCTAGCCATTTTAGTTACGGCAACAAGCCATGAGAAGATAGCACAGAAATTAAAAGATCCAAAACATTGTTGAGGCTACATTTCCACTAATAAGAGGTAGAGAGGTGCAGCAGATTTATAGAGTGAAACAATTGATACTGAGGACCCAATGTTGACACATTTTGGGAGCTTTACTTTGGACTACCCCTACTCTGGTCCTATGGACTAGTTGTTAAGAGTACAGCAGGCGAGCTCCTGGAGTGTATCTTCTGCTTTACTTTCATGAGAAAGGATCTAGTTCCAGTCTAGTTCCAACTGACAGACTTCAAAATTGCACTCCTGACCCAAACCAGGACACTAATGTGGGCACACCCTGACATCAAGGTTTCTGAAGCTACAGTGTAAATCAAGAATGACCCTATTGAAGTCAGTGGTATAAAGTAAAGCACGCAAGATGAAAATCAGGATCTTGTAACAATATTACTGAGCTTTAAAACTGAATTACCAAAGCTTGTGTAAGGGTTTATATTTGCCTACAAGGGAAAGGAAAGAAAACAGACAGTTTGAGGTCTGAGCAGGTAAATGAGAGATGATGTTCATCAACATTTTAAAGAACTGCCAGGAACTGTTACCTTAGCTGGATGAACTAGGCAGCCTGTAAATTCATTACTATCTTAACTGAACTCTCCAAATACGCTGCTCAAGGAAGAGAGAATCTGCTTTACTTTTTGCTGGGGTCATGCTGGATTAGATGCAGAGAATCTGGGTGGGCTATGTAACACGACTCTTACAGCGTTGCCAGAAACTACCAATTTCAAGATTCCCAGAAGTCTCTATTATAGCTGAATTTTAACAATTTAAGAGGACACTGTAATTTAAATGTATGTATTGTTATAGTTATAATGCCTGAAACCCAGACAACTGTCAGTCAAATGAGACATATAAATTAATTCATTTGTTAAACAAGGGAGATTCTCTACTTATTCATCCAATTTGAGTAAAGGCTGTTCTTGTGTAGAAGGGTTTGGGTGTTTGCTTATTTGATTTAGTGAGTATAATTTGTGTACTGAATTTTCAAGCATGCATGAAATTTCAAGCAGACAATTATGTCCATGCATAGCCTTACGGAAGTATATCCTTACAGATGCTAATAAAGAAAAGCACACTATATGGTTTGAGATATTCCTCCCCCCTACTTTTCCATAGAATGAAGTAGAAAAGTTCTATAACAAAACCTGTAAGTTTAAAAAACAGTATTTAGCAAACATGAAAAAACATGAGGAAAATTCAGACCCTTTCTCCATGACCAATTTTCTCTACCCTCCCCATTTACCAGCCAGGCAATAAAAAGAAATCAATGTTTGATCCAGACCCCAGACCAGATATAATTTCTTTGATCCTTTTCTGTCTTTGCCACAAAGAGCAGCTTCTGTCTTACCAGAGCCTCAATGCCAAGAGAGACTCAAAGACCCAAATGCAAAAAATCCTGCTTGAATAGTTAATTATCCTTCATGATAAAAATAAAATTGCATCCTATTCATATTTTGAATTCTAATAATAATAAACAGCAGATCTTATTATGTTCTTTGTCTGTCAGGTTAAAAAGTTCCTTGCTTCCCAATATCTGCCCCTTTTTCCTCATAGAGTATAGTCAAATAATTTAACTTTCATTAAGATAGGAATAGATATATTTCCTTAAATCTTATCACTGTAATCCAATTCTTCCAGATGCCAAATCATTCTTCCGGTTCTTTCCTGAGCATTTCCCAGTTTTCCAGCTTGTTTGTAAGCATGAGGTCCAAAGCCAGACTTTAAATCATAAGTTTAAAATACAGGTTTCACAAATGTTGAGTATAGACAAAGTGTATATCTTCTAAGTTGTCAAAATAGAAAAGGAAATCTGTCACCACTGAAGGGAATGTGTTTATTAAAGTCAGCAAAAGACCAAGGGAACCAGCACAGTATAAACTGTATGGTTTAAAAGAACTGGGGCAAATGGGTCTCAAAAGCACCTGTTAAATGTCCTAGGTCAGTATGATACTGATCTGAAAAATTCTAAAAGCAAAAGGGAATGTTCAGAATTGAAGACACGTACAGATACCTTGCTTGTAAATTTTAAATGGTTTGAGGCTGCTTATTCCTCTTTAAAAATTGGTTATCGAGCATTCCTGAGTAGAAACAATGACTGGAACTGTTACTGCAAGCTTTACCATCATGTCTGCCATACCCATCAAATCCTGAAACCTGTTCAGCCCACTTCATGCTTTTATAGACCTGGCCTTTAAAAGGCACCCAGACTAGCCCAGGTCAGACTGAGGAGCTTAGGCCTGTGACTAAGTTATGAATGGTGTCCTGCTCTTGGGGTTCTACTCTGAACATGTCCTACCTACATTTTTCTAACACTTTTCTAAATCTTTCTTATCTTTGTCATTCTTCATTCTCTTTAATAATATCTTGGCTTAGCAGACCAGGAATGTATCTCTTGAAATATTTTTTAAAATCATGATTAGTGAAACAAATAAAAATAATAGCCAATAAAATGTGTGACTAGTGCATATTTCTTCAGCTTTGGAGTGTGCTATTGCTGCAGTTTTCCAGCAATTAAGTAAGAGCCATTACCATCCTCAAAAATACCCAAATCATGTCAGTCAAGTGGGCTTTCCTACTAAAAATACTCACTAGCTGAAGAAATAAAGGATGTTATTTAAACAAGAGCCTTATTTCACATTTATCATTGAAGATGATGTGCACTTCAAGTGCTTTAACATCCATCCTAGCTTTATAATCATTAACACGTGATGCTGGTCATCTGCTATAAACCTCAAAACAAAGTCACTGTTTTTAAAGAGAATCTCCCAACCCTTTATGGGCATTTACCACTTTATTGGCAGTGACTAGTCACTTTCTCAAAAGGGAGAGGGGAAATTGGCTTTGTATCCCAATGAAAAGAGGAGTGAAGAGTTGCACACATTCTACAGAAGGGGAACATCCAGGAGAGAGATGAAGTAAGTTTGACTACAGGTGATTCTCTCGCCACGTTGGAAGAGTCAGATACAACTGCTCTGGATCTCCTGCAGGGCCTAGTACAGAACCCACTGTCTGTCTCTTTTTAGGATTACACGTATATAAATAAAGGAATTTTATTTTCATTTACAATGCTGATATATGTTACTACAGACAACACATTTCCACATAAACCAGGAGAAATAAATGACAAGTGAATACCATCAGCAATATGTTGAGGGTTTTTTGATAATTATCTATAAAAGTTTCCAATTTCATTTCTGCTTTTTTCTCTTTCTTAACAAGAGAAGTGCCTGACAGCTGGCTAAAAGCCAAGACCATAACAATCAAGCAGAAATATTTATTAACTTTCTTCTTTCTTTTCTCAATTTCCTCATTTCACTTAAAAGCATTTTCTTCTGTTTTTGAAACAACCTTTCAGTCAAAAAGCTACAGAAAATCAATGGAATTTTTCTTTGTAGGGAACCATTTCTTGGTTCACATGTAAACCTTAATAGCTTTACAGCAACTCATCCTTCCCGGAGGAGCAGAACTTGTCAATAGCTTAAATCTACTACATGAACCCTGTGCTGCATGAACTAGACAATAAAACTGTTATACAACATAATGTAGTAGAGACCTGAATTATATGAATTTCATTTAAGGGAAATTATGCTAGGTTACTTGTTTACTCTTCTGCCAGATACATAGAAAATGAGGGAGACCTTCCTCACCTGAGACTTTCCTCACAGAGGAAAAAGATGGAGAACAGCACTGTAGAGCCAGAGGCTTCTACAAGAGAACCTATGCAATAAGCACAAATGTGTTAATAATTCTCATTAAATCAGTCTGCAGGTTCTCTACCCGTGTGAGATCCCATGGTTCCACTTTTCATTCCATTTTGCTGAAATCTCCATAACCCCCATCTCATTTCAAAATTCATTTTCTCCTAACCTCCTTTGCTGACCCATAACCCACATACACTCCCCTCTCCACTCCACAGCCCTACTTGTTCATGGTCAGCCACACACTTTCAGGTAGGGGCCTACTGTGACTGCACAATCATTAGTGCCCTTAAATTGCTTATTTCTTCTGTTCCTTCTGCAGGAGAGGTCACCCACATGCTACCAGCCTGCAGCCCCTCAGCAAGAAACTGAACCAACTATTTCCACTCAGCAGAGAGTGCTGCTGGGGTGCTTAAAGGGCCTCCTGGCAAATCTATCTCTGTTGATCAGAAAAACCTTGCCTCAGCAAGGAGAAGCAATCTTGTTGCCTGTAATCAGCAAACTCTAAACCATAGCCTTGCAGCAGCTTGTGAACCTGTGGTTTGAAAACACAGCTCTGAGGGGTCAGAGAGTCAGATACTGAACTAAAGAACAGGTACCTCCCAGTGATTAGCCACCAGAGCAGCACAAAGGAAAGGCAGGTAAGTTGTACTGAACCAGGAGATTCTTGCAGACCCCACAACCTCACAGAAGTGAGTCTAAACAAAGGAACTGTCTGCCAGGTTCGCAGAGGTATAAGCCTGTAAGAGTATAAAACTCATAATTTCAGGCTCTCCACCTGAGTCTGTTTCAACAACTGGTTTTCTTCTGCAGTGAAAACCACAGGCAAGGCATGAAGCTCCCCTCACTCTCCCTCAGCCCTTCTGTTTTCATTGCCTGCACACAACCACCTCAGCTGTGTCAGCATGAGTGCTTATGGCCTGCACTGTATGGTATGAAGAGGGAAAAAAAGGCCTCTTTTTTCAGAGATTTCTTTAGCATAGACCATCATTACAGCACAGCTGCACTGCCAAAGCAATGGTGGTTGAGAGTTATGGCACAAGAGTGGGATTGAACAAGGACAAAAAGCAAGACCAAAACTTCCTGAGCTAGTTTTGCTGCCAGAGACCAACTGAATTACACCCCTAACCTGCTCAGTATTGTCCCAGACAGTGGGGCAGGCATATCAGAGAAGAAGAAATTCCCACCTTGGTGCAGGAGCCTCCAAATTCTTCCTCCTCCTACACATAGCCATGTCAGCTCAGTTTTGTTATGGGCCGTTCACAGTGGAGTTGTTTGGCTTTTAGAGCAGTCATTCCCCTTTTATTCCAAGGAAAAGGTCTTGCAGGGATATAACCATTTTGAACTATTTGGAAAAGCCCAACCTGGGACATGTAGGGGCCTGCCGGGCAGTTTCTAATATTCTGCAACCTTCTTTTTTTACATATCCAAAAGAACAGCCTGTCAGAAGGAGCAGTTCTAACAGTAATTGTTCTGTGAGGAAGAACATGGAGGTATCATTTTAAGCTCTCTTCCATATTTTGTCTTTGCCTAGGGTATATTGACATGAAATTAATCCCATCTCAAAGTTTAAAGGACTTAATTCCAAATTCTTTTGTGACTGTTAAAAGAAAGAAGCAGGAGGCAAATTTAACTACAATGTGAGGTTCAATTATTTCAATTACCACCTCCTGCCTAAATGAAGTCTCTATTCCTTCAAAAACATCTGCGATTTTACACTCATTTACTCTTAAAATAGCATTAATTATAATAGTTTCACTGAAAATGATAAAATACATGTACAAATTAATTACATACATACATTAAAAAGTTACGTACATATTTAATCTATAAATTAGTTACCTACCTTATATTATTAATCATGCAATCAAGAACAAGTCTAAATAAATATCTCATGAATATAACGTGATCATGTTCCCATTAAAATATCCTTTTTACACATACGAATTATAAAACAATATGGGAGTCCATTCTGGAGGCTCTTGCACAAAACAAAATAGGAAGATCTTAAGTAACTGACACTCACAAAAGGCACAGTAATGGCACATAATTTACAAGTATCTTGTTATCACTTAGGTGCTTTTTCTGGGATGGGGATAACAGATGCTGATGGGGATTTTTCCTTGGTTTCTTTGTGGGGGATTTTTTTAGAGTGTGAATCAATGAAATAAAAGAACAAAGGGAAAAAAAAGAAGCTTCAGAAGAGAGAAAAACAAAACAGAGGAGGAAAGAAGAGACTATAAGAATGGGGCATAGACAGTAAAGGAGTGAAGAGACTGTGAAGATGGCAATGGTGCTCCATCCAGGGTCCCAGGAAATACACTGCAACAGGACTGTTAAGAAAAACACAGATAAAGGCCCATTCAGGAAAAAAAGGCAGGTCTTTGTGACATTCTCTGTAGGAAAACAGTGTTTGTCAGTCTCTGTGTAAAGATTCTGGTAGTGAAAAAAAGCCTCTAAGTTCTTATACCAGAAAAAATATTTCAATGTAGCAGGCATACAAGCAGTGAGTTTTAATTAAAGACAAGTCTCTTGTACAGCTCTTGTTAAATTAGTCAGAAAATGAACTGATGCACAGTGGCACATTTCTGAAAGATCCATTTTAAATGATAATCATGTTTCTTGTAAAATCCTAAGAAATTGATTCTGCACCCAAAAAAGGCAGATGCTGTAATTTTGAGGCGAATAAACAAGAAAGTAGTTGAATTTCTGCTTAGAGTGTCAGACTCCATTCAGCCTTACCTATGGAAATCATACTCTATGTATCCAGAGAGAAATGGAAAGAAAGACACATAATCCGAGCATGAACAATCTGCATATCAAAAATCTCATTCCCAGACTTCAGCTTAAACTACCGTGGGCATTACCAATAAAGCAGGATGAGGAACTTTCCTTTCTCAGCTCTCTTTACTATGTTCCACCCACCAACAGCACAGATTAATGCTGCTGCTCCGCTAGGATCATATGTCAAAGAAATCCCTACTTATCTCCATAGTACTTCCAACATACTTACAGGGTTCCTGAGACTCTATGTACATACTGATCCTGCACTATCAATTTGTAGGACTGAGCAAGGAAGACAGAAAGGATACACTTAATTTATTGCAAACCCACATTATCTGTCCTATTTAGACTTAAGGATGGAGTTTGTCATCAGTCTGCAATGGGCTCAGGTGACCAGGTTTAGTGGGATGAATGTTACTGGAACCAGACATAGAAATCCTCTGCGCAGCACTGAAGAACTTCCTGTGTTTTACACTGTACTAAAAACAATGGCATCATTCAGCAAATAATAAATCAATGGCATGTATGTAGTGAGGTTGGAAAGTTAGTCCAACTTCTCATGGGCAGTGGTTCACATTACCGCAATAACGGCAGTTACAGCTGTGAACCAAGATCTAAGAAAACATGCTGGAAATTTAAGAGTGGAACACACCTTTTTAATTCTGTACTCATGATCAAATGCAAGTTACTTTTGTCTACTTGTGCCTCCCCACAAAAGCCAGAGGTCTAATGAAGCTTGACTGTTTCAGGATGCCTACCAAAATTTGTTTTCAAACTCATTTTATTCCAGAGATGTGCAAAACTTATCAGACCCTAGGTAACTGCTTATCTCTGAATCAAAAATGGATATTGATTTAATGCCTGATCTGTGCAAAAAATTGCAAGAATTTTATTCTGTAACCACAGTCTATATGTCCAGTTACAACTCAGTGAATGACAAATATTTGTATGGGATAGGGAAGCAGGGATCAGATTTTTAAGGGCAACCCCTTAGCACTGTCAGTGGCATCACAGACAATGAAATTGTATCCATATAATCAAACTGACTTAAAACTGCTCTTGCTTACTGAATTCAAAGAGTTAACTGGTGAAGAGGGCAGAAAATCTGAGCCTTGGGGAGTCACTAAAGGCATATTTTCTTATTAGAATCTTGCTGAAGGAGGACATTTAGTGCAATGGGTCCAAGAGATTACTCTTTCTGATAGTGATCAATGAGTGATATAAAGAGTGGGTGGAAGCACTATTAAAATTTGTACTCCTCAAAGATGTTCCATTTGAATCGTAAGACTGCTAGACAGCAAGAGGCACTGGTTCCTTGTTCCCCTCTGTCTCAAATAATTCTAAAAGGAAACCTTAAATACAACCACTCCCACTCTCTGACCTCTAATTTTTCGATCCTTCTCTTTCCCTCTGCATCTTACTTTTTGTCCCTCCTCAGTGCTTCTCCTTAACCGTACATATAGCAGTTGCTAAAATTCTGCAAGTATGGAATGTTAAAAACACCTAAACAAATAGCTAGAGTATATGTTTAAACCCCAAACATTATTATATTAAAAAATATGATTATTTTGTTCATTGGAAATGATTTCTCTTTGCTTTCAGGTCGCTTAATCAAGCATTGACAGAAATAAACGATTCCCAAAAACATGAAAAGAACATTTTGAGCAAAAACTTTTCAGACCTTTCCCTTGGCTTTTTTTTTAATTATTATTTTTTTAACACTGATAAGGTAAAATTGTGGGGGAGAAAAACCCTCTGATGCTTATCCCAAAATCATCTTTGCTCATCCTCCATAGTGAGACAATTAGTTCTGTGTATGACCTCAAGGTCATACATTACAGTTCGAAAGTTTTAATATTTAAGAGAAACTTTCACACATGGGAAAAGCTTATAGAAACCAATAATAGTTTTCCTTCCTGATTTTCTTTTTAAGTTATAAAAGATATGGCATACTACTTTTCTTTATTGGTTGACAGCCTTTAAAATTGCTGTTAAGATCTAAGAAGCTATCATGTAAAATGGTCCCATTTCCTATATCGTCCTCATGAACTAATGTTACTTCTAGACATAACTCCAATCCATGATAAACTACAGTTCTGAAGTCAGCTGATCCTGGACTGAAATACTGCAGTCCCCAATTCTGCTGACATCTTCCAAAAATTTATCAGTTCCCCTCTCACTGGAAATACTCATCTGGAATATGCTCGCCAGCAAAGGGGAACAGGAGCTTGCCTGTCTTCCTCCACTATGGCATCACCATCTAAATGATGGTGAATACAAGGAGTCCAAGAACAAAGACGACTATGATCTGAATTTGCCTTGGAAAATGGCCTGATTGCCTCTTTGGGAGGACAGAGCAAATGGGGTCGGGGGACTGAGAAAGGCAGGAGCTAGATAAGCTGCCTAAAGAACGCAGCATTCAGTGATCTCTCTCCTTTGTAATTTTTGATCCATGATCCAGCACTGAATTCCCTGATTTGCTAATTTTAAAGGGACAAGGGATCCTCTTGGCTACCTATGTGAACAGCAGCATCACAACTGCCTTCACAGAGAATATTTAATGGCAGAAATTGAGATATGGGTAACTAATCCTTGCATGAACTCCAAGTGTAGTTACAGCATTTTGCCCCGCTCCAGAATGACATATTGAGGTGGTAAAGCATAGGAATGGTGACACCACCTGGCCGACTGTTAACATGGTACTTAATAGAACGTTTCCTCAGGAGCAGGCCAGGTGGCCTAACCTCTAGCATGCATCAGCAGATGTGGAGCAGAAAAAGACATTCTCAGTAGACTCCTGGAGAGTACCACCAGCAAACAGAAAGGCAGACAAACTGTCCAGTCCTCCCTGAGAAGATTTTGCATTGTCTGAGGCTTATGCCAGAGACCAAGCTGAGGGGACTAAATACCCATTTAGCATGTGCACAGAATCTGGTAGACTTTAAGGGACAGACAAGAGCTGGAAACACAGAACATGGCCAGGGAGGTATGAAGAGTGCTCAACCTACTAAAGGGAGAGGAGCAGCTGGGACACCAGAGGTGCATTTCTGTAAGGTGCCTACAGATTGTGTAAGAAGAAACTTCACTCAGAAAGCTTCATTCAAGGCAGGGCTCATGGCAGAGACAGGCTGAGACAGCACAAGCAATGATTTCTGTCCACATAAAGACCACTCCTGCCAGTTAGGCATTTTGCTGCCCTGAATGCACTTTCAGGAAGAATTCAAAAATGGTACTGTTGGTGACTGGGAGAGAAATGCAAAACTAGACAGTGGTAATGGTCATATGTTGTAGCTGTAGAATGCCATAATAATTTCAGGCATATGCAGGTACTGGCCAGAAAGACTAGTGTTACCCTTCTCTCAGACATGGCTGGTCACTAAGCTTATTTGGTTCATCCAGCAATGCCAGGCTCAACCCTAGTCTGGCAGTGTTGGAGCAGGAACCTCCAGGAAGCAAAGCCAGAGAACTTGGAGAACTGACACAGTAACCACGCTGCTCTACCAAGGCAGCTCTCCACCAGAGGGAACTGGGAATGTGAGTAGGAATATGAAGTAGAAGTGCCACTTCTTTAACAGAGGCAGCTCATTGAAGCCATGACATTTGCCTTCCTCTCCACCGTGTCAGCTGGGGTGCTTCATGATGTCCTTGGTCCCTTTTATATAACCATTCAGTTTCATCTGTTTTTTCTAACTTTTTTGCCGTTGCTATTGCAAGTTTTCAGCATCTCCTCCAAGGCAAAGGAATACTAAACTAAACCATAATTAAAGAACAATGCTGAACTACTGTAGGTGGAGCAGATTAGAAAAAGAGGAGTATGTCAAAAATATTCTGCAGGTATTTTGTTTCTACATGAAATTTCTCAGCCAAAGGTAATTGTAGATCCACTTCTGCAGAGTATAAGAAAACAATATTACTTGTCAAATATATATTCTTTCAATATTTCATTTCAGCCTTCCTGTATAATTACAGAGAAGAAGTGTTTGAAAGAAGGTGCTGTATGGAGAAGCATACACTAAAGACATCTTGTTATCAGCTAACAAAGCAACAGGGGTTGCTGGTTAGGTAAAAAAAGATCCACGTAACTGAACACAGAACTAAGTAAAAGCCTGTTTAGCCCAAGACTGTCTGTCCAGAAGACATTGAACATACTTAGGGAAAGAATATAAGAAACAAAGTGACTAAAGCTTGATCCTTTCCCTACTACCTTTTCCCTACTACCTACTTTCCCTACTTCTCTCACCTTCCTGAAAAAAAGCAGGGGAGCAGCTTCTTCAAGCAGAAGTTGTATCCAGACTACCATGTTTAATAGCTGCTTCATGAATTCATCCAACTGCTATTAAAACCTGTATAGGCCTGTATAATATCCCAGGCAATAAATACCACAGTTTAATTATGCCTGATCAGAAGCCCTTCTTTTTTTTTAACATGATGCCTGATGATTCCACTGGATAGCCTTTCCTGCTTGAGTGACATAAATAGGGAATAGTGCATTCCCAGGTATTTCCTTTACAAGCTGTGAGATCATAATGTTTAGTGTCTTCTTGTATTGAAATGATTCTGTACTTCTGACCATCTTTGTTATGCTTCATTGTTCCTGTTCTTCTATGCTTGGCATGAGCAGAGCTTCATTCAACACATGGCATATACCCTGTTATAGCACATGCAAGGTGGCAAAACTGTAGTTTCAGTCGCTCCACTAAGCAGCAGTTTTCTAGTCCTTACCACAACTGAGCTGACATATGTATTTCACATACAAAGTGCTTAAGTTACCTCCCTACCTCTAAGTTATAGAATCATACTTATGATTTTTTATGGTTTTTGCTTTAATCATTAATTTTTGAACAAGGTTTTTGTGTTTGCTTATTTTTAAGCAAATATCTTTTTCTAATTAATCCTGCAATGCTTCCAGTTATTTCAACAATATTACATGTGAGAAATTACAATCTTTGTCAAAACACTGGAGTGATGTCATAAAGAGAAGGTTAAGTCTTTCAAACAAGTACAAGTAAAAGGAGAAGCTGGGTTAAGTTGTACCTAGGAAGAAGAAATTTCTCACTCAAGTGTACATTTCCTCAGTAATCACAAGTGGTACACAACACAGTGAATTGCTTTTTCTGCCAGTTCTTTTTTTCTTCTACTGGAAGTCCTTCTTCTAATAGATAAAATTCACAAAAGATGGTTTCTAATCCTAAATGGCATATTAAGCACTTGACCTTCAACACAAATATGTAAACTGTCAATGGCTGCACTACACATACTAAATAACTGCTTCACTGAAGAACAACTTTAACAAAGCTTTAATAACAATCCACTTATATAAACAAAGTAGATGATGTGTGACATTTTATGAGAGGAAAGTGGCATGTGCTTTTTGTGCATTTTCTGGACAAAGTTAAACATTTTCAGAAGATTGCTCTCAAAAAGTATTTTATTAAATGCCATGTGGAACGCATATCCCTTCCAAGCAGGTTCATTTAAGTTCAGAATGCATTCATATCTAGCAGATAATAACATCAGCACTTTACACTGTGCACACTGATACAGAGCAGTTAACATATGAAAGCAAAAAGCGCTCCAGTCAATTCTTTTTTAAAAGGCCTTTCACTAGAGGTGACTTGGCTGGAGCCTTCTGTTTGTGCAAGCCTGATACAATACAAAGGGAAAGAGAAAAATAATTACTACATTTAAGAATATTTCCAAAACATTTTGGGGTTAATGTAGTTATTGACACAGGCTGAATGATGATTAAGTATTTCACCTTGACAGGGTGAACAATGTGAAGTGTAGGATCTGTTCACCTCTAAGCATATTTACTTACCTGCACACACAAACTCCTTCTGTCACTAGATGCAGCAGAAGTTCTGTTTGCATTCAGTACTTGTGTGACCACATACAGAGTACTGTGTCCAGTTCTGGGCTCTCAGCATACAACAAAAACACTGACACACTGAAGTAAGAGAGGCTGCAAGAAATGGGCTTGTTCGCCTTAAGAGAAGGCTCAGGGGAGATCTTATTGCTGTCTTCAGCTACATAATCACAGAATCACTGAGGTTGGAAGGGACCTCTGGAGATCATCTAGTCCAACCCCCCTGCTCAAGCAGGGTCACCTAGAGCACATTGCACAGGATTGCATCCAGGCGCATTTTGAATATCTCCAGAGAAGGAGACTCCACCACCTCTCGGGGCAACCTGTTCCAGTGCTCTGTCACCCTCACAGTGAAAAAGTTTTTCCTCATGTTAAGATGGAAGCGTCTGTGTTTCAGTTTGTGCCCGTTGCCTCGCGTCCTGTCGCTCAGCACCACTGAAGAGAGTCTGGTCCCATCCTCTCGACACCCTCCCTTCAGATACTTGTACACATTGATAAGATCTCCTCTCAGCCTTCTCTTCTCCAAGCTAAACAGGCCCAGCTCTCTCAGTCTTTCCTCATAAGAGAGATGCTCCAGTCCCCTCATCATCTTTGTGGCCCTTCGCTGGACTTGCTCCAGTAGTGCCACATCCCTCTTGTACTGGGGAGCCCAGAACTGGATGCAGTACTCTAGATGTGGCCTCACCAGGGCTGAGTAGAGGGGGAGAATCACCTCCCTCGACCTGCTGGCAACACTCTTTCTGATGCAGCCCAAGATACCATTGGCCTTCTTGGCCACAAGGGCACATTGCTGCCTCATACTTAACTTGCTTTGTTATGTCTACGGAGCTTGAATAGCATTTAGACAAATGCTGAAGTCATTCTTAAGTTTTTCAAAAGTTAAAGGTTTTTCATCTTTCTGAATGTGAAATACAAATTTAATGATGTTCTCCAGCATAAAAAGTGCAAACTACTTTGAAGAATGTACAGTAGACTTGCAGTATTTTCAGAGGGGAGATATGATGAGTAGTCTGTAACACATGATATTAATTCAATATTTAAGTATGCAAAGAGCCCTTTTACCTTGGTTTAGATGCAGATACATGAAGTCAAATCTAATAGTATATATTTTTAAATGCATTATGGTGAGCTGTACACTTTAAAATACCTGTGAAATTAGGGAAGTGACTGAACTTCAGAGAACCTTGCCTGATCTATTGCATCCTTCTGCATGAAAATAAAATATTTAGTACAGAATGACAGAGCCAAATGGTTATTAAAATATCTGTATTTACCAAAGTACCTGCAAGAAGATTTTCAAAGTATGATTTTTAATATATTCCTCAGTTGCTGTGAGGAAACATCCAATGTATTCTTAAAGATCTGTTAAATCAGATCAGCAGCACTGTGATTAATGGGGAGTTTAGGGTATATGCTATGTGAAGCTGTCAGGAGACAGCTTTCTTCTAAGCCTAGCATAGCTCTGCTAATATTGAAGGAGGTGCTGGGGAGTTACTGAATGTTGTATTTTTACTGATAGGCATGTTTGAAGACAAAGCACATAACCTCTTTGGTGTTAGAAAACTTCCTTTACACTTCCTAGTAGGTAGCGAACATGAACCAGGGTGGTAGACTAAGCTAGGGGAATAGTTTACTGCATCAACTCATCAGCTGGAGAGATCCATGAGACAAACTGAAGGATCCCACAAGGGCTGCAGAATTTCAGCTGCATTGGCTCTCGTTCTCTGTCCTCTCTATATCCTCGGAAATGTATAATGCAAGAAAATAAACAGCCTGAAGCCAAGACTTCTGCAAGGGCTAGAAACAATCTCAAGAAATTATTAAAATCACATCCACTTGTACTAGAATAGAAAAATATGCATAATGAATTCTCTATCTGTAACATTAAAATAGTGGCTAATATATGCATAATCTGTTTATACACTATTGAGAAACTCTAATTACAAGAAAAATATGCTGACTGTTTTAAAGAGCTAACAGATGAGAGGTTTACTCCAACATACTGAGATAAATTACTTCCAAGTCAAATTACTGCTTAAACATTCCAGCAGCTCCAGCAAGTCTAAATCCTTCTCTAGCAGGTAACAAGCATCCCAGATGAGATCAGTATCTAAGCACTTCTTCAAAGCCTTAGTGTTTCCTATAATTACTTCCCTGTTACAGTAGACCATAAAACCAGTAATTTCTTAAAGGGATAGACATGACCCAAATGAAATATGGCTCCAGTGGGTTACAGCCCTGTGAGACACTCAAGTGAAGCAGCAGAACACAGTAGAGACTTAGCTCCTCTCAGGATGCGGCCTATGAGCAAACAAATTTAATTAAGCCAACACTAATCCCCACAAAAACATGCAGTGCTGTGGTGTTTATTTCCCATAAGGGAAACAAAGGGGAGGTTATCAACCAACAAGATGAACAGCAGAACGAAAACCCCACTGTGTTACCAACTGCCTGTGATAGTGCAATGAATCAGACCTTGGATAAG
The DNA here is from genome assembly GCF_036417845.1 of Apteryx mantelli. NCBI lineage: Eukaryota > Metazoa > Chordata > Aves > Apterygiformes > Apterygidae > Apteryx > Apteryx mantelli. The sequence goes on from NC_089980.1 coordinate 103,601,923, forward strand.
ACTACAAAGATCTCCAGACAAATTAGACTCAAGGATATTCAGTTTAAAACAGTAACAGTAGCATCAACAAAATCCAATGAACACATTTTACTGCAAAAAAGGTTTCATACCATTATATGTACCCATTAATTCAACAGAGAAGAGAAGGCTCAAGGGGGATGTTATCACTGTCTACAACTACCTAAGAGGGTATAGAGAGGACAGAGTCAGAATCTTCTCAGAAGTTAACAGTGAAGGATGAGAAGCAACAAACAGAAGTTGCAGAAAGGGAATGTCTAATAAAATATTAGGAAAAATATTTCACCATAAAGTTGTTTAAAGTGCTAGAAGAGGTTGCCCAGAAAGACTGTGGAATATCTATCCTTAGAGATATCCAAAGTTTGACTGAACCAGGCCCAGCAAAACCTGTTCTGACTGGATGTGCTTTGATCGGGACTAGACCAGATTACCTCAAGAAGTCCCTTACAACCTACATCATTATATGAATCTATTTGAACATGTATCACAGTTACAGTAATAAAGAGTTTCTAATATCACACTAGAGAATGGAAAGAATCTCAAAGGTGGCACACCTCCTCATATGATCTGTCGCTGCACGTACTGCATGTTAAATTTGTAAAAACACAATTTATGATTTGTTTTGCTCATTCATTAAACCTTTAGATATGGTTGGGGGGGGGGGGGGAAGACTTCACCTAAGCAATGTCTTAAGTAATACAGTATTTTTATGAAGATGGCATTCTAATCTATTCCTGAAGTGCTATGAGCAACTAAAACAGCTCTAAATTTTTTATGATAAGTGACTTATGAAGAAAAATATTTGAATAGAACTTAAGTGATGTCTTACAACTCTTTCATTACAGCCATATATGATTTGACTAACTAGAGAGGTTAATATGGTTTGGACAGTGATAAAGAGCTTAAAATGACAAAGATGTCTGCAACTGATTCCACTTCTTTTACTGAAAATGAACAGGTTTGCTAGCAGTATATTTAATAAGTGACTGCAGAAACCAGCTGGCAGAAGCAGAATCACAGAATCGCTGAGGTTGGAAGGGACCTCTGGAGATCATCTAGTCCAACCCCCCGATCAAGCAGGGTCACCTAGAGCATGTTGCACAGGATCTCGTCCAGGCGTGTTTTGAATATCTCCAGAGAAGGAGACTCCACAACCTCTCTGGGCAACCTGTTCCAGTGCTCTGTCACCCTCACAGTGAAAAAGTTTTTCCTCATGTTCAGATGGAAGCGTCTGTGTTTCAGTTTGTGCCCGTTGCCTCGCGTCCTGTCGCTCAGCACCACTGAAGAGAGTCTGGTCCCATCCTCTCGACACCCTCCCTTCAGATACTTGTACACATTGATAAGATCTCCTCTCAGCCTTCTCTTCTCCAGGCTAAACAGGCCCAGCTCTCTCAGTCTTTCCTCATAAGAGAGATGCTCCAGTCCCCTCATCATCTTTGTAGCCCTTCGCTGGACTTCCTCCAGTAGTGCCACATCCCTCTTGTACTGGGGAGCCCAGAACTGGACACAGCACTCCAGATGGGGCCTCACCAGGGCTGAGTAGAGGGGGAGAATCACCTCCCTCAACCTGCTGACAACACTCTTCCTGATGCACCCCAGGACACCATTGGCCTTCTTGGCCACAAGGGCACGTTGCTGCCTCATGCTTAACTTGGTGTCCACCAGCACTCCCAGGTCCTTCTCCGCAGAGCTGCTTTCCAGCAGGTCAACCCCCAACCTGTACTGGTGCCTGGGGTTATTCCTCCCCAGGTGCAGGACCCTGCACTTGCCTTTGCTGAACTTCATGAGGTTCCTCTCTGCCCACCTCTCCAGCCTCTCCAAGTTTCTCTGAATGGCAGCACAGCCCTCTGGTGTATCAGCCACTCCTCCCGGTTTGGTATCGTCAGCAAACTTGCTGAGGGTGTACTCTGTCCCTTCATCCAGGTCATTGATGAAGAAGTCGAACAAGACTGGACCCAGTACTGACCCCTGGGGGACACCGCTAGCTACAGGCCTCCAACTAGACTCCGTGCCACTGATCACAACCCTCTGAGCTCTGCCATTCAGCCAGTTCTCAATCCACCTCACTGTCCACTCATCTAAACCACACTTCCTGAGCTTGTCTATGAGGATGCTATGGGAGACAGTGTCAAAAGCCTTGCTGAAATCAAGGCAGACAACATCCACTGCTCTCCCCTCATCTACCCAGCCAGCCATTCCATCAGAGAAGGCTATCAGATTGGTTAAGCATGATTTCCCCTTGGTGAAGCCATGCTGACTACTCCTGATCACCTTCTTTTCCTCCACATGCTTGGAGATGGCCTCCAGGATGAGCTGCTCCGTCACCTTTCCAGGGATGCAGGTGAGGCTGACTGGCCTGTAGTTCCCTGCGTCCTCCTTCTTGCCCTTTTTGAAGACTGGGGTGACATTGGCTTTCTTCCAGTCCTCGGGCACCTCTCCTGTTCTCCATGACCTTTCAAAGATGATGGAGAGTGGCTTAGCAATAACATCCGCCAGCTCCCTCAGCACTCGTGGGTGCATCCCATCAGGGCCCATGGATTTGTGGGTGTCAAGTTTGCTTAAATGATCTCTAACCCCACTCCTCCTCCACCAAGGGAAAGTCTTCCTCTCTCCAGACTTTCTCTCTTGCCTCCAGGCTCTGGGGTTCCTGAGGGCTGGCCTGAGCAGTAAAGACTGAAGCAGAGAAGGCATTCAGTAACTCTGCCTTCTCTGCATCCTTTGTCACCAGGGCACCCACCCCATTCAGCAAAGGCCCCACATTTTCCCTAGTCTTCCTCTTGCTACTGATGTATTTGAAGAAGCCCTTCTTGCTGTCCTTGACATCTCTTGACAGACTTAATTCCAAACAGGCCTTAGCCTTCCTCGTCACATCCCTGCATACTCTGACAAGGTTCCTATATTCCTCCCAAGTGGCCTGTCCCCCTTTCCACTTTCTGTATACTTCCTTCTTCTGCTTGAGTTTTGCCAGGAGCTCCTTGCTCATCCATGCAGGTCTCCTGCCTCCTTTGCTTGACTTCCTACTCATAGGGATGCACCGCTCTTGAGCCTGGAGGAAGTGATGTTTGAATATTAACCAGCTCTCTTGGACCCCCCTTCCTTCTAGGGCCCTAACCCATGGGATTCCTCCAAGTAGGTCCCTGAAGAGGACAAAGTTTGCTCTCCTGAAGTCCAGGGTTGCGATCCTACTTGGTGCCCTGCTGCCTCCTCGCAGGATCCTGAACTCCACCATCTCATGGTCACTGCAGCCAAGGCTGCCCCCGACCTTCACATCTTCCACCAGTCCTTCTTTGTTTGTTAGTACCAGGTCCAGCAGCACACCTCTCCTTGTTGGCTCCTCCATCACCTGTGTCAAGAAGTTGTCATCAATGCTCTGCAGGAACCTCCGGGACTGTTTGTGCCTAGCTGTGTTGTCTTTCCAGCAGATATCAGGGTGGTTGAAGTCCCCCATGAGAACCAGGGCCTGGGATTGTGAGGCTACTTCCAGCTGTCTGTAGAAGGCCTCATCGACTTCCTCTTCCTGATCAGGTGGCCTGTAGTAAACACCCACAACAGTGTCACCCATGCTAGCCTGCCCTTTAATCCTTACCCGTAAGCTCTCGACTCGCTCTTCATCCACCCCTAGGCACAGCTCAATACATTCCAGTTGCTCTCTCACATAAAGAGCAACTCCACCACCTCGCTTTCCTGGCCTGTCTTTCCTAAAAAGCACATAGCCATCCATGACAGCACTCCAGTCATGCGAGCTATCCCACCATGTCTCTGTAATGGCAATGAGATCATGGCCCTGCGACCGCACACACATCTCTACTTCTTCCTGTTTGTTCCCCATGCTGCGTGCATTGGTGTACAGGCATTTCAGAGAGGTGATCGAGCATGCAGGTTTCCCAGGAGGGATACAAGAGGATCCTCCATAGCCACGTCCCATGCGCACTTCCCTGGCTGCATTCACCTGCTGGAGGCATCCTGACTTGAGCAGTCTTTTGCCAACTACCCTGGCACTATAACTCTCCCCTTCCCCCATCTTTCCTAGTTTAAAGCCCTCCTTACCAGGTTGGCCAACCTGTTGGCAAAGACCCGCGTGCCCCGCCTCGTGAGGTGGATCCCATCTCTTGCCATCAGTTGTCAATCTTCAAACAGGGTCCCATGGTTGTAGAAACCAAAACCCTGTTGCCAACACCAGCGGCGCAGCCAGTCGTTAACCTGGAAAGTCCGTCTCCTCCTCCTCTCATCCATCCCCCTCACTGGCAGGATTGAGGAGAAGATGACCTGGGCTCCCAGACCCTTGACCACCATCCCCAGAGCTCTGAAATCCTGCTTGATGGTCTCCAGTTTGCCCTTGGTGTCATTGGCGCCCACATGGAAGAGCAGCAGTGGGTAATAGTCCAAAGCGTGGACAAGCCTTGGCAGTCTTTGCATGACATCTCTCACACGAGCCCCCGGCAGGCCACAAACCTCTCTAGACAAGAGGTCAGGTCGGCAGATAGGTGCCTCCCTCCCCTGTAGCAGGGAGTCCCCCACAACAATCACCCGCCGCTTTTTCCAGGCGATCCAGCACGGCACAGGGTCTGTTGTCCCAGGAACTTCCCTTGCAGCCATGCCCATCTCCTCCTCATCCTGGAGGGCACTAAACCTGTTCTTCAGCTTCAGGTCTTCAGGAGGAGTAGGAGCCTTTCTCCTCCCACGAGCAGTGACCAGTTTCCAGTCTTCTACGGTGTTATGATGTACCATTTCACACGGCACAGAGCCCTCTGGCAACTCCACTGCTGCAGGGGGTTGGGACTCCTGGAGCTGCACAGTCTCCGAGAATACCCTGTCTATCTCTTGCTCTGCTTCTCGGATGCTGCGCAGCCTACTGACCTCCTCCTGTAACTCCCTTACCTGATGACACAACTCGTCAACAGCAGCACACCTCCTGCAGGAGAGCTGGCTGCCAGCCCAGGCCTCCCGGAGAGGCCCCAAGCACTCCCTGCAGCCTGAGACCTGTAGAGCCGCATCTACTGTCAGAGGGTCGGTCTGGGTCCCAGCCTCTGACACAGCAACTCCAACAGCTGCTGGGGAACGCGCTGTGCGGCGTGTCACGACCATACTTGAGGAAACCTACACCACAGGGAACAGAAACGAAGGTACCTTCGTGCGCCCTGCTGCGCAAACTGCTGCGTCTGTTCACTGCCTCTGGGAGCTGCGCTCTAGGCCTGGCTCTTATATAGGCCTCTCCCTAGCACTGACTCACAGGGTGCTTGACCGCCCTAATCAAGGGCCACCGGGATCAAAGGCCCCAACTCCCTCTGGTCAGGGGCAACCAAGAGAGCTCGTTAGCAGCAGCCACTCCTAGCTAGAGCTTTTCCCACGAGCTTTTCCCAGGAGAAGTCAAGGCCTCCTGCAGTTGTCCTTGCCTAGCTTCCCCTTTCCTGTTCACAGCAATCACCTGCTAGTTTCTCGGGGGTCCTCAGAAAGCCCACAACTTCCAACAAGATCCTCAAGTTCTAGTCAGAGCCCAACCACTGCTGCGCAAACTGCTGCGTCTGTTCGCTGCCTCTGTTAGCTGCGCTCCGGGAGCTGTTCTCTAGGCCTGGCTCTTATATAGGCCTCTCCCTAGCACTGACTCACAGGGTGCTTGACCGCCCTAATCAAGGGCCACTGGGATCAAAGGCCCCAACTCCCTCTGGCCGGGGCAACCAAGAGAGCTCGTTAGAAGCTATCATACACTAAATTTCTTAACTTTCAATTTTATGAAATTTCATATATTTCAAAACAATAAACTAAAACATCAGTGAAGCAAGCGGTCACTTACAAAGTCACATTAGCACTAAAATTTCCTCTAGCGAACTTGGAACATATTTCTAACAAAGGAGGTAGCAACACTTCCCAACAGTAACAAAGCAGTATACAAGAGTTCTCAAATGTACAATAGTTCGAGGAATTCTTAGGAAGCATCTCTCAATTTGGATGGTAGCAGGAGAAGCAAATAGGCTAGCAATATTTAGAGTAAGACAGCAATATTTAGACAGGAGAACTTTCTTCTTACTTTTACTGGTGCAGACTTTCCTGCCCCAAAGCTACTGGCCATAAATGGAAGCATGACACAAAGAAGGAAATGAAATTAAGCGGTATTCGCCAATTTTATTCATAATTGTATATAGAGATACCTCTAGGCATAAATCCTGTCTAGCACACAGTAATGTTGTACCCTGCACAGAAATACTGAGGTTCCTAGATCTAATTTCAACTCTTGCTGGACACAGAGTGCAGAGCATGATTCATATACACCTAGAAGTGGCCACCTTCTTTTCCCAAGGAAAAAAGCATGGCTGGATCTGTAGTACAGAAGTCAAGACAGAACAACCTTGTACGTAGCAAGCATAAGTTACACAGTAATGCTATGTTGCCCTGTAGAATGTGTACCCTTCCACATGGGCATGTTGCCCTTTAGACTATCCATGCTTCAACATCATAACTGAAGTAAAAGAGGCTATTGCTATTCTTAAGGAACGAACAGCAAAATCATCACTGTTCAGACCCATAATCTCATTTCATCACTGCTGCAAACTGAAATCTGTTTAGCAGTCCCCAGTCCCATGTATGAATGGGTAGATACTGACTGACTCTAAATTCCCAAATACCTCTATCCAAACATATTGCAGAAGAACCCAAGCATTCCCTTCAGTATATCCTACATAATTGTTCTCAGACATGTATCCCAACACACAGCAGCAGGAAATCCGGAAAGCTATACCAAAAATTGGATTCCATCCAACTGATTAAATATGATGGTAGCAGCTGGACTCATGGTGCTGAAGTGATTTATATAATAAATATAATAAATCAATACATAATTGACTGAGACACCACCACCACCACCCAAATTCTAAAACTTTAAGTGTGAACCTATTTCAAGTCAGTTTTTTGGCACGAATGCTACCAACACTCTTTTCAATGCTGACCAGGACCAATGCTGAATAAGCAGCGTTGAGCATCAAGATGGCTCTCTGTCAGCCTCTGAAAAGATACATGAAAGTTATTCCTAGAACTTTCATCTGAAACTGAACTGAGCACTTAATCAATAGTCTACAAAGTACTTCTGCCACCTCATGGTTTGAGGTCTTAGGCCAGAAATGACCCAGGATTACTTACTCCAGGTGCTGATCCAGGTGGACACAGATCTAGCAGAGGCAGTGTCAGATATGTCAGCCCTGTAGAGATGTTTTGGATACCTTTGGGCACCTCAAATAACACAAGACACATACGGGAGCCATTAAATCAAGCCCTAGGGAGTTTCTTAAGCATCAGCTGAATTTTTATGATCCTGTTGACTAGATCTACAGTGACAATGGCTTAGATACTTAACTCCTGTGCAGATTCCTACATTCAGAAACCTAAATTTAGGTGTCTTATTCTCAATATGGATCTTTTGCTGAAGTATGAAAGTGGCCTTAGCTATTTGTTTAAAAAAAAAAAAAAAAAAAAGTGGAAGCCCAGGAACATAAGTGATGAGAGGATCAGAAATTTCGCTGGAGAATTACTAATAATAATAATAATTACTCCACTTTTCCTTAGATATTTCCCACTGGCTACAGTAGTGAGAGATAAACAAATCAGGACAAATATTTGGCCTGATCGAGTATGGCCATATTTATCTTTCTTAGTTTTTTTCATGAATAAAATATTTAAAATGGAAGAAAATGTATTTAAATACCAAGTCTTCTGCCTTGAATACGGTAGTTTTAAAATATAATCAAATGCCTGCTTTTAAACCAGAATCTTGCATATAAGTTTTCTTTAGAAATTTGACTTAAAGTACTTAACTGTCCTTCTTTAAGAAAAAGTTAACATAAACATCAAAGACTAAGCAGTTTCTTCCACTTATGCAATACGGTCTCCATTATATAACATATAAATAATCAATAGTAATAGATGCTATTTGCAAGTGGTACTAGAATAATTAGCTGTATAAAAAAATACAGGAAAAAGGGGGCTGAAACTCTCAAAATAATTCTCAGCAAGTTTGTCCATGAAAGATAATAAAGTCACACTTCTTCCTAAATTTTCATAACCATGGTCTTCAATGCTCTACTGGCTCACAGAAATGGAAGACGCTAATCAGTCACATAAAAATGGGACTGAAAATGAATTTGCATGCACAGACAGACATACTTCCTTGAATTTATTTTCAGCAGGTGCCTCATCAGAGATGCTAGGTTTTTAGGAATGATCTTCTCATTTAGGAGGTGCAATAGGTGTAGGATGAACAGAAAAGGGGTTTTATAGGAATAGTTGGACTGTGGATAACATTTTGAATCAATCAATATTCATGGTGTCTGAGCATTAAAAATCTTTGCCATCTTAAATGCTAATGTGATGCAATAATAATACTCTGCACTATTATATTACCTTTCATCGAGAGGTCTCAAAATAGTTATCAGGCATCTTTAAATTAAGCCTCAGAAAATCATTGTTACGTAAGTATCATATCTATTCTGCAGGAAGGGGAACAGGCAAAGAACAGTTCCATGTCTTGCTGGAGGTAATGCAAGAAATGTTGTAGGGGAAAGATGACAGAACCAAAAACAATATTCCAGGTGAGTACATCCCACTGAGTTACATGAAAATTTTACAGTAAATTCAGGATCATTTCTCTTCTATTTTGGCCATTCCCTAACCATGTCTTATTTTTCACTGAGGTGTCAACAGTGATGGTTAGGTCTTTGTATCTGAGTGGCTCTGTATTCAGATCTCAGTGATAGATACGAGTAAATCCAATTATTTCTTCTACCACTGATTATGTTGCATACATCAGCCATGAATTCTGTTTGCCATCATGCTGCTCAGTTTCCTAGTTCCCTCTGGAGTTCCTCTCAAGGTTATTTACTGAGCCAATAAAAATGTAATAGATCTGACTAATCATATTGCTTTCCAACAGCCAACATATCTGCATATATTTTTATATAAATACATTGGGACAAATTCTTTTCCAATGTAAGATGAATAGATTTACAACTCTGTAGAACTAACCTTTTAAAATTTTAATCGGGGGAAGAGTAAACCATGGCTGCCATCAATTCATGCCTTCTCAGCAGGCAATAATCATTAGTAATATATCGGATATCTTCTTTTGTTTTTTCTACATTCACTCTTGTCTTTTAATAATTAAACTTGTAGATAAACTGATAGATAGTTTTGAGACAGAGCACAAAACCATTTTCATAACATTTCCTGTGCCTACAGCTCTGTGTTTGCAAAGGTTCCATTATTTTTATATCTTATGGCAAATGAATGAGATGATTGATATAGAGGGGTGTCTAAAAAAGTGCACAAATTAGATCAGCGCAAGTAAATTCAAACAGTCTCTCTGAACCCAAAAGTAAAGTTGCTATTCTAGTCTTACGTAAACAAACTTAAAACAATCGTTATCTTTTCTACAAATAATCTATCATTCATGCTTCAAGAACTACTGAGAAGATGATACCCGAAAATCCATCTTATAAGAGAGAGACACAAACAGAGAGAATGTTCAAAGGCAGGATTTCGTTTTCATTCCTCAGGAGAGAAATTTTCAAATATGTTTTTATAAGGGAAGAGAAATTGTATGAAGAAACATTATATCAATGATTTAAAAGCAATGGGAAGGCCTATAATGTATGAGAAGATGTCCCCGGAGTCCACTGACATTTTCAACACAGAGAAAATCTGTCGGGGATCTTTTTTTTTTTTGGTAGCCAGTGGGAGTTAAATAAATTCTAGGAAGATATTAAAGTCAAGCAAGCAATGACAGGCAGTCTATCTTTTTGTCTTAATAATATCAGAGTTCAGTGATTTTTTTTTTATAACAATTCCCACTGACTGAAGAGTCATCTACAGATGAAAACAGAATTGACCAGCTAAAAGTTTCTTTGCTATTGTTCTTATTCAGATCATCAACCTTGCCTTGAAGTTGTCTTATCTAGTATCTTGAAAACCTCAAGAAAACTTTTTCTACTACACAAGAAGGAAAGCTATATTATGATTTAAACAGTCAGGCATAACTAACAACTTCATTAAAAAAAAATCCCTTTTGCAGCAAAAGCAGTTAATGATTATATTTCAAACACAGGAATACAGGAATAACATAGATGCATAACAATTATTAGAGTAACATGAACCCAAGAATGAGGGCAAAGCGCATACAAAATAATCATTCTATCTGCACACACAGGCCTTTTTATAATATCACAAACAAAGCATCTGTACAAGCAAATAACTAGCTGTGAATCAGCAATCTGAACAAATAATTGGCATACACCTTTTGAAGGTATAGGAAAGGTCAGCAACTGCGCACAAGTCAGTGCTTCTGATTTCCAAATGTCTGTGGTACTCCCCTCACTATCATAAAACTACCCTTTTTTTTTTACCATGTTCAACCTCCCAGTATTATCTTGAGATAGAAAAGTATTATGGAAATGAGTTAGATTGACAGATAAAGCCCCAGATCATCAGAGGCGATTAAGCCCCTAACTCCCACAGACTGCAGCCTTGGGGATCTGACCGAAGGGCTGTTCTGAAGGTCACACAGGATGTCTGTAGAAGAACAGAGAATTCAATCCATCTAAATTCCCAGAATATTATCCTAATTACATTTCCTTGAATCCCTACGCCTTAAGGAGATTGCTGAGATAGTTTTTCTATATTAGAAATACTTAGCAATTTTTTTTTTAATGTAGATAGATACTGTTATTTTAAAACTATACATTGTTCAGTGGCAAAATATGTGTGGAGTTGCTGGTTTTAAGTTGTTTTAATTAGCTTTAATTTTGCATAGGTCAGGATTATCTCAGTTACTTATTCACCTGACAATCTCATTCTAGGTCATAATATTCAGTCTCATTTGTATTATGTTAGGCAATATTTGCATATATGTGAGGTAATTTTCTGAATAGCTGCTTTGCCTGTACTCCACCCCAGCCACTCCCGTGAAAACTTCTCTCTTATGTGCTGTAGCCAGAAAACACGTTTAGTTGCAGTCTCTGATTCAGTCATTAGATGTCTCCGTGCACTGTGAAGGATTCTATGCAAGGTGTAGTCCCTGGTAAACAACACAGAGCTGAACTAGACCGGTTCTGAGAAGTCTGCTTGTTGTATTAATACTTGTTACTCTTCTGTTAAATAAGTGCCTTCTCTTTAAGAAGGCCTGTTGTACATCATTGTACAGGATCCAAGTGGTTACATATCCAGAAACATTAATCAGTTATTCCTGGTTAAATAACATTGTTCCTTTTACTCAGTAGGACAAAATGCTGTCAACTGACAGGTGGCCCCTTTAATTCGTCCAGCATTAGATTAAAGCTAAACAATAAGAACTAAAGATCACTGACTTGCAGCGATCACTTGCTGTGAGCATCTTTTCTTCTTCACTTGAGTTCATGCCATTCCTCAACTCTCTGGCTTTTGCTCTCTACCCACCCTCCTTGTGCAACACGCACTCATCTGAATAATGGAGTAGATTCTGTGGGGATGACAACCTGGTGATTTTCCCATAAGCTTGCGGTTTTTCATGAGACTGAATTTTGGACTCAGCCATATAATAAACATTCACAACAAATTAGTTACAAAGCCTAAAAGAAGTAAACAATAAATCATAAAATATAAGCATAATATAAAATACTTCATGCTAATTCCCTTAAGACCATAAACAACTTCAACAGGAATACTGACTGCACAATTAAAGCAGAACAGACCAGTTTGTATTATATCAAAAGAATGATTATTACCTGCCCTATCTATTCCTCATTCTGGAGGAATGTTTTTTTCACATTGCACTCAACAAACGGTAGAATTTCCAGCACTGACCATCAGTACCAAAGTACCCATTCTGCATTTGTGGACATGAAATAAGCTTTACAAAAGCAAAGGGGAGAAAAAGTACTTTTCTGTCCTATCACTTGGCAAGCCCAACTAACGCCACACAATATTTTCATATCCCCTAATGCTTCAATAGTTGTCATATGAATTTCACAAAGCCTTTTATATTATGAAATGGAAAATATATTCAGAAGTATCAGAAGACCCTGATATTAAATGTTTTCTCTCTGTAATGAAGTCTCTGTAAATGTAACAAATGCAACTACTGTAGCAACAATTCTAATTACTTTCCTGTCACACAAAGAAATGATGACATTTTAATGGAAATTTAATCTCTGCAATTTAACAAAGATGTGTATTCCTATTATTTCCCTTACACTAGTTCATGTATTAAGTTAGACTGTGTAGGTTTCCCTGCCCTAAACAAACATCTCAGTAAAAAGATTTTTAGGTAACCTTTTAATTACTGTTCTCTTCAGTGTTTTTAAATTCTATATAAAATGCCACAAATGAACTATATTTTTAAAGAGGCTCTGACAAAATGAGTAAGTGTCATGAAATATTCCCATCCTACATTTGTACCGATCTTTGTAAAGGACAGATTCATTTAATTTCTTGTGTAACAGATTTTAAGATCTCTATGAAACAATGGCCTACTTTTAGAATTCAGTCACTACAAAACAAATAGCTAATTCAGCTCATTGTATTATTTATATTTCAGCCACTTATTTATCTTTTTAAGATTTTCCTCTCTGTAAATTATAGCTGACAATCTGGGAATGTGACTAATACATTTGTTAATTCTGAATTAGAAAATTATTAACAAAGGCTAATGAAAGTTGGTATCCAGGGCTACAATCATACCAACACATACATGTGTGCTACACTTTGCTTACATAAGAGGAATCAGTAGTTTTGATGAGACTAGTTATGTACTCTAAATCAATTATGTATTTTTCTGTAGAATTCAAGCCAAAAAGATGATGGAATCAAGTCCTTTATTAAGAGCACACTTGGGACATTTATACATAGGACCCTTCAGATTACAGCTCTCCATCTGTTGTGTGTTAATGGGAATCAGAATAAAGCTAATTTACATGCTGAAAGGCAATGCACTTTCACTAAAAAAACACCAATCCAGTCTACTAAGAGGGTTACAAGAAGAAGAATCAGTAACGCAAATATAAGATACTTATCTGATGTTGCTGGCTCTAGTAATTTTCTGGAAGAAGCAGCTATCTTCCTGTTCAGCAGAAGCCCTAGCTTCAGTCTCTGCAAATTTTCAGTAGAACAGTCTGCATTCACATCTGAATTCTATAGAAGAAAATGATTAAGTCCCATGTGGGACTTTTTAGTTACTCTTACAAAACACTTAAACTGACAACTATTCTACAGCACACAATTCTCTGCAGAAAGTAATATAATTCAACCAATGCAATAAAAGTAAGCGTGTAGCATAATATATGACAGTTTAAATTTATGCGACATTAACTGCTTTTCTGCAGTAAAGCAAAATATAATTTGAAAACATTTCTCCTCCATTGTCAATAAAGACCCAATTTTGAAATAATTATGATGTATTGCAGAAACCCTTCTATACCTTTATGGTAGGCTTTGTAATACTGAATGAGCAGCTACGTTTTATGATTCTCAGCCATCCTAATGGTGGTAGCTGACAGTTTGCTTTACAGACAAGTGTTAGTTCTGCGAGGTAAATCACTTATACCTCTAGATCAGGTATATGCAATCAGCATTCATCCTCATAGTGAATTCCATTTTTATCTAGTCTGTTCCCATTAGAGATGCAACACACATAGGTTCAATACAGCTTCTACAAATCAAATAGTGAGATGTTTTTATTCACCAGTTGTGCTTATTTAGTTAGCTTTGCTGTAGAACTTGCTGGGTGAGCAGTGTTTCTGAGGCGCACCAGGAAATCAATGTCAAAAGTGTTACTGGGGGAATTCTAATGTATTTGAAAACATTTTACCATATTATTTAATCTATGTTACATTTGTTAGTAGGAATCTTTGTGTCATAGATGTAATAAGACTTTTTGTTACTGCATTAGCAAAAATGAATACTGATAAGAGAATATTACAAATAATGAAAATTTGATCAGACTGTCATATTGTAGCAGAAGGCTATTTCTATATTCAAAAAATTGCATTAAGAGAGAACATGGAGCACACTGCATCTCATTTTCACAGCTGATGCAGGAATATTGAGAGTGGTGCCATTCACACATTTTTAAGATATTAGGATAGGATCTCAGTCCATCTCTCCCTTCTTCTTGCCTGGCTTAGCAAAGTTCTGGGAGATATGAGCAAAAACAATCTGCATTTTCCCAAATGTTTAATAAATATATACAGCACCTTATTCCATTGTTTTCCATCACTGTTATTCCTTGCATTGTTATTATTATTTGCTATTATTTGGTCTCATGTTTCTCCTCTGTTTCTTCATTATGACCATTTTATTTCATTACAACATCTTAATTTCAGTCTCTTTTTACTGAGTAGGTTTGTCTGTGGTTTTACCCTCACTTACACATTATGCTTTTGGATAAAATCCTGGTCACCATGAGGGATTTTTGCTAATCACAGTAGGATTTTTGCCAATCACTTCCATAACACCAAAAACTTAACCTTTTAATCTCTGCAATTAAGTTCTCTTTTCTACTCTCCATATGTTATATTGCCTAAATCATTTGTAGTTTTTTGACGATGAAAGTAAGTTACATTTTATAGCACAGAGTTTAAAAATATATGTAATATTTCTCAGAAGTGGCTACTGAGCTCTCCACATTTTAACACAGCGTCTGGCCCCAAATCCAACCAGTGCTAACCTCCAGTGTTGAAGATATCGCTGTGGAAAGCTGCCCCAGTTGACAGCCAGAAGCAATCAGTAATTATTATATTTTTTATATTTATATATTATATTTATATATTATAATTAAAAATCAGTACTGCACCCTCCCCCACATACCCAACCTTAAATCCAGATCAACCACAGACATCCCACAGGCTTACTCACAAGAGCCCTTAGCACAAAGAAAAGTTGCTTATTACTAAGCACTGTTCTCTGTTTTAAAATCAGGTATCCAGATTATGCTGCTACTGACAAGGCATAGCAACGCTAGTTCAGGAATTTCAGCTTAGTGAGGCATTCCTTTGCATTGTTCTCAAAAAGGTGTTAGATTTCCTAAGAGAGTTAATCTTTTCCAACTGAAAAACAGATAGCCAATTTCAACTCAAGCATGGAGACATGCTTGCCCTGGATAAAAATGAGACCCAGGGAAAAATATATGGAAAGAAAAATGAGGATAAATGCAAATTTGACATTGTCTTCAACATGAATGTAGGACAGAATGTTGCTTTCAACTTGTTTTTGTGGTCTAGTGTTGACAATCATGTTTATCACTTTCCTAGGATAAATCAGACTCCCTGTAGACAGAATTCCTATAAAGCAGGGCCATTTGATGAACACTCCAAGGTATATGAACAGATGGCCCCTAAGGAATGCCCCCCAACTATTTTCAGAGAAAATACAGGCCCCCAAAAAGCAGGAACTTCCTTACATATGGTGGGCACATCCACCCATCTGGAGAATAAAGGATAAGACAAGATAGGTGCTAAATCCCTGCACAAGCTTCCCATGAGAGGTGCTACCACAGACCCTAACCCAGGATCCCACAAGTTATATGCTTCAAATAAGGATGGCCATACTTGTTTCAAACTAGGTTTTAAACTGCTAGAAAAGTAACATGGAGCTATGCACTGTGTAACTGCTTAAATACTTTTCTTCTTGACTTTCATAGACAATGCTGAGCTATGTGCTGCTGTGTCTCCATCACTAAGATATGGATGGACTTCGGGTATCAGTACACAAGTTGCAGAATGTCTCAACAATGCACATTTGAACTGAAAACAGAGGCCTCTGTGGTAAATGGGAGAAATACAGGGCAGTGGCATCCTTCCAGAGACAGTGTTCCCTTTCCTTCACCCCAAATTATTCAAGCTGCATGAGTCAGGAGGGTGGAGTTTCCACTCAGTGCCACAGGTCCCCCCCATCCTCACATATGAAGGGTCAACGAGACCTGTTTGTTTTGGGTACAATACTATAAAATGCTCATGGAACATCTTCATGGAAGCTGGCACCTAGCATCCATTCCCCAAAAAACTTCCAGCATGACTAGATGGCACTATTAAAGGTGGGTTAGTTTCACAGGCTGGATCTGTTTGCAGAAGCAGGATCCCAAACAGATCTCAAACAGAGAGCAGTAAAATAGCTGCCACTAGCACCCTCAAGAGTGGCCTCTGATCACTTTCAAATGAAGTATGATATTAGCATTTATTGTATTTGTTACCACAGTGCTTAGGAAAGTGGGGCTGGCACAATACAAGCATAGCATCCCTGGCCCACAACAACTTATTATCTAAACAGACAAGCAGATAAAAGCTAGCAAAAAGGATTAAATGGGCAAACAGTGCAAGAAGAATAACAGCCTGCAAGTTTCATGCCAGTTCAGCTACTTTATTTGTCCTTTGGGCAGAGTTTATATTAGTAGAGGATTAGCTGACAGAAAGATAGAGGACAGGAGATGTGAAAGAGAGGCACGAGAGAGACAGAGCAATAGCCAGAGCAAAGGATGGAAGGAGGAGAGGAGCGTGAAAAGCAGCTGGAGTGACACTAAGCTGAAAGAGGCTGTGAGGAAGGAAGCTTAAGGGGTTGCAAAAGGTGGCTGTATGTCAGAGGGGAGAGGTATTCATAAAAAGAAGTTGTAAAAAGCAGTCTCATGTCTGTGACGTTAACTGTAAAGGGACAGAGCCACTAACCTGCATTACTATTAAGGGGTTTATAGCAAGGAGGCAGCCCTGAATAAGAAATACACAGTGTGTCTTCTCATATTTACAGGGAAATAGCTGGTATACAGAATGCTATTTGCTTTAATTTCTTTAGTGCCAAAAACCAAACAAACAAAAACTGTGACTGGCTCCTCCATTTAAAGCTTTTGCATGGCTGAAGAAAGTTAAAATGTGGTGAAAAAACAAAACCTGACAAATCCCTGAAGGTACCTTTCCTTTGCTATTCCAGATGAGAGTGCTAAGGATCCCCAGCAAACCTGAGTTCTTTCGCTCCCCTGTCACCTCAGGTAAGGTGGGAGCAATCCACACAAAACATCCTCTTTCAGCTGCACTGAGCAAAGCACCAAGTCCAGCTGAAAACAGTTTCTGGAGTTTGCTTGAGAAGGGGAAAAAGACCCTCATTGTAGTGTGTCATGGGGAAGCTGGAGATCACTGTGGGAAATTACAAAATAGCAATTAAGGAAGAGGAGTCAGAATGAAAAAGATGTCAGACAAAAACAAGCTAAATAAATTCACATGCTGACACAGTGCAACACGGGGCGGGAAGAAAGGCACAGTGCTGGAGTTTCTTTTTCCCAATAAAAAGATATTCAGCCTTTCCAGGTTATTACTTCTCTTGTTAATTTTGACAGCAGGAGTTTGCTACACATTGCAATAGGCTTCAGTAAAATGTAGAGGGAAGGAAGGAGGAACTGCCAGAGGAGGGTGGTATTATATAAAATAAAATTGAAAAAAGTTTTTCCCTTCTTATCCTGGACTCATCAATAAGGGGTAGCTAATAACCCCCACCACCGTCTTCTACTCCATTATTAGCTTTCAAAACAACATGCAGTAAGTAGTGGGCTGGAAAGCACCTTAAGGCCAAGGACATGTAGAAGATGAAAAAACTGTAGAAAGAAGCAGAATGAAATTGGGAGGTGGACTGAAATGGGAAGGTCAGAAAGGAGGAAAAGCAGAAATGGGGATGATGCAAACCTGGGGAAAGATGACCAGATGGGAGGTTAGACAGTCACCATGGAAGATCATCATCAGATGGTGGTTGGGTAAATAATAACTTGGTGGGGAAGGTGATAAAAAAAAAAAAAGGAAAAATAGATGAGGGAAAGATTGACAGTTTAGGGTTAATTCTGGAGTGAAGAAGAAGGAACAAGAGGATTTGTGTACAACAGATTTCCTGATCCAGCTTCTCCCGTCCTGCCTTCCATATGCACCATCAATGCTATGCAGAGGGTAAGTGTACCCTAACTGAAGGATGCAGGTTACAAACTGGAAGTTACTTCACCACAATTGATCCTGCTTACACTGTGAAACATTTCTGAACTCCTGTCCTATAACTTTGATCAATCCTGTACGTTCTTTTTTGGGAATGGATCATCTTTAACTGAGCATTAGTACACTGTACCCTGAACAGCTGAAGCCTGCTTTAGGAATTACTGTAAGAATTATGATTAACACATAAAAGCCTGAATACTATACTAACCCCATTTCTAACAATGCACGCAACAGAACTTCTGCCACACCCTGGAATTTTGTTCCAGGCATGAACAAATTCCAGAAGTTTTTCTTTTTATTGTCTAAAGTTTCCTTTCTTTAAAATGTAATTTTAGCTTTCTACACTTGATATCCTCCTAACTGCATGCCAAATAATTCTTCACCTTCTGTATGGGTTACGCTTTTAAATGTTTGTATGTGAATATATTGGCTACATCAAAGAATCACATTGAAAATACTGTTTGGAGCTAAATGTGCCTTATGGAGGCCCTATGGTAGACTTAGGTGGTACACAAATGAATCTGAGAAATAGCTGTTTGCCTCTTTATGGGGAGTTCCTTCTGTTCACTCACTATGAGAATACCACTGAACAGCTGAGGTAGGAAGGGATGTCTGCAGATCATCTAGTCCAGCCCCTCTGCTCAAAGCGGGGTCACCTAGAGCAGATTGCTCACGGCCATGTTCAGTCAGATGTTGAGTATCTCCAAGAATGGAGACTCCACAACCTCTCCAGACAACCTATTACAGTGTTTAATCACTCTTACAGTGAAGAAGTGTTTTATGTTTGAGTGGAATTTGCTGTATTTCAATTTGTGCCCATTGCCTCCTGTCTAGCACCACTGAAAAGAGTCTGGCTCCATCCTCCTTACTCCCTTCCCCCCCCATCAGATATTTGTACATATTGATAAGATCCCCCTGGAGCCTGCTCTTCTCAAAAATAAACAAACCAAGCTCTACTCAGCATTCAGAGTAATGCATGTAAAACACATTTGGCCCTGTAGAACGGTACATTTAAACTGCAAACACTTTCAGAAATACAAATAGGTAGAAAAGAAAAATAAACGGAAGTGAGAGGCAATCTGCATCTTTACAGAAAAGCATAGGTCATAGCCTTGCTAAATAACATATGACAACTTTCCAAGTTGTTTAGTGAAAGTTAAAAAATAAATTCTTAAACATGAGAATGCCTTCAAGTTACAACTTTTGGAAACGATAAAAATATACATGTCTTCATAGAAAACAGCCAAAATTCATTCAGAAAGTTTTCTGTTAGGAACAGATAGTGAACAAGAACTCATCTATTTCATGTTGCTCATAAACACTATCAGTAACAAAATATCAAAATGAGAAAGGGCAATTGAGCAATATAATGAATAACTGTAACATGATTTGAAAGAACTAGCATAAATATCTTCATGTCATTAGGCTGCATCAACTCCTTTTCCAAAAAAAGTAGATATGAGATGCAGAATTAGGGCCAACTCATATAGAGCCCTTTGGAGACAATGTAAAAGTAAAATAATAATTAATAATAATAATACAATCTGATTTAACAATCTAAAATAAAGTGACTAATTATACCAGGAAAAGAGCATAATCTGTATCATGGCAATGTTATACTGAATAAACCATAGAGGAGATTACTGGTGGTAACCAAAATAACAAAGTTAACTGTGAGATTCCATGGAGGGATCCAGCAGCAGCAGCAGAAGGTAAAAAAGCAACTTCTGCACTTACATAGACTCCTTTATCTAAACAATGATAAGTATAATAGTGTAGGCTGGGTAGAAAAGAGATATGAATCAATCAAAAGCATAAAACAAGCTATACAGATGAGAGGACAGTACTTGTTAGTATATAAACTGCCTCTCAAATATCTTTGACAGAAGAGATTTTCACGGAATTTCTCTGAGTACACATACCATAAGTTTATTACCAAAAGTAACTGAAGCAGAAAGATCAGTAATACTGACAACAGCAGAGCTTAAATTGTATAAATGCTTCCCCAAGTATTGTCAGGCATAGTTAAATGCAACCTCAAACTATCCTTCCAATTTTCCTGGAGTTTGTTAAGAAACTTTGGGACCTAAATCTGGAAATTTACTCTTGTTAGTACTAAGTGTTACTGAATGACAGTTACCATCACACTTATAGTAAGGAAAGATCAGGAAATCCCAGGGTATGGTCAGGCCCAAGGAGTCCTGCTGACTGTCGATGCAAGTACAAGGTTCACCTGTCCCTGGCCAGAACAAAAAGGGACATGCACCCCTCCTGAAAAAAGGACAGTAAGAAACTTCAAGTAAAGCAGTAAGTATTAAAAAAATCAAAGCTGCAACCTTAAGGATACTAATTTTCTGTTTTCATTGTGGCTTTCAACTATAGAATAGCAAACAAGCTGAAGAGGAAAGGTTAGTGAAAAACTGCTTGCCAGTGATGTGCACTTTTAACTACATCTTGTGCAGATTTTTATTTTTCTGGATAGGTTTTTGAGATAGATTTCTCTCCCCTTAACAGTTTCAGTGCCTCATGACACCAGTGCACATCCTGAGTTTTTGCAAGAACATTTCTTGGGCCAAATACTCTTGCCTGTGCACACAGGAAACACGGTCATTTCATGCTTCACTCTCATTTGGCAAATCCAGAAAATAAAACACTGATGATAACAAAACGCTGTCATTGTTCATGATGAGGAATAACTGAAAAACAGTGAAGAAAAAAAAAAATGAAGTGTTAGACTTGGCAATAAAAGGTAGCTACTGTATCATGCCAAGTCCCTCACAGAGGGAAAGCTAAGCTAGTATAAAGATACAAGCACACCTAACACTTCAGATGTTTCCCTTCTTCCCTTCTCACTCACTACTAAACATCTTCATCCATTGCTATAAAAAGAAACTGAGCTACCAGCTACTTCTGTATTTTCTGCTTCTGATTAGACAATACATATTATAACAGATCATGTCCCTGCCTGCCTTGCTTCACATACAGGGACACATTTGGTAGCTTTTATTTTTTTATAACTGATAACTACAATGTTCAACATAATTTGCTACACTACCCAGGACCCTTTTATGAACAGTAACATCAGCTAACTCTATCAGCTAAATCTAGAAAAATCCTTTCTGAGAAGCAAGAGGAAAACAACTTGTCAAGTAGGTGAAGAAACATGTTTCAGCTCATTACAGCTCCCCATGATAAAAGCTTAAATAGCTCTGGGAATAACAGAAAGTTGTGTATGGGTATGCAGATGAGTACAAGATAATCTGTTTGGGCAGATGTACTGTAGACTATCTCCCCTGACCGGAAGCTAATGGTCAGCTTGCTGTATCACTGTCCACCAGAAAAAATCATTTTAATCCCATTTAGACTGTCAACATTAACACTGTCAAGATTAGTATAATTGGTTAATCAGCAATCATCCTGAAATAGCAGCCAGACTGAGGTATCTTCCCCACAATTATGCTGAGTTACTTAGTTAATACCATGCTTTTTCCATACTCTTAACTTTCTATCACACTAAACAGCACCTAAACTCATTAATTCTTTTAACAGTGTATAGCATAAAAAATTCCAGAAGAAAACACAGATGGCAGGTCAAGCAGTCATTGACAGGGACACATCTGGAATCCTCATGTAAATGTACGCACATGACAACATTTTTTTGAGAGATGCTAGGATTACGTAACTGTGTTAGTAACTGCAAAACAGCAAAGCTTTTTATAGATGCCAGAGCATCTTGGAGATTATTTAGATTATAAAAGACTTAAAAATCTTTCATTCATGGAAGGAGACACAGAACTGCATTAAAGCATCATCTGTACTTCAGTTTTGGGCCCAGACTAGAATTCCACAGCATTTGCTGCCATCGCAGAACAGAACTTCAGGATCTTTGTCTTGGAGGAGAGAGGTATCAGAGAAAGCAGACCAGTTTGTTGCAGCACTCAATGTTAGCTGGAGTTGTCATAACACTTGGGTCAGCTTGAGTTAAGGACTACAGCTCAGTGCCTAACAGTAGCCACGTTGACCAACGGTCCTGTTAATCTACTATTTTATCTACATTAATGGCCCACAGCAGATGCACAGGAGAATACAAAGAACAGACAAGAAATAAGTGATCCATTTCCTAGCTTTCCCTCACAACGTTTGAAAATCATGAGCTAACAGACATTGAAGAGGTTGCAGCTGGAACTTTACCACATTCCTTGATGGACTTAACCGTCATTAATTTGTCTAATTGCTTCTTATTCTTATATAGAGGAAGCACTTTTTCATAAAATGTCTAATTATAGTGGAGAATGCACTGCCCCATGCAGTTGTGGAAACCAAAAATATATAAGGCTCAGGAAGAAAGTGGACAATATATTTACTGCCTGAAAATTAAGTTGGGTATTTTTGTGTTTTCCTATAATGAGAAAAAGTAAATAATCATTTCCTTTTTGCCATTCTTTTGTAATTTTATATATCAAGGTTCAACCTCCCTGATCATCTCTCTTCAGGCCAAAGACTCCTAGCCTGTGTAATGTTTCCTTACATGGAAGCCATTCTACACCTTTGATCAACTTCATCATCCTCTCATTAACATCTTTAGTTTTACTATGTGTTATTGCTATTACAGGACCAGAGCATCATTAAATACTCCTGATATGGATATACCAAAGTTTTATAAAGTTTTTTTTATTTGTTTTCATGCCTTTCCCAGTAAAGCACTAATATTTTATTTGTCCTTCTGATCATGACTAAACATTGAGCTTCTATTATCAAAGAATTATTATTTCAAACTCTGCTTTCCAAGTGGCTATACCCAATTTACAGCAAATAATTATCTATTCATTGCTAGGATTTTTTTTTTCCTTTGGATATATTTCATCCACGGCTTTATTATCCATGTTCAGTAGGAGGACACAGGTCTGTATTTTTTCACTGTTATTTAAATCTTAACTTTTTGAACAAGTCTGTGCCATCAGCAAATTTTGTCACCTTATTATTTGCCTCCTCTTCCAGCATAAATCCCTGGGGAAACATCTTGCCATTGAAATCCTTTTTCTTTCCCTGATTTCTCATCTTTTAACAAGTTATTAATACAAAAGAAAAATTTTCCTTTTATTCTATGACAGCTTCTCATCAAAAGCTGTTGGATAACCACAGACACTGTGTCAGCCAGATCCTTCTCGTTAGCATGCTCATTGCTTTTGTTATAGTTTCTATCAATTTGCCTAATACAGAAGTCAGACTTGCCAAACTGCAGTTCCCTGGACTCCTAATGAAAGCTTTCTGAAAACCCAGTCCTTCGGTACAGAGACTGATTTAAACAGTCAGTTGCATGGTCAGCAACTCAAAACTTTAATTTCTGAGTTTCTTTTGAACTCCCAGGTCACTGATATCTGCTTTTGGCTATTCATCACTGTTAAAATTTACTGCTTTTTTCTAAAGAAATTACTCTACTTTAGACAGCTACTCAGACTAATACTCCATCTCATTTCCATAGTAGGTGTTGTATTATTATTATTTTATTGACACCCCAACAGAAATGTAGGTGGGACTTTAAGTCCATAATCCCAGTGCTATCACTGTCTATGGCCATCAGCAAAGTAAGTTATGTTGCACTCCTACAGGATATACTGGCCAAGTTCAGCACTGAGGGGAGAATTTAAGGATTTTCAGAAGAAATAGGTTTTAATGAACAATTGGTCTGAAAAACAACATGGCATTTTGCACGGAAAGTGTCTGGACATGGATCAATTCTTTCATGCAGAAAATAGTTTTGCTTATTCCCGAACTGGCTTTCCCCTGATGTGACTTATTTGCTCCCTGCTACTAAGAAGAGATGCCAGAGAGAAGCTGTCTATGAAATATAAACAAAGACAGTAACTACAACATAAATATTGTTAAACTGTATTGAGGGGTAGGTTTTACGCTTCTTTTTTATTTGATTTTCCTCACTAAATATGTCTTGCATTACTTCAGTAAGAAAAAGAAAACTAGATGACTGGGCAACAGTAGAGGGCAAAATACAAATACGGCCTAGCCGGAAAAGCTTAAAGAAGAGGGAAAAAAAGTTGTGGTCTTCACAACAAACTCATTAAATCCAATATAGGACTAGTGCTGATGCCTAACTTTGATATGCAAAACAGATCATCTAAAAATAAAATAATAATTCAACTCACAGTTTTTTCAATTTCAAAGTAATAATTTTGTTTGTGAAATATTTCATTATCATTTTAATTTCAAGGAGGAGAAAAAAAAAAAAATCAGCCATTCTTGCTTATACCTATTCTCTCATTTGCTCTTACAGAGACTCTTCTAGTTCTCCAGGGTCATCCCTTCCATTTGCAGATAGGGAGACTGAGAGACAAGGCTTGGTTTGGCCAGACCCAACAGCAAAGAAGGGAGCAGAAAAAAACAGGTTTCCTCAGTTTTAATCAGAAGCCTAAAGCTGTGCCTGGCATGTGCTGGCTGCCAGGTACCAACCTGGCTCCTATATAAGTAATGAACACTGGAGAAGGACTTGGGGTTATGGCTAAATGGTAGTTCCTGATCATAGATCTCCCCTGGCTCAGGGTGGGACAGGTCTCTGAAGTAAATATAGCATGGAAAACAGTTGGCTAAACTGCTAGGAGAAGTGACTTGGGTCAACTAAAGCCAGAATTCTAACTTACGTGGTATGAATTGCTCTTTGGAAAAGAAAATCAGTTTCTCCTCATGGGGAACTTGAGTTGGCTGGCATCCCAAGTTACATACCTAAGTAAAGTACCTAAAATTCAGCAGTGTACATACCTAGTTGTAGATCATCTTTATGCTGCCAAGTGCCTTGAATCCCAGACCAGCCAACCATTTACATAAAAAGCTTTCTAAACTGAGTCCTTGATGGCTCAAACTGTCATCTTTCTGCACGCAAAGGAAACAGCTTTTGTTGTCTTTAAACAGCACAGCAGTGCATTATTTCAGATATGTGCAGTGAATCATTGAGGTGACCATTAACAGGTATGATTTATCCATTTATGTGCACTTATCTTGGATGAATGGATACTTTAGTATAAGGTATTGATTGCCCTTCCCATGCCTTGGTAGTGCACTATTTGTGCACTTTGTGTATTTGTAATGCACTACTGAATTTCAGTAGATTTTTTTTTAATTGCCTCTTTAAGAATATATAATTATTGTTGACAGCAAACCAGCTAGGAGAAGCACTTTTAGATTAATTAACAGTGACCTATAATTAAACACAACAGTACTTAGAGATGGAGTGGTCCCTAGATAATATTGCTTTAGCTTTAATGAGTGTTTATCATTCTTGTTTGCTTCCACTGTGGCAGTTATCAAGGTTAGTTACCAGATTTCTTAATTAAATGGAAATACATAGAAGGCACTGCCTTAACAGAAAACAGCTTGAAATATTCATGACTTAAACACAATCTCAAAGTATGCAGACTCCCTCCCTACAATTTCTTAGGTGCATTTTACCTGTGAAGCCTAGTATTTTCCATAAGTCATACCTTGACACTAAAGAACGCTGCTGTCTTCTAGGATTGCGCATGTGCATGTTCATTTTAAGTTCTCTGAAAGACAAGAATAAAGTATGTTTTATTAAATGTGTGTTATTCTCCAACATGTGAAAGGCTCACTCATCAATGTTTTTAGAGAAAGCTTTGCTACAGGGATTTTGATTCTTGGTCCAGGCTTCATTAACTCTCTGCATAATAATGAAGCAAATCTCTATTGCACATGTTCAAAGCATTCTCCGATGCTTAAATTAGATCTCTAATGGAATTAAAAGATCAAATTCCTACTGAATTCCATAGGGAATTTGGTACCCAGAGTGGTCTGAGGAACTAGCCTATGACTTTTTGAAACACCAACCCTGCACTTTCACATGATGTCAACACAAATAGTAGATTCCACCAACCTCAGAAAAACTTCCCAGAATTCCAAAATGTGCAGATTCAGAGCCAAAGCAACTAAAAACACAATGAGGTTTTGGGGGAACTTCATCTTTCAACTATAATGTGCTTCTAAATGCTTGCTAAAGCTTACTTGGACCATAGGGGTAGGCCTTATATGACTATATTATATACCATATGATTATGGTATATAACTTACATAAAGACAAATAGTGGTGTTACTAAAGAATGGTCTTTACATACTACTCAAATATTCTCCAGTTGAAATTCTCATCACCTCCACTGTTGCCTTGCATTGCTTTGCTAGCAAGGTCTTAATTTGTTTTGTTGGAACAGTTTTCTAAAAATGATGTACATAAAACAGTATATATAACACATTACAATGAGCACTGAAAAGAAGAAAAAGGACTGGGAAAATAGAAAGCAGATCATGTCTGGTCCTAGCTCAGTCTCTGTACTATTTGCTCTAAGTAGGTAAAATTAGGCAATCTTGGGAAGGGAGCAAGGTTGCCATTGTTTAAATGCAAGGTAAAAATAGAATACTGACTGGGTTCAAACGAAGGCTGTTCTTAAAGCAACTTGTACTTACAGTGATAAACAAGAGATTCTTGCTGTCAGTGTCGATAGCTCCTATGCTAAAGCACAGTCGCACAGAAGTCTCTAAGTAGGTCAGACCATTACAAATGTCCACCTGGTAGCTTTTTATGTGCAGTGAAACTCTACAAAACATTCTTAAAAATAAAAAATAAGTGTGAGGCACCTACATGTGCCAAATATATAACAGGAATAGTTATTCAGGAAACTGCAAAAGATCTGTTCGAAAAATGTATTCACTCACTGACGATTCTTGGCCTATTTATAGCTATTCGCTTGAAATGGCATTTCCCTCTTTCTGTTTCTTATTCTCTCTCCATACAGCATCCTCCCTCCCCCATTCCCAATTTGGAATTATATTGTGCTAGCCCTGAACGCTGCTGCAATTTACTGCTGAGTCACATTGTTTCACCACTGTCACAGAAAATCATCATCACTGTTCTGATAGGAGTGCTGCAACAGCAACCTTTGGGCAAGAGGAGGGAGACAGGCTTCCAAGTCAAATGCAGTAAAAAAGCTGAATACAGTATGTTCTTGCAGAAAAATACGGTCTTCCTCTTCAAAGTTACCCACTTTTTATGATCACAAGTTTGGAAACAGTACAATCAGCTCTCCCCATGATTTCACCTCTGCTCACACGCCATACCTCTGGAATGCCCAAATGACCAATGACTGAAGGCAATGGGCACTAGAAGAGACTTCTGTTGTTTATCCTGGTGCTACTGAAGGCTTCTGGGGCTGACAGATGCTGCTCCAGAAGGTTAATAAGATGAAGACAGCTCTTCCAGCTGGACCGTAAGAGGGATTATGTCTGAGCAGCAGATAAACAGATTATTCCAGAAACAGACACTGCTTTTAAAAAAACAAAAAACAAACAAAATAAACCTTCGTCACTCTAGTCTTAACACTCCAGTCCCCAAGGCTAGAAGCATGTGCATTTGAGGGGTTTGTCCAGTTCTTGCCTTCTGGCACCTGTTGCACTGTTCGCCTAGGTGCAACTCAAAGCAGTCCAAAGCTGTGGGACACCTGAAAAAACAATAAAAAGAAGGAAGAGGAAGAAGTTTGGGGATTTTAGTTCTTTAAGAAAAAAATTTTTTCTACTTGACCTAAATATTCATGTTTCCTGCATGACTGTTCTTGAAAATTGTGAATGATTAATAGCCGGCATGCATTTGAAAACTGGATTAATATTTCTGGTCATTTGCCTTTCTCTACAAGCCCACGGAAGCAAGGGTAAGTTAATGTATAACAAGATTATATTAATTTACATTGCATGTGTTGAAAAAAATTGGAAAAATCAGGTTGTCAGTTACGGAATTTGTTTGGAATTTGGTGGTGTTACAGTATAGTTAGTAACAATGTTACCACTGAAAGGCTAGATAAATGAAATGTTGACCAGATTTATCACATGTATTTTCACATTTTACATTCTTTCTGATGTAAATTTCTAAAGAAGCTTTGGAGTCTCTGCAAGAGATGCCATTTAGTTTTGATACATTTGCATATGTTTCATGATGAAAAAAACTTAATTTTAAAACAATTGTATGAAAGGGGCAAAACAGCTGAAAAGAATATCAAAGAAAGTGCTGTCATTGTTAAAGATGTTTGCTATAATCAACATGAAGAGAAACTAAATTTCTGTATTTACTAGCCATTCTTAGAAACAACTCCAAAGACTTTCAAATATGCAAATTCTGGAGGCATAAACCATATTGCCAAATAAATAAAGATGGCAATACTGGTAAGGACTATGTGCAGAACAGAACAAGCAGAAAAATATACACATTACAAAACAAAAATGAGAAAGGATCCATCTGCCAACATAAGTACTTATTTGGGAAAGTAAAAACAGAGAAAGAAAACAGCTATAATCATAATAATTGGACAGAATATATACCTTTCATAACATGTAATATAATTTTCAAATCCACTATGATGAATAGTGCTCCTTTTAAACACACTAAAAAGTTTACAGCAATTTTAAAGCTTCAACAACAAAAAACAAAAGATGGTGATGTGATTTTTCCCTGCTCATTTCCATACTCAATAGATTTAGAGGTTTGGGGGAGGTCTTTAATTTTTGGGTAGGCTGCTTACTAACATTTCTGCCTATGCTTTG
The DNA here is from genome assembly GCF_036417845.1 of Apteryx mantelli. Classification (NCBI taxonomy): domain Eukaryota; kingdom Metazoa; phylum Chordata; class Aves; order Apterygiformes; family Apterygidae; genus Apteryx; species Apteryx mantelli. The sequence goes on from NC_089980.1 coordinate 103,630,521, forward strand.
ACATTTATATAACTGAATAAAAAGCCCACATCACAACTGCTTTATGCTTGGCCCAAATTATTCATGAATGACCACCTACTTTCTGTCAATCTTAGTCATGTTAATTAAATGCAAAAAAATAAAAGTGATAAAAGAGATGGTCTCTTCAATGGTATATTTAAATATTTGTTAAAGAGACAGCACAAAACAAAACACTGTGCTGTCAATACTATTTGGAAAGCTTTGTTTATACGTCACATTTATCATTTTTTCAGTCTTGCTGTTCTCTGCACTGATTTTTTTCAAAAAATAAAGAACACAAAAGTCTTATATCTCACTGGAATTATGTACATCTTCTCTAGTGGACAACTGCAGCAGTGAAAAACTCCCCGATACAATATAATGCATCAGCTAACAGCAGATTTATATGCTGGTGCTCTATGATTTTACCTTCCCATTTCATGTAAATAGTCTCATTTAATCATTAATAATATCCTGCAAATGTGGCCAAAAAGAGAGAATGAGTGATAGATAGTTCATCTCTGACAAGAAAGAAGAGGTTTATCAGTATGCACTGCATTTAAGTTGTATATTCTATGATGGAATGAGATAAAATGAATTTCAGGTTATTAGTGCATGATTGATGGTATCATTTATGTTCACAGTTGTAATTATGAAATGAGAAAGCAATAATGTGAAAAGTGGGGTCAAATATTTTCACCCACTGTTAATTGTGCTTGTATGTTACAATACATTTCCTATAAAAGACTTTGGTAAAACACTGTGAGAGTATCTTGACAGAGGGGAATACAGAACCACATATCATTTCTCCAACAGATGTAGTAGAAGACTCAGTGCTTAGAATGTTTGTCAATACTCAGGAACTAATGCTGAATAATAAACTCCATACAGCATCTTGCATTAGGGGAAAGAAAGACTAAATTTAGAGTGAAATGATCTTTTTTCCTCTCTTGTATTCTCACCCTTTCAGATATGACAAACAACTCACCTGTCATTGCAATATGTAACAAAGTTTATATAACAGTCTTGGAATTTTCGGATTTTTGATGGCTTTCAAGGCAAAGATATTCTTTCTACATATTCATGGGAATGACAATTGAAAAAATTCCTTCCTACCAATTTTATAAAGTACATCTGGTAGGCACAAATGTGTAAAAATTAGTTTTTACTGTCATGTAGTTATGCCATATATTATAACATTTTATAACTCTGTTGTATCTCAAGTATATGCACACAAATCTCTAAGGAAACTTAATGCTTGCCTGAAGAATCATCTTTACGAGAGGAGGGATGGTTACAAAACTGCTGTTCTACAACTTAGCATTAGGGCCAGATATTTAGGGGAAAATATGTGCAAAAGTACACAGGCATTCCCAGTAGTTTGAATGCTTATATTAGTCACTCATTAATGATCTTAATATAGATGATCTGAGGCTTTTAGGGCTACTTAAGTTTACAGTACACGTCAACTACAACAGACTAGGAAATAAGAGGCTAAGATACAAAATACTCCTATCTTAAAAGAAAAACACAGAACTAATAATCTCCACATATTTATAGGGTTAACCAGTTGCTTTTTTCCCCTCAATAACAAAACTGTCTTAAACCTAAATTCCTGTTTTACTCATACCTGTATTTCAGGGTGAACAAATATGGGGTTAGGTCAGGAATGCCTTTTGGTCCTTCTTTTCCCACCTTATTTTACTAAAAGAGTCCTTCTCTCAGCCACTTAGAGGCCATCCAGGAGCACCTCCAGTTCCCAAGCAAGCAAACAGAAATCTGTGGGGGGTAATGCAAAGACTCTTCAGAGATGGAGTATTTATCTTTGGCCACAAATAGTGCCAGCTTTCAGGAAATGACCTCAGGTCTTGAGCTCAGATATTTGCCCTTGTCCTGACACAAAGTGTCTCTAAGAATGAGAAAAGAAGGTAAGGGGGATAAAATCTTTATGATGACAAAAAAATATACATGCAAAATATGATGCTAGAGCAAATTTTAACTGTTGAATTGTAAAGCATTGAAAATTCAGGCTAACTAGTGAAATATAGAGAAGCTTTGAACTCTCAAAACTGTATACTGATGCTGGGTACATCCTAGCAGTTGACGGTCACTGAGAATGCAAGGGAGCCAGACAGTATTCAAGGCTGCTTAGTGTTAGTTTTTACTCAACAAGCAAATATCCTCTATTTACTCAGTCATTCTTTAGGACACAAAGGCTTTCTGTGTGCTCTGTGAAATCATTTTAATTCATTCTGACTTACCCCTTCCCATTCAGCTGTCCCAATTCAACAATAACTGTTGCAGATCTTCATTACTATAACTGCCCTTGAAAAAAGGGTTAAACAAATCTGTGCCAAAAGGAGAGGGAAGTGAAAGAACAAGAAACTTCAAAGAAAGAAAGAAAAGACATTAGCTTTTTGCACTAAGATTATTCTCTACTTTAACCCATGAAATAAGATTTATCAACTTAAAGCTAGCTGTCCTTGCTGTACTTCTAAACATACGAAAAGTAAAACTTTGTTTTTCAAACAAAAGTGAAACTGTATTAGTTTTAGATAGACTAGAATAATTTTTAGTTATTTCCTAAGAGCTAAAATTGAATAAACATTCTAGAATATTAAATTTTAATTCCAGATGTCCTCACACCCATACCAGAGTGATTAGTGTGCGATATGTAACTGAACAGTTAGTTGTGTGGCTTTTTTGTCTGAAAGCAACTGTGGAGAACAAGGTTATTATTAATAATAAAAGATTTTCTCCTTTGATAGGACATGATTTAATAGGCTACAATAAATTAACTTTACCTGGAGGTAGTCTTCACCTGCTAGAAATCCAGATTACCATTTACGCTATTCTACACTGCTCAGTTAACTGTGGTTTCCTTGTAGCTTCAGCAGAACACTAAGTGACATAGCCAAAATTCATCATGTGTAGCAAACATTCTATCCTCTTCCCAGAAGGAAAACTGTATATGCATTCTGTTGCATCCTGATGGTTTCAAATCTTTTAGATACATGTTTTCTCCTCTACCTGAGTACCTCTTTCCCATTCCCGGTCCCTCTGAGATTAAAGTAAGAGTCATCTCCTGCTTCTCTCCCACACAATTCTTCTATCTTTATCAGGAAATAGGTGCACTAACCTGCACATTCTTGCAAGGCCAGCTAGATTTCCAACAATGAATTTCTTCCCTTTAGGAATGTATGGTATTGAACAACACATCTCTTAAAAAGAAATATCTCCCAATATCTCTATCTATATACACAGAGATAGATATAAAATATAAAAATAGATCTATTTGATCAATAAATTGCTTTGTCTGTAAATGAAGTTAAATTGGTCAAGTATTTTTCCATCCTAAGTACAGACCATTGCCTGTATTTTCCTGCAAGCCCAAATGCTGTGTGGTCCTTATCCAAACTGTTCCTCCCATAAGCAAATGACAGACATGCAAGGTGCTCATTCTGTCATTGCCTTTTAACAAGTGGCTATTATACTCTTATTTAATAAGGCTATTATTAAAAAGGGACTACTCTATAGATGTGAAGAGGGGCCTTCATACTCTACTGGCACTTAGTCACTATCAATTACCATTTACTGGGCAGGTACTTTAGAATAATAGCATATCTGAAAAACACAGGATTGACAACCATCTGAGAGTTCCCTGCTATCTTCCACAGAGCAGGTATGTTTATATTCCCTTACGTAATTGGCACTCATTATCAGAGTATACAAGTGGATCACCAGTTCTAACTTTACAATCTACCCATCAGACAGAGCAACACCATCATCCTCATTTCACAAAAGGGGACCTGAGATGCAATGTAGAAACCGAAGCTCTAACTTGTAAGAGACATTAGGGTCATAAAGTAAGACAACTGTAGAGTTTAGCAAGTTGATTTTCAAAGCAAATGTCTAATCACATAGATGTCTGCAAGTTAGTAGGGCCTATATTCCATTTAAAAATCAAACAAAAATTAGGAGCCTATGTACCCGATCACATTTAGGCCACTGTGCCTGCCTTTTCAGTAATGAGGTTCTACTGGCTCTTAAATTTCTACTTCACTTGCAGAGCCAAAATTAGTTCCCTGATGACCATTCTGAACCTTTCAGTACCTCTCTCAGACATTATCCAACCATGTATTAATAACCTCAGTATCCATGAACCTAAGTGGCCTGAAAATGCCAGTTTTAGTAGGTATGCTCCAGGTATACCTTTCATACATATGAGTATTCATGTCAACACAGATCATGAAAGCCTTAGCAATTTCAGTTAGGAGGTAGTGATGTACTCACCTTTATTTTATGACATTACTGTTACAGCACTAATGGAGATAGTTCTTCTAATCAAGTTATTTTCCTTCTCCTCTCTTCCCTCAAATCTAGATCAATTTGATCTAGCTCAGAAATTGTCCCAGCTTAGAGCAAGGAATGAGACTAGATGACCTCCAGATACCCCTTCCAACTTAACTTTTTCTATGTAGCTTCACACTCAAACTTTACTGCAATCTAACTTGGGAGATACCAATTAAGTACAGTTAAGACCAAGTCACCCTCTGTCAGAATGAGATGGAATGAATTAACCAGAGACTGTAGATTATATTGCAGGATGAGTGCTCCTAAACTGAGGAAAAATTGACTGGTTCCAATTATACTGATTCAAGCACCAGGATGGCACAGTGGCTTCTCGTTCCTGGAAACTTTCTCATATACCAGCCATTCTAATCATGACCATACTTGAATTCAGCTACTTCAATAAGCCCATTCTGTACTAATGTTACTCTTTGTCCTGCACACCACGATTGCTGCAATGTTGACATATATGGCAAATATTGTAAGAACCTGAACCTACGCTGTCTCACTGACTTTCTTAGAGGATGGTTGTACATCTTGAGTAAGGCTGGTTAGCAAATGAATAGCAGAGGTGCTGAAATGAGTGTTGCAACACTGCAGATTTGGATGAGTCTCTCAAAGAACCACTCAGAACATTCACTTGCATATTTTGATGCAATACTTATCAGATAATAAAACCGCACTTCAGACCAAATGCTTCTAATATGGCCAAGGAAATAGAAAGAGATATACAAGCTTCATATGTCAACATTAAAAACCACCATCTTTCAATGCTGTTTCTAGTCTGGTTCCTGGGCTTTAACCAGACTGTGACAGGATTCAGATGTTGGTAATGAACTCATTAACAGCCTTTGATAGTTTTTCCATGAACTTCAGCAGCAGTGGTTAGTAGAGCTGAAGATGATCAATGAGACTTCTTCACCAGAATTTGTACATGTCTGCATGAAAGAGAAAGAATATATTTCTACCCTAAATGAGATATGTGACATCAAGGAAAACATGAGTTTCTTACAATGCTCTTTCAGCTAAGAAGGACACGGGTCAGAATCACATGTGTTGAGTCATAAAGTTTTCAGCATGTTCAATATTTGTGGTTGGTACAACTGTGTTCATTGTGAATGCGGATTTGTTATTGGTCAGTATAAGACAACTGTATTCACAAAAGCAAGAGAATGTTACCAGTAACATATTATCTTTCCAGTATAATAGGTAGATAATTCACCACAGTTCTTTTGTCATGAATTGTACAGTTAGCATAATTCAAAGATTTTTACCAAATTATCTTTTTAGAGGGTGAGAAGAAATTTCCACTTAGCACTGAAAATCCCACAGACCTGTGCGAGTGGTTGGGAGAAGGGGAACAGCTGAGATATTATCATATCTGCTTTAGTTTCTTTCAGAAATGAATTTCTTCACACTTAATGAAATTCCAAAGCACCTTAGTCAAATAAAAGCAGTGATCTTTGCCAATCCAGGTTAATGAAAGGTTTGTGCCTAAAAAGAATAAGTTACCATTATTTAATTCCATATCCTAGCTTTGGATGTAACACCATTAAAAATAAAAAGAAAATTTAAAAAAATTACAATGACATTGCTGTCATTGCTAAAAGCCATATAGTTTAGAATAAATTATCACTTTTTCTCCAGATTTTTTTCCATATATGATCTGAGGTGCAGATTGCTTCCCTATAATCAGACAGTTAGTATTTTTCACATAAGGAAAACAATAGGAATATATCATATAAGGACTCATTCAAGTACTATGCTACAATGAAAAAAATTGTTCATCTTCCATAAATGCATGAAGGAGTGTTGTCACCTGTTCCTGCCAAATAGCAGGATTTATGAAAACCCACCACTTTCCTGAATCCTGAAGAATGAAAATCCCTTTATATAGAGCTATCTCAAAACAAGAATTTAAAAATGCTTTAAAGCTTCAGCTTTAAAATCCTGAATGTTACAGAACATTCTTTTAAGCAACTTAATATCACAGCTCCATGCCAGGAGCCGAGAGCTCCTCTCCTGTGTCTCAGAGGGCTTGAGCACAGCTTGTGAATATGTGCAGGTGACTTTTTTGTCATAATGAATCCAAGCATGAGATACAGAGACTGGATTTACTGTGCTTTCAGTACAGAGTCTATTGTACATGTGCATATGAAGGGCCCAGTGATTCCCTGACACATAAGGTGACACTGAATCTAGCATAAGACTAGATAATAACAGGTACATGAAAGGTTCTGTGCTGCTGGGGATGCAGACATCAGCTATGTGACATTTACTAGTGGACAGTCAATTCAAGACAGAGTCTTCCTGGCTGGAGGTCTGGGCCAGGACCCCACAGATCCTTGCCACAATTAGACACCCAAGCTTCATTCCACAGCTAATGTTACAATTCAATGACACTTAAGAATGGCATTCACACAAGCCAACAGGCCAGCTAGCAATCGCAGAGCTCATTATAGCCAATATTAATTTTGAGAAGTATTTGCCTTAGCCCTCTTCCTGTCTTTCAGGAACACAAGCATTATTCTCTGGCCAGTGTTCAATTTCCTCTGAAGTTAGGCATCTATGTGCATCCTTTATCCCTCAGCAAAATATACCTGCAGTAGCGGGGACTGCCCTCTTACTGAGCAGTTCACCAGCTGAGTGTACTTAAATCTGGAGGAGTGAGATCCAAATCAAATTCCCTCCTGTGCCTCAGCTATACCAGTTAGCTCACAGATAAGACGCACTACCCACCAGGATGCAATGAACATTGGGCAGAGTCCTCTCAGCAATTCCTCTCAAAGTTTTTCCACTCTATGCATTCAAAATAGTTAAAGGATATATTGGACCCAAAGATAAGCACAAACAAGACAAGTAATTTTGGGTTTAAGGGCACTCTGCTAGCAGAGAAAAGACTTGAGCAGATGAACTCTTAGTATTGATTTTTCTAACATGGGATTCCATTCTGTCAAGCTTTTAGAGTTGTCAGCTCTCACAGTTGTGAAAACAAGCTGGGAGACATTACCCAAATACAGTCAGAGCCATAGTTTCTGACAAAGCACTAACAGCAAGCAGCCCCAACAACAGCAAGAGGTATAAAAGGCACCACACATCTCAGCTGGGTGCCAATGCCTGAAACCCCTGCTCTGGAAAAAAAAAAAAAAAAAAAAAAAAAGTAAAAAGCACATTAGCAGACTTGTTGGAACTTGGTAAAAGAAGTACAGTGTGACAAGCATCATCCACCAACCACAGTGCACAAACCTTGACTGCCAGATTAAGCGTGGGAGGGGTCCTGTTATTCCTGCTTCTCTGCAAAGCTAAGAGCCTCTGCTTCGATTTCTGCATGGGAAAATGGAGGCTCTTGCATGCTTCTCTGGAAGTATAAGTCTTGCTCCTAGTATTCATTTATAGAACGTAGGCTGCATTTGATTGATAAAGCCATGTCTTATTTCAATCTGCCTCTGCTCATCTGATCCCCTTTTAGCTGGTCAGATCCTCCCCATGCAACTCGGATAGAAACTATACAGTATAAAAAGTATATAGCAAGGAAGATAAGGAGAGAATACATCATGGATACCTTATCTGTCACTGGCAAGTGCCATTAGAATTTAGGATCCTCACTACTCCAGTGTAAGGAAGAGACTGACTCCAAGTGAAGGGTCCAGGATCTTACCTTTATTTGTACCTTCTGCGCTCCATCTGGTGTTTACACTAGCCAGCCCTTTCAGAGATCTCAAGATCTACTTTCATCATTATTCATCCTTGTTTTTTGTTACCAACATGGCTGTTGGCCCCGCTGTACACTTAACTGCATCACAAACACATTTACAGGGTCTTTGCTGAAATCACCCTCTTTGCTAAGCTTTCTTCTTGATCTATTTCAGCAGACCTCCTTAAATAAGACTTGTTTTCTTAATTAGTAATTGTTTTACTACAAAGGCAACGTCTCATTTATCAATCAAGCATTCCTATCTATCCTAGAAGAACATCCACATATTTATACAGCTCCATGAGTCCCAACCCCCTACAGCAGTGGAGTTGCCAGAGGGCTCTGTGCCATGTGAAATGGTACATCATAACACCGTAGAAGAAGGCTGGAAACTGGTCACTGCTCGTGGGAGGAGAAAGGCTCCTACTCCTCCCGAAGACTTGCAGCTGAAGAACAGGTTTAGTGCCCTCCAGGATGAGGAGGAGATGGGCATGGCTGCAAGGGAAGTACCTAGGACAACAGACCCTGTGCCTTGTTGGAACGCCCGGAAAAAGCGGCAGGTGATTGTTGTGGGGGACTCCCTGCTACAGGGGAGGGAGGCACCTATCTGTCGACCTGACCTCTTGTCTAGAGAGGTTTGTGGCCTGCCAGGGGCTCGCGTACGAGACACCATGGAAAGACTGCCAAGGCTTGTCCACGCTTCGGACTATTACCCACTGCTGCTCTTCCATGTGGGCACCAATGACACCAAGGGCAAACTGGAGACCATCAAGCAGGATTTCAGAGCTCTGGGGATGGTGGTCAAGGGTCTGGGAGCCCAGGTCATCTTCTCCTCAATCCTGCCAGTGAGGGGGATGGATGAGAGGAGGAGGAGACGGACTTTCCAAGTTAACGACTGGCTGCGCCGCTGGTGTTGGCAACAGGGTTTTGGTTTCTACGACCATGGGACCCTGTTTGAAGATTGACAACTGATGGCAAGAGATGGGATCCACCTCACGAGGCAGGGCACGCGGGTCTTTGCCAACAGGTTGGCCAACCTGGTAAGGAGGGCTTTAAACTAGGAAAGATGGGGGAAGGGGAGAGTTATAGTGCCAGGGTAGTTGGCAAAAGACTGCTCAAGTCAGGATGCCTCCAGCAGGTGAATGCAGCCAGGGAAGTGCGCATGGGACGTGGCTATGGAGGATCCTCTTGTATCCCTCCTGGGAAACCTGCATGCTCGATCACCTCTCTGAAATGCCTGTACACCAATGCACGCAGCATGGGGAACAAACAGGAAGAAGTAGAGATGTGTGTGCGGTCGCAGGGCCATGATCTCATTGCCATTACAGAGACATGGCGGGATAGCTCGCATGACTGGAGTGCTGCCATGGATGGCTACGTGCTTTTTAGGAAAGACAGGCCAGGAAAGCGAGGTGGTGGAGTTGCTCTTTATGTGAGAGAGCAACTGGAATGTACTGAGCTGTGCCTAGGGGTGGATGAAGAGCGAGTCGAGAGCTTACGGGTAAGGATTAAAGGGCAGGCTAGCATGGGTGACACTGTTGTGGGTGTTTACTACAGGCCACCTGATCAGGAAGAGGAAGTCGATGAGGCCTTCTACAGACAGCTGGAAGTAGCCTCACAATCCCAGGCCCTGGTTCTCATGGGGGACTTCAACCACCCTGACATCTGCTGGAAAGACAACACAGCTAGGCACAAACAGTCCCGGAGGTTCCTGCAGAGCATTGGTGACAACTTCTTGACACAGGTGGTGGAGGAGCCAACAAGGAGAGGTGTGCTGCTGGACCTGGTACTAACAAACAAAGAAGGACTGGTTGAAGATGTGAAGGCTGGGGGTGGCCTTGGCTGCAGTGATCATGAGATGGTGGAGTCAGGATCCTGCAAGGAGGAGAGCGGTGCATCCCTGTGAGTAAGAAGTCAAGCAAAGGAGGCAGGAGACCTGCATGGATGAGTAAGGAGCTCCTGGCAAAACTCAACCAGAAGAAGAAAGTATACAGAAAGTGGAAAGGGGGACAGGCCACTTGGGAGGAATATAGGAACCTTGTCAGAGTATGCAGGGATGTGACGAGGAAGGCTAAGGCTCATTTGGAATTAAATTTGGAATTAAAATCTGGAATTAAATTTCACTGAAATCATTCAACGTCTCAAATGATCCAGTGTTTGGCCCCTTGTGGTTTCTGACAAACCTTGAAGCCACGTGTTCACAGGGCAAGTTCCTTTTCTGCAGTGTTACTGTTATAGTTCATGATCTGACATCACAGCAGAAAAATATTTATTTCCACTGGATTTTATGACAAACACCATATGCATCATTTTTATTTACCTTGCAACTATCAGACAGTTCCATTTACTGGGTCTACAGGTTGCTACTGAGCTACCTGTAGCATGATTTACAAAGCAGTCAGTCGCCTGCTGCCTTCATTTTTATAAATTCCCATCTTACATACAAAACTTATCATAATCAAGCAGTCAACTCTTTTCCTTACCAGAGTACCACCTATTTCATAACAGATTTGTTATTGTCATTTCTGCTCAGTAAACACTGGATGTTCACTCTGAACTTAAATAAGAACGAGACAATATTGACATACACAGAACAGCTTCTCCCATCCTTCACTTGAAGTAGCTTTCTTTTGCAACATTACACTTTTCTATTATTTTTCTCTTATCTTTTATCTACCCATTTTTCTTTAAATGTTTAATTAACACAGTTGTCAAGATGATGTGTTTTTACCTTCCTTTTCTCTTGATTTGTCTAAGAAAATAATAATTGTTGGTGGGTTTGTTTGTTTTAAACACATTTACCGCACGTCATTTCTTCCCTTTCTTGAGCAAATTGATCTTTTTTAATTTTTCTATTATTACTCTCTCTAAACTTGATCCTTTGGAACCATACTATTTCCTTTCAATTTTCCTTTAAAAAAATTTTAAACTGTTCTCCAAAGCAATCTTTTTTCAGTCAATTCATCAGCTGTCTTTCTCACATTTTCTACCTTAGAAAGTTTTCCAAGTACATCCAGATTTTACCCCTTTCTTTCAGAGCAGTTCTTCCATCAAGCCATTTATTATATGAAAATACAGCAAAAAAGACCCTTACAAACTAACTTTAGTATCATTATTACAATGGATACAAAAATTTGGAAGATAATCTAATATATATTAATTGCTTCATTCAAATGATCCAGCAAAATACCATATTTCAGCTCATGTAAATGCATACCTTACATTTTATTTTTATTGTTAACATTTTTACAGGAAATTAAATTATGTCATATATTACTGCATCACAAACACTTAGGAAGTAGAACCAAACAAGTCCTGAATTTTTGTGTGCTTAAGATAGGGGGTTTGTGTTCTTGAGGCTATTTTGACACTCTAGAAGCATTTCTATTTTTTTTAACTGAATAACTGCATAAACAAAACTCAGCCTAGATCCTCAATTCCCACTCACTGATTTCACTCTTTTATACTGAAGCTGCTTCACTTTCCAAAGAATAGTTAAAGATCTGTTAAGATATAAAGAACCAGAGTGTTCATGACACTATCATCCAGTGGTGAAGAAACACAGTGAGAAAGAGAAGACCTATGTTCCAGTCGCTCTAATTAATACTTCAGGCTAGGCGAGGGATGGGTAGAGGAGTGCACTGCAGAGTAAAGGAGGACAACCAGAAACAGCTCTTTCTTTCCCCAAAGATGATCAAAATCCTGTTCAGCTTTTGAAAGAGTTTCAGTGTTTAGTTTCTGGGGTGGGTTGAAGAGTATGAACCTTATGTGAAGGGAGATGTACCCTGAAGCCCAGAGCAAAGATCAGAACACCTTAAAAAGGTGATGATTTAAGGTACAACTATCCTTCATATTACCTATTGACTAGCATAAGCACCATTTAACACTGTCAGCTGATACAGATACCTTTCATTTTCCCCAAGCTCCAGATAGGTACTTACTGCAGTGCTGCTAATTTCAAGCACCTAAGTGTCCTTTGTGGATCCAAAGTTCAATCAAGAAAACAAGACAGGTTTTTAAAACTTTTACCCTGTATGACCTGGAGGTGATGTGATGAGCTACCAGGTCTCTTGAGTCTCAGCTCTCCAGGGTGATCACAGAACTGTTCTCCTCAGTACATTCATTCAGTCAGAACACTGAAAACACCAACACAATGCAACAGAAAGAGCTCTCAGGTTCACACCCATTTTCAAGACACGATCTTGCAGTGCACACCTATTGCCTACACAATGTATGTTTATGTACATGTTTACATTTTATCTTTTCCAGAAATCCCTAATAAAATAAATCGTGGTGAAGTCAAACATCTTGCAGACACCTCAGGGTCAGATAAAACAGAAAGAACAACAAAGAGGTCCAGAGTGTCAACCATAAGGCGAATATTTGACATGGCAAAGCACCGAACAAAGAGGTCACCTTTCTTCCCAACTGGTGTGAAAGTTTGCCCACAAGAATCAGTGAAGCAGATTTTAGCCAGTCACCAAGCTCACTATAGATTACGAGGTAAGATGATGATTGTACCACATGCTTCCTTCCTGAAGGTCTTTCCTTTCATTGAGGAAAAACAAGAATTTTTCAGAAGCCTGTTTTATAACTCTGGGCAGTGTATGTGGTACTTGCTCTATTCTTTGTTTTTATTTACCTGATTAAATGTTATATGTACATCAGCGTGCTTCAAGATACAGACAATTATCAGAACAGAATAAAACAATGCACTCAAAAGGCTAATGAGTTCAGTGAAATGGTATGTGTTCTACTATGGCAGAATGTGAAGACCACATTTTGTTAGCACTACTGTGTAAAGATGTACCACCTTCCCCAAAAGTGTAGCACGTACCATGTTTGCTACTCAGAGTTAATCCCACCAGTTTAAGTCAGGTAATGAAACTATTCATCCGTCATTGTATAAATACTTCAGTGTATCTGCAGTTGTATTTAGTCTGTGGCAGTGCTGGTACTCTTCAAACATTAAGATAATTGTGATAGCTCCTGCAAAGAGCTGAAGAGAGCCCACAGAGGTGCCACTACAATTTCAGGCCCCTAGAGAGCACAGTGCACCCTCTTTCTCCCAGCCTTTCATGCTGCAGCAGTTCCAAATTGTATTAAAAAATTGCATATTTTTGGGCTGCAGCTAGGGAGTCCAACACTAACTCTAAAACCTACTCAGGACTTCTGGGATGCAAGTAGTCTACACCTACTCTCTTAAATAATGTAATTTATCTATTTGTTCCTCTGTATTAGTATCCAACAATTCATATACATGTATGTTATTCTGCTGCTCCTGAGCTCTCTTCCATGGAACCAACTAGTTCCCTCTAAAATGAAACTAGGGTGTAAAGCTGGGAAAATTTTGCTGTAGCAGCCACTTCCTATAGGCAGCATAGCAGACTGTATAAGCAGACTACACCAATGTCTGTAGCCATTCCTATGGATCCAAACATATTCAGATTCCAGTTAGGGACTAAGTTCCAACTAAGTTGGGCATTAGACAGAATTCAGAAACCTGTGTGAAAGAGCTGATTGAAAAAGCCTTTCCTAAACATTAATTAGACTCCTAAAACAAGCTCTCTTATGGTGGTACCATTTAACCTGAAATCAAAGCACTGAACCTATGACATTTTCATTTAAAACTCATACTGATGCTACTACTACCTTTTCTGGAGAGCAACACATTGGTTCAGAGCAGGACAATGTGGTCTCTAAGCCTTCTAGTGCAAGCAGGTTTAACCTTACAGCTCTTCTTTCCAGTAGTGTCCTACACACTCAGATTTTTCTGTATAGGGATCATCCTGTTCTCCAGCTGAAACTCAGCTACTTCCCAAAGAGGAAGCAAGAGAACAGAAGACTGCAGCTGAATAATTCAGATATTCATCCAGAAATAGGTGTTCCTGCTTCCTTGAACAGCTGCACATTTTCCATTACAATATGTCCCTGGTAAAAACCTGGAAAAAAAAAAAAATCTTTCTTTCAAGGAAAAATCAGAACCAAACACTTATGTCCTCCCAGCTGAGCACACGAAACTACTTGACAAATGGGGAAAAAAAAAAAAAAAAGTGGAGGTGAAAATTTGGTGACACAAGCATTATCCTTGAAGCTGGGCCTAGTAACCACAAAACTAACCTTCATGGAAATGTAACCTGGTAGCCACACTGGATGGAGTCTTATGGCTTACACTAGATAGCATATCTGTGGCACAACCTTATCTTCATTTTTTTTTGTGGACATAACTTTAGATCCATTCTCTCTTCCTTATCTAAAGGCTAGGGGACCGCTTCCACCCCTCCAAGTGCCACGAGACATTTAGAACAGTAATGGCACCATGAATCACATTTGTCCTCTATAGAATTTCACTGCTTCCTAAAGGAAGTTACACAAAAATTTTGATATTCTACCACCCTTAGTTTACCTTAAAAGGCTTTCAGGAATGAGTACACAACACAAAGCAGCTGAGATAAGAGCCTAGCCAGTTACTGGCTGAGCCTAGTGTGACCCTACACCAACTCTGAAATACACCATAGCACAAATCACCATAAAGGCAGTCTCTCAAGTGAGGCAACATGAGAACACATACGGAGTCAGCTACAACATCTCCTCAGCTGGCCATGTGTCATGTTTATCTAAACCATAATAACGGGATTGCTTTTCATCAGATATGATCTCCTTCTTCAGCAGATACTGCTCAGAAAAAACAAGACACTAAAAAAGTAATAAACGAGAGAAAGATGACAGAAAGTAGCCCTAACTGCTAGGTCATTATGAACAAATTCTCCCAAAAGACAGCCTGTTCCCTTTTAATAATCTAGCCACCTATGCTCTATAATCAGCTGCTCTACTGGGAGGGCAGGTGGTTCCCTAGTTATTACTGAGGTGCCCTGACACAGCTGTGTGAGTATATCCCTACAGCAAGTTTGGGAAATAAGGCAATCAGTGTTAGGAATGGGTAATTTCAAACAGTGGTATTTTAGATAATGCAGATAATTATATCATCCTAAGTCAGAGAAGGTATTCAGTACTGAAAACAAATATCCCATCTCACAGTAACTAACTATGCAAAGTGCTAAAGGCAACAGTGTTTAAATTGCTGGAAAGTTTTTTGCCAAAATTATTTTTCTATTATGTTTGAAAATCTCCTTCTCTAAAAGCATTTTAACTTGAAAGAATATTTTGAAGTCTGTTCTTTCATTTTAACAAAGCCAAAATTCCAGCTAGGTTTGTTGACACTAAAAATACTAAACAGAGGAATCAACAAGTAACGACAGAAGCAGTCATCCATTAATGGGGAGGTAGGGACTTCAGTAAGGAAAAACAACATTGTCAAACTGCTGAGTTCATAAATCCAAGAACTAGATTGTATTACAAGCAGTATTAGAGCTGATACGGAAGCCTTTAATACTTAATCGTCACAGCCATCATTAGCAAAGACAAATCCTTTCACACCAGTCTTGAAGACTGACTTGTTTTGTATCTGCAGATAAACTGAACTGATTCTGCTCAAAACAGATGGGTTCTAACAGGCACAGAGCCATGTTTGTTATCCTACAAGAGCCAAATTTACAGGTCCTGCAGCAGACAACCCGCATAAGTGTGTATTTCTGCAGGTAAGAAGGAAAGCCCACACAGAACTGCACTTCCTGGCTGTAGCTTGTGCTAGCCTGAGGATTTCTGCAGCACTCAGTGATTTCAGACACAACCCAAGTACAGCCAGGATTCATTCTACACTTAGTTCAAGGCTGTGCAAAGTATATTAGGTGAAACCCAAACATTTTAGGTGCAGGGAAGGGCTGGTATCTAGACAGGCATCCAAAGACATATCAGCATAATTAATCAGATAGGCAGTAGCTTTCTGGAAATCCCTAAATCAGTTTATCTTCCAGAATCTTTTAGAGTTAGAAATGGTTTCAATTAACAAAAAAGAGGAGACTTCAGCAAGGTGTTTGTAACAGTGCACTCGGAAGTGGAGCCCCACCTGCCCTGTTCTACGTCTCCCCGACTTTCAAAAACTCCCTTCTGCAGAGACACCTAGAAGCTGTGTTCTCAGAAAAATTAAAGGAAAATAAGCCTTATAAAGTATGTCTGAGCAGCCATTTTATAACCTAGCTGCTTCTGCTTTCTCTCCTCCCTCACTTATTCATCCATGTCATGAACCTCACTTACACACCATGTAGAGACCAAGCTCTTTGCAGCAGAAACTCTTTACAAGTTCTCTTTGGAATGCCTGACACACTTCTGGTTGTTACAAAATAGATTAAAAAACTGAAGGCCAGGACCGAATATGCCATGACCGAATATACATGTTTGTAACATACTACAGCTAAACTTCACAGCTTTTGTGCATAAGGAGTGAGGCAGCGGGATATGTATGAGTACCAGTAACCATTATTAGATTTTTATGTATGCATCATCTCACATAAGTAACAGCTGGAGCCAGTTTGTATCCACTAAATGAAAATCCCTTAGAGCCATTCACAAATACCATCTTTTCCAAATCTCCCCCACTGTCATACTCTCTGTGTTCATTTTCATTTCCTTAAATGATTTAGAATACTGCTCTTCTCTCCATAGCTACAGTACCTGTTAACCTTGCTTGATGTAGCTTGGCATTCAACAGAGTGATTCATCACTGTGGAGGAGATATTTAATATTGAATAAATGAATGTGTACACTTGTAGGGGAAAAAGGAAACTCTGTTCTTTCCAAAGGAGTTTTACCTTTATTCAATTTTTCCAGAGGTGCTTAAAGAAACAGGAAAAAGAAATAGGTAGTTTTATATGTCAAATTCTTGCTGCAAAAAAAATCTTTAAGGCTTTTAAAAGACTAAATACACTTAAAATTCAGAATATTAGCATAGCATTTTGGCCTGCTGCATTTTAAAAAAAATGTTTTCCATTAAAAGGATTTTATTATATGAGTGGGAAATATCAAAATCTTAAGCATGTTCTGTTTAGCTTGTTCTATCCCTAGTTAATAATTTCTAATATATAAAACCTTAGTATACAGTTAAAATTATGATTATTCAAGTATTAAAACTGCTAGATGATTTACTTTACCTCCCTGTTTGCTCTCATTACAAAAACATGCGGTGTATGTGTCTTTGAGATGAAGGAAGAGTGATTTGTGTTTGTTCTTTATTTATAATGATGATGATGGGCCAAATTAATCTCTCTTTTAAGATGAGGGTAGTCAGCAAGCCTTAAGTCAGAGAAGACTAAACCTTCAACATAAAGGCAAATGACCGTCAACTCAAAAATACCTAAAAGACTTAAAGAAGTTTGATTTGTTTACTAGCTACAATAAAATGTGCAACTCCCAAATCATTTTAAAATGGCTTTAAAGTTTTACTTTTTGGTACAAAGTATCCATCCCTAGCCCCCTTCTTCTTATTCAGTCTGCCAGGAAGCTGTATGGGAAGCCTTTCGTATTTTTCTGGATCGGATTCCTGACAGTTTTGAGTATCAGAACTGGGTTACTGCCTGCCAGAGGGAAACCTTCTGCATATTCGACATTGGCAAAAACTTCAGCAATTCCCAAGAGCATCTGGAAATAATTCAACGGGTAAGAATCACTGACATTTGTTTAGAAACTGAGGAGGATTTCCCAGCCCCTCCCCAACTGTATATATAAAAGCAAAGTATTGCTCAGGAAGAGGAGGGGGTATGTGTTAGAAGGATAACATAAAAGTACTGTAAACAAAGGGCTAACAGGCTTCTGTTATATTGTTGGATACATCCACTAGTAAAATGTTGTTTTTCTTAATCTTTTTGCAGCGAGTAAAACATAGAACCTTCCAGGAAAGGTAAGTAAAGCAAAAGTAGAAATCTTGCTGCTTGATGCTACTGCCTTTTTTTGAAAAAGTTACATGTAGATGTGCATGGCTGCGAGTATATACACAGACAGCACTGTGATGTATTTGGTGTGTGCCATGAGAGATGTGTATACTGTACATACTGTAGTACAGGTAACTGAATCACAAATAATGAATGTCGCCCAAATGTTTGAGTTGCCTGTCTACTTTGAGAAAGAATGTCCTCTTAGACCAACATAAGCATCAATCTCCAGCAGAGTCACCACCTGTTAGCCACTGGACTAGTTTTGATGCTGAGCGTGGCTAAAGCTTACCCGCAGACCATAATTCTCCTCAAAAGGAAAGTCAGAGAGGTGAAAAAAAAGTTTATCTTGGAGGTTGCATTGAGCAATAATATGACAACTCTGTGTCTTCATTTCAGCTTTCCTCTGTATTTGTATAGGTCACACTAGTGTTAATGTGCTGCTTTATTCTGTAAATACTCTTTGAAAAAAAAAAAAATTATGCTTCTCCCAATCCTCTAAAGTCTGAGAAAGGTAGGATTAAAGTTACAAGACTGAACTCTGTCTCTCTGCATGTAAATATCACAGTACAGCCAGACAAGTCATTGTCCACTGTTTCTCAGATTAATGTATTATTTCTCCTTCAAATTTTCCTAGATTTTCAGATGTAGCAAACAATTCCTTCCATTCTTATGTTCTACTGTCTCAGGATCACAGAGGTTTTATGTATCTTTATTGGTTACAATATGGGAGCTTTGAGTGTTCTTCTAAGAAATGTATTTTTAATAATGTAGGGCATAATAAAACTCCCCTTGAAGTCCAAAGGGAGGTCTTTCACTCAGTCTAGTGCAAACAGCAGCAGCGAGGCAATGAGTGAAGTGACTGATTTCAGAGATTTTATGCTCTTTGTGAACTGTACAGCTTTCCCTAGGCACAGCTCAGAGGATGAAGTAAATTATATACATATTTTAGCTGGAAATGTAGGCAACCATGGTGCATTGTTGGACTTCATTACTATTGTGTAGTTTGGGGAAACAGGTTGTTCTGTATCTTCTGTAGATGTCATGTAAAGAGATCAGTCTCACAATTAAAGATGCTACACATAATTACTTGACATTCTCAAACATTACAAATGGTAATTTAGTTCTAACCACACAAGATATCTTAGAGTAGGAGGTAAGTCAGGCATTGCCCATATTCTTTAGATATGTTACTAAAAAGCAAGGTTGGTTCTGTACACAAATGCAGCCCAACCCTCTTTTGCTGTATACATTACATGAGCTTCACGGTGATAAATGAGAACACCACACTATGCGTTTGCAGTGCCCTGAATTCTTTCACTTAGATCAGTCTTCACAAGCATTCCAGTCTTATGCATTGCCTTAATAGTAGCTATTTCTATAGAAATTTGAAGAAATTCTATCCTCATTTATTTCAGTGATGGCACTTTTTTATTTTTATGTTGTAATTTTTTTTTCCCACTTAGAATCCAAATAATCTGAAATTCTTCATTTCAATTTTCAGGAAAGGAAAATCTCAAAATATAACTTAGAAAATCCTTATCTAAGAATCTGAATGTTTCCAAAAGCTATAAATGAATAAAAGTTAGGTTTTTACAGCAAAAATTATTTGATAGTCTTATGGAAATCTTTAACACATTTATTATAAAATGGGCATATATACATATACCACCTCTGCTTATCAGACAAGTTAACACTCGCTTTCAAAATTCATTCATCAGCACATATCTGTAAAACTTACAACCAAAATAATGAATAACAACAACAATACAAAAACTAACGCCATGACACAAGGTAGACAATCTGTGTATCACACATACCATATTCTTGAGTTCTCAAGTACCTGCCATAGGGCTCATGGTAGGCTTTAGTCCATGAATATTACAACCAGATCTAAATCTAAACATCCCTACAATTCATAATGATCTTGATCCAGAAATCTAATTTGAAACTATCATTAGTTGGAAGTGGCCTAACGATATTCTAATGCAGACTGACAACTGAACAGTAACTCCTCCCCATTCTCTACTCACACCAAACCACGAAATGCCCTGGAAGAATCCAGAGGCTACAAAATTAAAAGAAGCCCAAAGCCCCCACTGAACTATACTGATAGCATGAGGTACAGCAAAGGAGAGAATGCTTGATTTAGATAAGTTACAAGAAAGCTTACTCCCATTTTAGGCAGTGGTCAACTATTTGTTAACTTCATAGAGAGAAAAAGCAAGCCCTGCTGCATAGTCCATGAATTGACAGTACTATTACAGTTCATTTGTGTGACTCCATCTGTCTGACTTCCCAGAGAAAATCACTCGTGAAACCTCATCAACCAAGAGGAGTGATAGTCACACAGCTTCTCAGTGGAGGACAGTATCAAATCAGTATTGTTCTCAATGAAAGAACAAATATGCTGAAGAAAAAGAAGCAAATATTTTATAAACTGTAGAATATAAAATAGGACCTACTGTACCACTGCCCTATTTAACCAGGTTCTCAAAATATTACATTAGAAATTCATTAGTTCTTTCATTTAAAAGCACATTTAATACAGGAGTAATTTCTACATTTTGTTACATCTTTGCCATTGCCAGTAAAGCATTGGTGTTGATAATTAAATTACTCATTTCTATTTGATTGATAGGAAAGATGAAATATCCACACAGAAAACAGGTGGCAAAAAGCTGGAAGACATTCCTTCCATTTCTACAGGTAAAAATCAAAACTGCTTGCTCCAAATCTACCCATTAAACAGACTTGCTAAAGCCAGTGACTTGTAGATCTCAAAAGGCTGTAGTTTAACGAATGCAATAGAAGCATGTCAAGTTCAGTGAACTACAATAAAAACGCTTTGACAAAATGATCTATAAAAAGCACTTTTTGACTTCTCAATAGCATGTCTGCTACGCAAATGTAGCATTTCAGGTTTGTTTCACAGTTTTTAAATGCATCTTCTGAACTATGTTTTCTTTGTTTCATGTGCAGTGAGTAAAGCTAATTTTGCTTCAGTTATGAAATAACATTTAGAGTGTCAGCTGCTGCATTTTGTTAGCCAAAATAAGCAAACAGATGAAAATAAAGAATGAGTAATAGCCATAAAGTCACACTGATGCCAAAATATTAAGATCAGTAGATTATTCAGTTTAGATATATCAACACTGTTGCATACCATAGTTCTTTAAAACAATGCTAGAAAATCACGCAGTGATAAGAATCTGTAAATATGACCAGCTTGGTTCAATGAGGAAACATCCTGCATATATATTTTTGAGGGCTGTACATGACAGAACCTTACTGACAGTGACTTCCAGCACAGTATATTTGCCTCCAGCTAGAAAATTCAGTCTTCCTCAAAGCCTCTTGTTACTTTAAATTGAAGCCCTAAAGAAGGGTGTCCATTATAGAGACAATTATCTCAGCTGCCAAAATCAAAGAAACACATTCAGTTATATATATTTCAGTGTAACAGGAATTGCTCATGTATAATATTTAATTCACATGACTTCATACACACATAGACAGTTCCATTTTGCTTTCAGTCACAAACATGCAGCTCTATTGATGTTTCAACCAGAAAGAAAGGTCATCTGTTATACAAAAAGATGCAGCTTTACTCATGCCACAAGTCATGACCACCTTTAAATGGCACAGGCTTGCACCCCAACACACCCTCCTTAAGGAAAGCTTCTCCTGCAAGCTGGCAGCTCAGCGACAGAAAAAGAAGATTTTTGTCTGTCTGATGCGCATTCCATTCTTGCTCGATTTTATTTCAAACTCTCGCAGGTTCCCCCAGCCCGTCCCTTTCTGCATACGCACCGGTGCTGAATGGTACACTGCTCAACGAAATCATCAACGACACAAAGACTCCCGTGAAGGTGAGGACAGCCTACATTCCCATCCCACTTACCTGCAGTTTCTGAACTCAGCGGGCAAAAAAGAGGAGGGTGGGGGCAGCCTTATAAACTCTGCAGCTCACAGCCATTAGCGCTACACTCTGCTACTGCTGATGGGACTGAAGGGTTTTAATTAGCATCTATTCTACACTGGAATCGTGAATAACGTTTCTTGTAGCCTTGTTTTTCATTAAATTCTGTAAAAGCGCGTACCTTTCGAGCTTTCCGCAACACAGTGGACAGGACCAGACCTTCTCACCTCCTTCCTGCCTCGTCAGTCAGCCCCCCAGAGGGGATCTCCTCCACCAGAGTCTCCTCGGGCAGCACCGAGAGCCGCCCCGTCTCCGTGCAGGTTTACAACCGCTCCCAAGCGCCGCAGCTCACGTCCGCCAGCGCTCGAGGAACAGCCGTTGTTTGCCCGACCGGGGCTGCTGCGTCGGGGCAGCGCCCCTCCCCCCACCCTCCCCCGAGCGGCTGCGCGGCCGCCGCGGAACCTTCTGGAAAGCGATGAGGGCCGCGCGGTGGAGCTGCCGGCGCTTGGCTCCGCCGCCCAAAGTTTCCCAAACCGAGAGGAAAGCCTGTCCCAAATTATTACGGCCTCAGGATCTAAAGAAACAGAACCATCTTAATGTACTTGCCTATATATTGCTTATCTGTATCATGGCTCTGGGAGAGGAACAGCAGATACAAATATGAGGAAAAAATGGGTCTAAGATCTCTTATTTGTGTTAAGTTTGAGATGGACTAGGAGACTGGCATTGATTAATTCCTCCTTTCTTGCTCTCCTCATTCTTTCTTGGCCCAGTCTTTGGTAGCCAGCTCCCTAAAGGAATTTTGAAAGTCTTATAGCAGCTCTATGTATAGCATGTATACCTTGATCACGTTTTTATTGTAGAACAGCACTGCGTGCTCTAGCTCTGACTGATGAGCCACTGAAAGTTATTTTTTATGTACAGCACAAGACATATTTGTCTGAAACTGAGGCATCCTAAGTAATGATTTAGCACAGCTGAGTCATGCAGAATGGATGGGTGCAAAAAGTATTCTTTCCTGTTTTGCTCATTTTTGATTACATTAACATTTTATCTCTTATCCCCTGTCTCATAATAGGACCCATTTCTTGTTCTGCTTTTTCTTGGAAGCTAGCAAAACCTAGACGTTAGGTAAGGGACTGATCTCCCCAGCAGCACAGTGCCAACCCACCTGACAGCAGAAATGGAAACACCGCCTGTGTTGGATTCAAAATTGATGAGCTTGCTGCTCTGTTGGGCCAATTTCTTCTTTAACATTGACTTGCTCTTGTTGGTGGGTTTCTTTTGTTTGTTAAAAAGCCTAGCTGAGAGTAGAATTGCCCTTCAGCAAATAAAAATGTCAAAAATAAAGTATTCAAAGAACACAGAATATTTAAGTATTACTAGTAAGTATAAATATGCAATATTTATGCAATAAATGCAGTAAAGAAAAACTTGTTCTAGATTCTTTGTGTTTTTAACAGGCAAACATAATAGAACCCTGAAAGGTTTTATTCAGAAAAAACTGAAAGGTTTTATTCTGCAGTAAAATAGATTGGCAATGGAATAAAGGCATGATACCTGTTCACATTAGTAATGAGAGTTATAAAGAAGGACTGAGAGACTGACAAAAGGCAAGAGTTTCCTATGTGGCCCATCTGTATCACCTTTTCAGGTACTTGCATTCCAAGACTTAAAATCTGAAGCTCAGCTTTGCTTGTGAGTGAGGAGCAGGAGAGTTCTCCTGATCTTAAAATTAACAAAAGCGTAATATTATATCTGGGATGAGTTAGGAAATATTTGTGAATGCACCCAAAGTGGCTGTCCTTCTTATGAGCAGCACACAGTAGCCTGTAAATGACATGTCTTCTGGAGATTAACATTATTAAAGGAAAAAATTAGAAAGTGTAGACCAAAATTGCACATAGTGTTATGAAGCAGTAAACAAAAGAAGAGTGCTTTTAATAACAGTAAATTCAACTGCATAGGGAAGGTGTAACACAAGTAGCACCAATTCTATTTTTTTTTTTACCAGAAAACAAAACAAAACAAAACTGCAAATATCTAAACATGAAACAGCATCAGACAATCTGGCAATCTCCTCTGATCGACTAAAGGTGTTCTGAGCATAGGATACCAACTAGCTTTTAGCATTTGCTTGTCCCTCTCCTTAATGTCACAAATCTTCCTCCAAAGTGGCAATTAAAGCTGTATCACTTTAATCATGGTGGAAACAAGAAAACTTTTTGCAACACTCACTCTGCAACAAATGACTTGTTTCTCTTTATCGTCCTCCTTTATGCATATCAATAGCAACTTTCAAGCCACAGTGATAAAAACTTGTTTATAAAGGCAGAAGAATTAAGCCAACAGATGTGGTTAGGAGTCCTCACCCTTTGCGGGATAGAGTTCAGAAAGTCGTTTTAGGGAAGGGCTTAAGAGGGAGCCCTTCTACCTGTTAAATATTGAAGTATGGGGAAAAAAATCACTTAGTATTATTTCTCCTCTTTTTTTCTTTTGCCTTTTTTTCCAGGAGCTGGGAACAAATACAGTTCCAGAACTGCCTGTGGAGCAAATGGTAGAATTCAGTGTCACTCTCACTAATCAGGAGTATACAGCTGAGCTTAATGATCTCAACTCCCCACAGTACCGGCAACTTGCTGCCAAATTTCAGCTACAGGTAAGGAGGCTGACTAAATGCTTTGTACACCTTGATAGACTCATAATAAGAAACTACAGAAATGTGCTCACAACAGTGAAATGAAGGCACTTTGGCAACTATCCCTAACTAGGTATCACACTGCAGCATGTTGGCCTATTAAAATGCCAGTTTGCAGGTTTCTAGGGAATTGGTCACTGCTGGTCACTGAGGGATATTAATGGAAGTTAGTAGACTCTCTAACATTGCCAACTCTCTGCACTAATTCAAGATGTCATCAGAACTTCAGGCAAGTACAATATGAGTATCACAAGTATGATTATAAACAAGACGGCAGTAGAAAGTATAAGCCATTGCACTACACAAGGAAAGATTAGGAGTATTATTTATATCATAGCAGCACAGGGCAGAGGGGCACTGGTCAAATGATGTACCTTCATAAACTCACAGCGGAGCGTATCTTTGGATGTTCAGAAATCATCATTGTTCCACAGGAGTAACATAACTATTAAAATGTGTAATAAGGCCTTGTATTTTATGTTCAAGAGCACAAAGTTGGGGTACTCTTCCATACTTCATGTTTGCATAGTGCCTGCCATCACTGGGACTTCCACCATGAAATAGAACTAGAATCTAGATAACTGTCCTCATTTAAACCAGATAATTTGTATTGTCTCCAGTTTTGCTTCAGGTATAGCCATCTTCCCCCACCATTTAGGACATCTGTTCAGCTACCAAGCTAACAAGACAACATCTTTTTCAACAGTAAAGCCTCAGATAACTGGTGAACAGAGTATTAGCCCCCCTGTAGCTTTAGAAACATCATTTGGGCCTGATCAGGAATTAATGAACAGTACTTTGATGTAATTTAATTTCTACAGGTTAATAAACCTAATGAGAAATGTAATACAAATGAAAGAAATTAGCTATCATTGTCTGAACTATTCTTCAAAGGCAGCGGCCAACAGATCTGAAAACAGAATGATTTCCAAGTCATTTTGTTGTGCATTACCATAGTCTTTTCAAGACCTGTAACGTTTGTGGTGTTTTTATATAATTAATAACATTAACTGAATGTTCAGTTATCAGTTTAATAGATAGCAGTTAATGAGCTAAGGTTCCCCAAAGGTTTGCTCAATAAAATTAACTAAAGCTCCTCATCAGTTTCACAGGTACTCCTTAGTGCAAGCTATTTTACTATCCTGGTTCAGTTTCAGCTATGCATAGAGAAATGATGATGCAAGTGTTGGCAGAGCTGATGAAAAGTGGGTTCTCTGGAGATTTCCAGGATTATTCTCACATAGAACACAGAACTGCCTGCAGGCTTTGTTTGCTACACATAAAGTTTTGTAATTCAGCAATCTGATTTTTGAGTTATTTCGCTACTTTTGTTTTAACAAGTTCCTATTGCATCTATGAGGAATATAAGAGGAAAAAAATTGGAAAGTTTCTTGACTGTTAAGCTATTTTCCATTTTCATGAAATTTTATCCATCCACTTTAAAAGTGTCCAAAGCTGTTCTTGACATGCAGTTTTGAATAGAAAATGAATTGTAACCCAAGACCATGAAATGCAACTGGTGTTCTTTCCTCCAAAGTATGCTGAAGGGGTGAAAGTGAGGAGGTTAGAATCAGAAACTCATCCAACTGTATGAACTCCTGCACAAACTCCCATAAAAGCCCTTGTGAGGGTTGGGACTGTGGGGTTCCAAGCTCCTATCACCTTCTAATTCATTCTAGGACATGGCAAAAGAGAGGAGTTACAGCAGACATTACAATGTAAATGTTCTGAAGGACATTTATATATTACAGAATTTACTTAAAACCACATGAAAAATGGAATACACATTCAGTTGCTTATGCTACTCAGTGAATCGAGTTTCATTTGGCTAAAGTAGGAAATATTAAGCTGCATGTGTGCATACAGTTAAAAGAAAGCATTATTTATTATGGTATAAAGTGAACCAGGAAGAGACAGAGCCCATAGCAACAGTCAACTGGCAAAATATATCTAAAAACAGATTGAGTGTCATCACCATCAACATCAGTTGCCATTTTAGGTGCCTGAGGGTGTCCAACTGTCTGCATAGGGCTTTCAAATATGAGAGCAGCAGCTGAGCAGAAAACCTTGAGGAATCTAGAATGATACTACTGGCCTACATTTAGGAAAATCAATTTTATCCTGCTGACACAGATTTTACTGATATTTAGGCCCTTAACCTCTGTTATCTTTAGTATTATTGCCCTGAATACTATTAAAAATCTCCCTGCAGTCTAATTATTAATTCTGCTCCACTTTTACTAACTCAAACCAAGCTCAAAAGTGAAGCAGTCATCTGAGTTCCTTCCCTACTTTCCTCTTGAGAGAGATGGTCAAAGGGAGTATAGATGATAGGCCATTTTCTGCCCTAGACATTAGCTTCTCTACTGCTTGCTATGATGAAAAAGACACCTAGGCAGATACTGTGTAGCTGACATCTGGAACTGTGATAATATACTGGTCCTGGGCTACTTCACTTAGCTAATATTAGAGACACAAAGAAAGTTGTGGAAGTTACCTAGCAATCTTTCTGACACCTAACAAAGAACATCTTCTGTGTTCGTAGGGTTATGTAACACCCAAACCCTAAGATGCCGTTTTAATACAGGGAGAATAAATCTGAAACTCTCTCAACCATTGGTGAAACCTAGAAAAGAACAGGCATTAAGCAACAACCAACAAAACATAGCACCTTGGTTCTTTCAAAGACTCAAGAAAGGAGGAATGGAAAAAGTGAAAATCTCTGCACACTAGAGGGCTTTATAGATGTTCCCTACTCACCTTCCTTGGAGTTACCAGCCATTTCCAGTACTACTGAAACAGCTAACCTGGTTCTGACTGCCTACCAGTTCGGACAAATTCTCACTCATGAATGAATTTTAAATTTATGCTGAGTTTGTACAGAATCATACAACTAAAAAAGAGAAAAGACCTCCACATTTGTTCATACTTTTTAAGTGATAAACTGAATTAAAAAGACCTGATTCCTCAAAAGGCTTTTTCACTTCTTTTCAAGTGCTGACTTCCCCCTCCTCCACAGACTTTACTAGCAGATGAAAGGCCTAAGGGATGTGCTGCCTGGCACTTAGCAGGACCAGGAAGTTAATCAGAGAGGAACTGTGCATTTAAAAAAAAAACACCTTTCCTCTGATATACTAGAAGTACATAAAGTATTTCGTTTGACTTAGCTGTATAAATGTTACTACAGTTTGAAGAGATCAGTTTGTTTCTATCAATGTGCTGGACCTCAATACATTGTTAGTGCTGGAGGTGCTAATAAAAATGCTTACCCTCTGAAGTCTGCAAGATGCATACAAAATTCACATTTTCTGTTCATTATTTGTGCTTCATATTGGCTTTTCTATTTAAAAAGTTCTAACTGCAATTACTTGCATTAGAATTAAAAATATATGAAGTGACTGTACAAGACAGTTAAAATGTTTAATTCATAAATAATTTCACAAGTAATCTAAATCCATCTGCATTTGGTTAATATTTTTAAGTAATTAATAATTTACAGTTAAGGTGAATTACAAAGTAATTCATGAACCAAAATTTTTGAAGATAAGAAAAACGTTTGATTCAATTAATACCAATTTGACTTGCTCTATTATGAACTAGATTACCACTAATTTACATAATTACAATACCAAAAAAGCTATAGTTTGTATTTCATTTTGCCTATTAACAGGTAATACAGACAGCATATACAAAACCAAATAGTGTTTTTAAGTTGAGCAATGATGATACTACAGAAAGGGCTGTTGACACAGTTTCCTAAAACTTTTACTGAAATATGAAAAATGTGGTCTAGGTAACTAACCTGTGCTTTTACTTTTTGGCAGCAGATATTTGCATTTAAATAAATCATTTAGCAGCAGAACTTACACTGAATTAATGAGCTTATATTTTTTTGTAGATGCAAAAAATATTTGAGAAACTTCCAGGATTCAAAGAAATCCATGTGTTAGGATTTAAGTAAGTAAGAAAATGGGACTCATTTTTCTGTTGGCTGCTAGGATTCTCATCTCCCTTCCCTCCTCCATTATTAAGAGACCTATTAGTAGTGGAGCGTGTGTTGCTGTAAATAGAAATTAATTCTCTGGGAAAAATACAGAGAAAATATGGAGAGAAGTACAAACACATCCCAAGTGAGGCTATAAACCTTTGAATTATTAAGGAGGAGAAGTAGTTCTGGTTCCCTGAGGAAATTAGAAATACTGTTTCAGGTGACTTATTAATGTTTTCAAATCGTTTGTTTGCTAGCATCATTGAAATAAGAAATTTCTTAAATGGCTTGGGCAAAGAGGGTTAAGAGCATGAATGATTTGAATGGATAGCTTTTTGTGTGTGGATCCTGTGCCCTTTATAGAGCACAGTGAAGGTGCTTTGGCAAGAGTAGGTTGCAGGAGGATATGATACATTCACACATGTAAAATTTTTGCACTTTTCCAGGTGTTTTAAACCATTCAGATGCTTTACTTTTGAATCAATTCCTGTTCTGTCTTGCCCTTCTTATATTTTTAACTTCCTCATATGTTTACTGCTAATACAAGCTACTATGTATTGTTTCAATAGAGAATCTACAGTTTTTTCAAAAAATGAGTATTTCATGTGGTTGATTCCAAAGATAAGAGCATGTGATATGTGAAGAGTCCAGGGAAAACAAAATTACAAATAGTAATAAAAAACAGAAACTGAAAGGGGAGAAAGAGCAAGAAGAGACATGAATTCATGTGGGCTTATGTCACAGCCTGAAGAAGATTCAGTTTTTCTATTAATATTTAGTACATCTTGAAGAATAATCATATTACAGTGTAATTTTAGACAAGAGCTTACTTTTCCCAGCTTTTCTCTCTGCAAAATTACTGGGAAAAGGGAGAGATAAGAACAAAACAGAGTGAAAGTGAGTTGTTTAACATTTTGATAGACAGTGAAAGGAAGAAGAGCAAAAGCTGACTACTACAGAACAAGCAGAGAAAATCTGTAGAGGCATCTTGCAGTCACAGCTTACGCTAAGTAACCTCCTTCAGTTGCGACTCCAAGAGATTTGGGATCAATTTTTGTTTAGTATCTTGGTCTTAAGTCTCAGACGCTGATGAGAAAGTACGTTCATCAATGTAAAAGACAAGGATTGCTTCCCAACAGCAAAAATAGGCTTAGATATGTTGCTGTCTATTCTCCTTTGGCTGTTTTGGTACATTTGTTAGCAGAATTTGCCATGAGGCAATACAGAGGGACAATATTGGAGATGTGCTAGAGAATTCATCAGGGAAATAAAAATAACAGGGCATCATGCAGCATTATATTACAGAAGGTCACTACAGGCATGTCATCCAGATGCAATTAATAGGTCAAAGTTACTCTGCGACTAGGATCTGAGTAGGCAACAAGTACGGTAACAGTAATAGTTGCCACTGTCATCATAGGTGTTCATTACCACTGTAAAAATATAGAATAGCGATGACAGTACCTCAAATTGCATTATTTGTCTTGGAAA
The DNA here is from genome assembly GCF_036417845.1 of Apteryx mantelli. Taxonomy (NCBI): domain Eukaryota; kingdom Metazoa; phylum Chordata; class Aves; order Apterygiformes; family Apterygidae; genus Apteryx; species Apteryx mantelli. The sequence goes on from NC_089980.1 coordinate 103,660,488, forward strand.
TATGAAAGCAAATCTTTCAAGCTATCAAGGTAAAGTAAAATTCCTGTTTTCCCACTCATGAAGATTCCCATTGTTTGGAAGAGAAACAGTGTAATGATGGAGAGTAGGCTGTAATTTTCACTGAGATAAAGACTATAGAGGACAGACAGAAGATAAAATGTCATGATGTTTTTGATGTATGACTGCATGGTTTGCCAATATACATGAATCTCTGTTTTTCTTTTTTTTTGCCATGCATTCTCACACCCTTTCTTCTGTGATGAAATGAAGACAGAAGAAGGAAAAAGATGGGTAATTTGTCTGTAATTAATAAGATAAATCTTTTTATAAACTAATAAATGTAGATAGGTACATCCATAAATGTTTTTTATCTTGATGTGACAAAGTAAATTGATTTGTGTTCTGCCCAGGTACAGGATCTGAGATAAAGTGGCAGGGACAGTTTTTGCCTTAATCTGAAAGGTTCACATAATCAAATTTTGTCAGTATCTCTCTAGAAAGAAGGGAATTGTCTGAACAAAATTCCCATTCAGATGACTGGAGATCTCTGTTAGCCATAAACTTAAAGTAAAAAAATAGGGAAACTTCATATTTACATTTGCATTTTTGATCAGCTGTTTCTTAGCTGTGTTCCATATATACATTCTGCTGAGTAAGTATGTAGGATTTGATTGGCTGCCTCAATTACCAGAACGGATAGAATGGTAAAGAGACCAGTTGTTAGTCTGATAAAATGCAGGGAGCTTTTGACTGGTAATACATACAACTGTGGAATCTTTTGTTATTGCTTGAAAGTGCTCCTGGCGATTAATTTCTCTAGCAAGTCTCAAAATTTCTCTTTTACCTGTATTTTAAAAGGAATAGTTGCCTAGTGCCTTTCCTGTATTTTTGTAATGTCACATAAATACATAGCACGTACTAGATAAGATGAAATTTCTCTCTCTCCGGTTATGTGAAATTGTAGAAAGCAACATAGTGCAATACAAATGTTTCACAATATATTTGTTATTTTTTCACTTTAGTTAAGTACATTTAGCATTTATGAAAAGTGCTGTATTAATAATTGAAAAGATTCAAGTCTTTCGTTAAACTAGTACATCTAAGCAGAATCTATACACACTCAGCTGGACAAGCTAACACCTACTGTGGAAAGTGATTTGCTTCCAACATTAGTTAATTTTCTTGGCTGTTCTTCAAAAAGAGTGAAAATTGTATGAAACATGATAGAATTTTTGGTTATGTGTAGTTCTATAAGCTGAAGACTGTCTACTCACTTTTCATGGGTTCCTGCATAATCAATAGGTGATTATGGCTTCTGTTAACTTCCAGCGTGCATTTATGACTGTGTGAACCGATAACCAATAACTTCACACTGCATTATCAGTCCTACAAGGCTCTGAGTAGTCAGCTTTAACTGGATTATGTTAGGACATTTTTATAATGTTCTTCAAAATTGAAATTTTTATTAAAAAATTATGCATAGAAGAAAAAAGGCTTAGGTATAGCAAAAGTAATTTGGAGGTGACCATATGGCTAGAAAAAAGTTTATCTGTGTTATTTTTACAGGCGATGATATGTTTGGGCTGCATAGATTGTTTTTGTTTTTGTTTTTTTCTAAATTCAGTCCTCAACCAGTAAGTGATTTTGTTGCACTGGACATTATTGTATCCTCCCTTTGCAGATCAAGCAGCACTATAGCACGATATGTGGTAAACTTTGAGAGAGATGGCTCAGAAATCAAAAGCCCAGCAGATGACATCTCAACTATTGGCTCTAATAAGGTTGAAAATGAAAAAACTCCACCTTCTCCAAAGGAAGAGAAGGAGGTAGCAGCAACTAAACTCACAGTAATAGATCTTCAGCAACTGGTTGCCACAGCACTCCGTGAGGACAAGTCCCTGCTGATGGACCTTGGAACACTTCAATTTAACGATGGTCAGTAGGCAGGCCAGTACAGGCACAGGTCTAAACCTTGCCTTGCAAATATATGCAATTTGAGTAAGGTCTTTGCCTCCCTCACAGATCATTTTCATTTGACATAGCCCATTCTGCTATACTTTGCATAGCATCCAAAGGATGCTTAGATCTAAGTTAAATTTTAAAACAAAATGGCCCTTTATAATTTTAGAGCCTAACGTCTAATCACATTGGAGGATCTGTTTTTATAGGTCATTTGTTTAGAAAAGCTGAATATTTTGTAGATTCAGTCAAATAAGAGAAGAAACAAGAAATATAGTACGGAAATTCACAAAATCATTTGATTTCCCAGTAAGGACAGTCTCCTGTTTTTAATAAGAAAAAAGTGAGTGTTTCCGCTAACCTAGATTTAGCTATCTGAAAACTAAGCCTCCATTGTAGGCAAGCTGTCTAACCTTCCAGTGGAGTCAGAGGAGAAAGGCAAGCACTTTAAAGAGCATTTGATCTCATGCTAAAATTGGTGGTGTGAATCTCACATTGTGAGGGGGCATTTCTTTCCCGGAAGCACAGATGGAGTGTAGATGACAAGCTTAGAGTAGAGAGCTAAAGCTGGGTGAGGAAAAACCCCAGCAGAAGGTTCAGAGGCTCTATCATGTCCAGTAATCCATCGTAGATATCCCCTTATAGTCCATCAGTTATTTTTTCAAAGCTAGCATAGCCTTAGTTTTGGAGAGCTAGGTTAAAAATTGGGAAAACAGTTCAAAAGTTTTTTTTCATATTTATATATATATCAAAACAATGTTAAAACACTCAGCAAATTTTAGCCATACCATTTCATTTACAAACAGCAACATTTTCTTCTGTCAAAAAATGTTTAGATGAACTAATATTTTTGGCATGATTAAAATGTTTTATTTAATAAAGATTAAAAGTGACAAGAAAAAAATTAAGGGGTGTAAAACATTTTAACAATATAAATTGTTAAGTAACTTTTTTCCCACTAGCTATTTTTAATTACTAGTTTTAGGAAATCAACTTGCGTGTATGTATGTTTTACAGAGCTCCTCAGAGAAGGTTAAGGAGGCAACTGGGCATTAAAACCAAAACTACTGAGAGTAACAATGGTGTGGGCTTTGGGTAAAACTGAAAAGAATTTTAGCTTAATGAACAACACAATGTAATGAGTCATCATAACCCATGTGGATTTCACTGATTGGTTTGTACTTCAACTGGTTTTAATCATTCATCCAGCTATGCATGGTTCAGCCCTCTGCAGACCTATCCCATTTATACTATATAAGGAGTACAAAGAATAGTGCATATAAAATTCCTACTTTCCTCACAATTGTCAGTTTAAATTGAAGTTTATGCCTCTTTCTTCTTAACATTGATTTTTAAAAGTCATCTTTTTGATGGAGAATAATTGTTTTAATACTGTTTTTTACTGAGTTTATAAGTTTTGATCAGTTGTCAATGTGACCATCTTTGAACTATTCAGTTCTCTGTGTGTGTATATATAAAAATATGATTATTTTTTGCAGAATCTATTAAACCACCTAGTGATTCAGATAATGATATCCAGTCCATGGTCACTGTTCCTCTAGCAATCCCTGAGTTGGTAAGTTAATTCAAGGTGAGATTTTTATTCATTTCTCCACAAGAAATGAATGTAAACAGTCTAAGATATATGCAAATATAAGGAAAAATACTCTAGTACTAAAATACATATCTGTCTTTATATAAATTCTGCAAAGATAAGTATTGTGATGTTCCACAGCAAAAGCAGAGACATTGTTTAAAGTATTTACACATGAATACTGCTGCTTGATTACCTTTGCCATTTTTAATTACAAGGTAAACCATGGCTCACCAGTAAAGTAATACATGTCAGTGAGGAAAGAAGAGCAAATGATAGAGGTAGTAAAAGTCATCTTTCTTTGACTGATTTTAAAATAACAGGCAATGTGATTAGGATCACATGCATATGTCAAACATTTTATATATCCCATGACTTCATGATGAGTTAGTTGTTCACAAGATCCTGTGACTAAAGATTATTAGCCTTTCTAGCAGTGAAAGTTAATGCAAATGACTTTGCATTGATCTTTTTCCCTCTGAATCCCTTTTTCAGGAGGAATCCATGAGTGTTGAACTTCCACTAGCTTATCCCAGCCCAGCACCAGTGGACCAAACAGGAGACATCTTGGTCAATGAATTTGCAACTGAAATCCCTGTGCTAAGTGGAGAGATCAGTGCCCCTGAAGACTTTAATAATTTTTTTTCATCTGAAACTGCATTCCCTACCAAACCCTCCAGAGAACTGTCTCGAGAGAGATTTCCTCCAAACACAGAAGATACCACTACTGACCAACAAAGTTTCACAGTGCCTTTCAACGCTCTGGGTGGCACTCACAGTCCTCCAAAACCAGAAGATTCCTATTTGCTTCCTCCAGCAGATGAGTATACCAGCAGTGAATTAATCACTGATGACTTGGAGTCTCCAACAGAGCAGGCTATCATGCTGGCAGTTTATACCACAGGTAGCTTTACCCCACTCTCTGAAGCAGAGAGGAAGAAAGAGCTGACCGGTATAACAGAACCACCTTTCAAGGAAGCTGACCAAGATGGTCTGGCTGGACAAGGTAAGATGCAAAACACGTTTCCATTAGGAAGAGTAGGAGAGATTCAGTTGTTACTACACATACACAGTCACATATGGGTACTGTAAACATTCCTTTAAGTTTTCACTTGTCACAGAAATATTTCTGGACCATCAAGGGTAGAACATACACTTTGCATTTCTGATGCCCACTTCAAGAAAATCCTATTCTAATTGACTTAGAGGTTGGCAAAGCAAAAAAGAACACATACCTAAGGATAAGACAGGATTTGTACAGGGTATTGTGGTAAAATTTCACAAACCCAAAGCAAAAAGACATGCCAGAAAAAAATAAAATAAAGGAAATCTGAGGCTAGCACAAATAAGAATAATTCCAGTACTTAAAACATGGGAGGTAAATTACTTTGAGTACTACAGACAGGTCTGGATGATGTCCACAAGAGTATCATACAATAATTTATTCCAAGCAATGAGTAGCATGGCTCAGAAAAATTTACATTTCTACAGGTCTGATGAATGTGAAAAACTTTTAAAAAATTACTCTTTTCCATGTTTGTTTATTCAGTTTTATCTATACTGTAGTTCTTTGCTTTATAGCATACAGTTGTATAAGAAAAAACACATTGTAAGTCAAAAACACAAATACCTACATAAGTCTGGGTAGAGAAAAGTCTGTATAATCTAAAATGAAAGGATAGCCATGTTTTTCATAGCTAGCAGAAAAGCGTTGACCCTGCAGATGAAAAAAGTCAGCAGGAAGATATCAGGATGAGCTTTAGGGCACAGACAAATCATGGTTTTCCACAGAGCAGCAAAATACTGGTAAGGCTGCTGCCTCCATCACCTTCACCAGCAGCCTGGAAAGCCAGGCTGGACACAGCGGAGAATTATGGTGTGGAGGTAACTGGCGTGTATGGGGCTGCAGCTTCCACTGGCAGAGCAGCCTTTGAGCAGTAGTTCCTGCCATCACCCTCCATCTATCCCAAAATTCCAGCCATCGTAGAGGAAGCAATATTTCTGAAATATAGGACCAGAAATATAGGACATTCCAGAAATATAGGACAAAATAAAGCTTTTTACTATTCTGTTGTACTCATACATCTCAGTCTCACCAGCCTGGATCATCCTCATGCTCTCAAGAAACACTTTAAGGAGGGAAGACACTGCAGAGTGTATCACAGTGTTTTTCCTGTGAGAAAAACACTGATGAGGAGTGGATGGTGGTCACATCCCTGTATGCGTGACTGGTAAGAGCCTCACTCATGAACTGTATTTTCATAATTGCTCTCATATTGACACAGCCTTGCTTTGAGCCGAGCTGTTTGACATCCTCTTCCTGCCTGACAATTAATTCAGTTGCACAATTCTCCTCACTCACTGCTATTTCCTAGCAGTCTCTAGAAAAGCTGAATTTTCTGGATGTTTGGCAGGTTCTTTCTGCCTCTGGTTCATCTCCAGCTGCCTGAGAGCCATGTGTGTTTAGCATAGCTTTCTTTTTGGCATAACGAGCATTGTCATGGAAGAGAAAACCCCATCACTTCTTGCAAGAACTACTCCAGATGTTCCCAGGACTGGAATTCACCCATCCTTTGTGCCAGACATGCCAGCCAGGTTTTTTTGCATCACTGGTTATACAGGGTAAGAATTCCTCTGTTTTCACTGCAGGTTTTTCTGGTTTCCTTGTTCCCTTTGACCATAAACTGACAAGCTTCTCTCAACATTCTCCCCCATCAGATTCGCTCTGCACCCTTTCACTCTCCCTGATTGTCACTGGCTGCTTCAGATGTGCTAAGAATGCTTTTTGTGAAGGTGCTGCTTTAGTCTGATGCTCAGAAGAGTGAAAAGGTAAGTCTAGTTGTGTAATTTTCTCAAGCATGATATACAAGATTGATTAGCCTAAAATTTTTCCTTAAACTGAAGCTGAGGGTGAATGCAAAAGTTTCAGCACGCACATGTTAAGATGCATCAAGCTTAAGAAAAAGTTCATAGTATGCTCACTGTTGTGCTCAAGTTAGTTAGAATTCGATACTGAGAGTCCTACATGTATCCTGAAGAGTCCTAAAGATACTAGAATATGTGAATAGCATATAGCAAATGTAGATAGCCTGCTGTTCAGCTATCTCCTTGCTGGACACAGCAGAAACAACCTAAACAGAATAAAACTTGCATCACATCCTCAAAACATACTTAAAAATGCTGAATTGAAATATAATCTGAGCAAAAAGGTACGAGACAAATAGAGTACTATCTATTTTCCCAATTTAACACATCACTTGCTTAAATTATCCAGTTTCTCCTGTTCAGTTTCATTTTATTTTAAGGTTAAGCTTTCCTTCCTTCAAATATGATTTCTTATTCACTTCCCCCAAATATGCAGTGTAAATACACTTTAACAAAAGCACGTGAGACTCTATGCATTTATATACAACTGGTAATTCCATTGACTCAGTGACATTTTTATGTAAAGTACAAAAACAATTTATATTTCTGTTGAGAAAATTTGCCTATCCAGAGGCAAAACTCCTAAGCCACTTGTACAGTGAAAAAGCGTAACACTTCATTCTCCACCTATATGCAGGGAGATGTACCTCAGTGCTCTGCGACACGTTCAGTTATACTTTTTCATCTAGCTTTCTTCCACAGACACGGGCACACATTGCTCTTTCATAGTTTCCACATGTGCACACCTGGACCACATTGCTCATCTCCCACACTCATACTTGGAGTCTCTCTCACACAGTCATCATTTTGCATCACTTAGTCAACTCCCTTACTCAGCTCCTGCAGTTAATTCTCATGCACCTCACATGTGCCCTTTTAATCTCTCAGAACTAACCTTTCCTCAGTACCGCTGTTTCCAAAATGCTATCACTTCATATATGTTTCCTTCATATCCTATAATCAGCATTACCCTCCTGGCTGTCCCCTTCCATGTCAGAGCTATTTTACTCCAAAGTAATCATCTCCCTCCCTCCAAATTCACCATAATATTGCTTCTTTAAAATGATCCTACCAGCCAAAACTTAAGCTTTTCACTGATTGCAGGTAACCCTCCGCTATTAGTGAGATGTAATGTATGTAATACAGACTTTGGCACATTTCAGTCTCAGATCCTGTCTTGTGTTAAAAACAATATACGATAACCTTTCTGTCTGTATGCAGGCATGAGATTGAAGCAGAAAAAATGATAAAGTTCTCCCACCTGCTCCCAAGGCTGACAGCAACAGCCACAAAGGCTACAGAGAGTCAGAGGAGAGGAGGAAGGGAGTACCTGCTGTATGGTAATATTTAAAATCTGACAAACCTACAACCCACCTATACTTCTTTACCTTCTTTGTTACAGTGTGCATAGAAGCTTTCCCTCCAGAAGGGGTATGTAGCTGCTGCTGCTATGGCTCAGCTTGTGGTAGCTGAATCTTTGATTGCATTTTGTTCCAGTTAATTTTTTTTGAAACTAAAGGGATGAAAACTCCTTTGAGGAAGTTTACATTCTTCAGGCACTGATTGCAGTAGTTCTAATCCTCTAATAAAAAAGGAATATAAAAAAGGCAGAAATAAGTTCAGAAGTTTAAAGGCCAGTATCACAAATAACTTCAATATATTAACATCTTGAAAAATTTATTTAGAAACTTGCCACCAGTGCAGTAATAAAATAAGAAAAATGTTTTTAAGTAAATGATACAGACTTTTAGGCTGAAGCTGTAAGATTACCCTTTACCAGGTTATAAATATGTGAAGCTACTGAAGTTTACACATCATATAGTCCTATACTAACAAATATCAGCCAAAGTTGCACTGCTGAGACTAACATGCCCTGAATAATACATTTCCCTCACTCAGTAAAAATCCTTGATTTTGCTAGAAATGCTGGCTTCAAGAAATAATGTATTATGACCAAATAATACTAAAATTTTGATTTTCTAAAATTACTACAGCTGTTTCTTTGGAGGATTCAGTATCCTTTCAGTGTAAGAAGGTACATTATAAGCTTGGGCTGGCATTTTCGTAGTGAATTCCTTGTTAGGGAATAACTCATGCCATCTGTACTAGACTATTTTAGGTGTGTAACTTGGGTGCTCTGAATCACATCTCCGGATCTACAAGCTATGGAGAGAGCTTCAGCTTCCAACTTTGGTTCTCTCAGCCATACCTGAGATGCCTAACATAGGTGGCACTGGTGCTTATATCAACATAAGCTGTGTATTCTTCAATCTGAAAGATGTCATAACATTAAAAAAAAGGACTTAAAAAATCCTCAATGAAGCCAAATTTAAGAAAAGATTTATACTAAATTTCTTGAGTATTGTGTCTGTGAAAATCTAGAATGTGCAAAACTCCTGGTTTTCTAGGAGTTTTTTATATTTGCACATTGGAATTTTTGTATGCCTATTTTTTTTAATCAGTTCTGACTTCTGCTTGAAGATACTGGGCATTTTTTCCATTAAGTTCTTAACACTGCTTTCTCAGTACAACTATATAGAAAGGTATATAGCTCAAAAGATTAAACACTATTTCAAGTAAGGATATCCATGATCTAAATAGAAAGAGGGATTTCACTTTCTAGTGGTTTGGTCCTTCACTCTGTATGGTGGGGTTTGTGGGGGGGTGTTTTGTTTTTTGTTTTTTTCCTACCAGGTAGAAGTTTCACTTTCATTCTGAAGAGTGATAAGATAATTATGTGTGTCATTAAGAACTTGATTAAACCAAGCCTGGATGCAAAAGAATTAGTTTCTTGTTCATTTTATTACATTCACGTTTGGGTTTCTTTTAGTTCTTCCCCAGTTAGTGGAAATGTGTTTGGTTTTTTTAATTTAAAAAAATATTGTTACTGTACAATAGTGTTGCAAATAACAGATAACCAAGTTTACTATCAAAAATTTTACTTTCTGTATATGGTCAATCATTCCTTTAGTAACCATATTTTTTGCCATGCAATTTGCACTGACAGCAGATTTCAAGCAGAGCTGGAGGAGAGTATTGTGGATGTAGCAAAACCTGCCAGCAAAGGAGATAACTGAGAAAACAAGTAGTATTAGTGGTCTCATTAGTGACCTTCCCAACAAAAATGAACAGTATCTTCAAACAGAAGTTGGAACTAATTTTTTAAAAATAGGCATACAAAAATTCCAGTGTGCAAATCAGTTTCTTTTTGTCCACTTACATCTATTGCAGTTCAGTTGTTCCCCTTTTACTGAAAAGTTCTTTTTAAAATATTGTGAAGCTGGTATTGGTTACACCTAAAATTTCTTTCATGTGGATGAAGAGTGGAGTTTAGAAACAGCTAGCTGGTTGTTTTTTCTTTGCTTTGGGTTCCCATTATAATAGTAAGTTCTGTGACCAGTCACTCTTGTTGCAGTAACAGCTGTAATAATGGTTCTTCTTTGCATCATCACCTCTGCCAAACAACAATTAAGAAAAGTTAAATGAAATCCATGTAATTTAATCCAAAGGTTTTAGGTGAGAAAGGTCACTTTTTTTTTTTAAATGTCATTTTTTGAGAGAAACTAGCAAATGTCTTATGACTTCCACACCCCAGTGTTTTATGAAAGTCTCAGGGAATTTCAATACAAACAGCTAAAGGCTGTATGGACCCATTTTACTGAACCATGTAGTTATTGTTGTTTTTAATATTTAAACTGCCAACTCCCAGATAACAGTGCTCTGTTATGAGCTGCTCAGATTCAGAATCTGGCCATGATGATATTTTAACAAGCCAAGTCAGCACTAAGGCATCTGGTCCAAAATCATTATCAGTAGCATTTAAATTGAAATGCATACTTACAATACAAGATACTGTAAAACCAACAGGACCATCATGGTTAAGTATTTCCTTCCATCTCTCTCTGTCACACAGAAATATATATATAGTCAGTCATTTCCTTCAAAGCTATGAAAAGATCAGCTTACTTGCATGATTTCCAAGGCATTGTTTAGGACAATAAAATACTCTTCATTCTCTGACTTTCATTCATTAATTCCATATTATTCAAGCACAAGTGATCATATAGTATGAAAAATTTCTGTGTATTTAGTGTTACCATTTTTCTTTGCAAGTCTAGAAGTGCTCATATGATGACAAGATCTGAAGATAGTCACAAGTTTTAACTTTCTAATTTCATGTTTGTCTTTTTGTTTCTAGGTCCTTGGATCAACAATATTACTTGAATTTATGTAGTGTGTGACTTCTATTTTGTTTTTATGATTCCACAAACTTAATAAACTCCAATATCACAAAACTGTCTGATGATCCCATCACCTACAAAAATTTGCTGTTATTTTTCCTATTATATGGTAGAGAAAAACAGAGAAAGTGTCCAGGGATTTGGAGGGTGCGCTCAGTTCTGAAGGACAGGTATTGTACTTGTAACTTGTCAGGGTGTAACTTTGTAAGAGTGTATTCATATTTGCAAATTCACTGCTCCTCAATTTCGTTTCTCTGTTTAATTCATTGATTTGAATACTGATCAAATCCAGACATCTTGGTTTGACATGGTACCTTACTTGTTTGGGATATATTTTAATACTGATAAATACAAATGGCAAATAGTGCATCATTTTACTACGAAAGAACTTACAATAAAAGATAGTCACAGCAGCCATTAACAATTTTGACATGTTTTCACTGTAAATGAAATTTACTTACTTACTTACAAATTTAATTGCTACCTTACTAATTCCTCTATTTCACAGTATTATTCTACTCTCAGTTGAATCATTTATCAAGGACTTTAATGAGAAAACTGACTTTTCCAGCACTTGAACACTAAAATGTCATTTTATTTGGCAATCTCAGTAAGAGATGGGGTAAGGGTTCAGTAAAGGGTAAAAGCGACTTGTCATGGAAAATAACCTACCATTGACCTACTGACCATACAAGGTATCTAATTATACTCCTGTGTGTTTAATATTCTTATAAAATGCAGGAATACTGGCTCAACATTCCACTCTCTTCATAATACTTTAATTAAGAGTGTGCATACTGTTAACTACCTAAAGCAACTAATACAGAAATACTGACTTTTCTATTGCTATAGTCAGAAGGGTCCTGAGGCAAGTGAATGTTCGCACATCTGTTTTGAGTCTTAACTTAAAGAGGCAACACATTTGCCATAAACAGGTGCAACAGCTCTTGAAATCAGTGGAGAAACTGCAGTGGAATGATGGATCAGGCCCCAGGTTAACTGATTATCATTTTCTGCTCTCCAGTGTCTTTCCCACAGATACTTTTATTGAAGAGCTTCATTGCAGAATGAAGACAAACATTACTACTCAGAGGTCTTGGGACATTTTAAACACCACGTATTCCTGTATTTTTCAAAGTATTTATGTGTTTCCAAAATGGTTAACCCTTTTGAACTGCTGAAACATGATAATGCCAAAGACAGTCAAGTCTCTTAGTATATGTATTTGACACAGGTCTATAAAGTAAACTAGTCTAATTACTTGTATCTATTTTATTCCCACCTTTTGTAGTTAAATGGCCATTTTGTATCTGAGAAAATTATAAAATTCATATATTTATTGTATTTATTACATTATTTCAAATCTTTAAAGCAGTGAGCTTACTCAACAAAGCATGTAGAAAGCCTTTAGTGAAAAATCTGTTAGCAGATAGCTAACTGGAGTATATAAAATCCTTAATGAGACGCAAAATAGCAAGTTGAATTACTATTTTTGGACCATGCATTGGCCAACACATGTGGAAATGTAAATCAAAAAAAAAAAGGATTTGTAATAGAGATCACAAGAAACTGATACTTCAGTGGACTCTAACAGGTACAACAAAACACATGAAATTGCTAAAGTGGATCTGATTCTCTCATAGTTGCAGCTGACTGACTTCTATAAAGGCTAAGGGAGCTTGCATTTCCCAGGGAGAGCTGGGTCAAAGAATATTAACCCTCAAATATTCTGTAAAGGGAATTCCTTCCTTATGGGGAAGACTGGGTGATTTGAGGAAGACTAGCTAATTTATGTCAGTGAAAAGTTCATGGACAGTCAGACAGATACTGATGTTGTGAGCTGCATCACTCTCAGTCACAGGCAAAAATAGCTGAACTGAGGGGAAAGCTTCAGGCAGGTAAGAATAGTCAGGGGATAGATGTGTGGTTTGGGCTTGATTTTGTTTTTAATCATTTGCTCTAAATGTTTTGCATCTTTAAGGAACAAATGTACAATTCTTTGCTTTTAAGTTATTCTTTCAATCCCTGCAGAAGTATATACTGCTGCTGACATCAAAAAAGGAAACATTGCAAAGGTGCCTAAATGAGATGAGGGCCATGTCATAACTTTGGGAGGAAATATGTCGCAAAGCAAGGGGACAGTCTATTGTCTTGATCAAATTATCCAGTTAAGCATAAAAGTCAGTAAAACAGGCTTGTCCAGTTGTTGCCAAACAGAAGGTGGGCCTTGCTGTCAAAGTAGAGAGTCCAGCTAAATAAGTTCTTTCAGTCTTGGCTTTGTGAAGAGGCTCCTGCAGTGCTTCCCCAGACTGGATTTCAGGCTAACTGCAGTCAGCAGCCCCAGGTCCCACAGCCATCAGAATTATGGTTACCTATGTAAAATTAACTAGTCTTCTAAGTGCATATAAATTTGACACAGTTTTAAAATACATGGGCACATACCATTTTTTCCCACAGTCACAAGATGGACCTGCTCTGAATGTGCTAGGTCTGTCTAAACAGAGGAAACTATTGCAAATAGGACACAGAAATGAGGAAGCACATAGCAAAGAATAGGTCTCCACAAAGACAGAGAATGATCTGATGATCAAAATCAGATCTGACTGCCGCAGGAAACAGGGCTCTTCCTTTTACTCTAGTTGCTTTCTGATGCTCAGCAATCCCATGAACTGAATTTTACAGGTAATGTTGCAGTCCTCATTCTGCAACCTAATATCTTGAAGCAAGTTTGCAGGAATGCTGAGCGTTCACGTCTGTGATGCAAGCTCTGCTTAGAGCTCATAATTTAAATGTCCAAAAGCCAGTCATTGAAGTCTGAGATTCTCACTTTAGGTCCCTTTATGGAAAGAAAGAGACTCTAGAGAGCAATGCAGTCATCTTAAATTGAAGTGAAATGAGTTGCCAATCAGAGATACCTTTTTGCCTTCAGTTACTGTAAAAGAAGCCTCAGGTGACTAGTTCAGACTTGGATAACTAACTATAAACATCTAAAATTAGAATGAGGACTTAGCACTGAGGGGCAGAATTCAAATATCAAATACCAAAACTACCCATGAAACAATGAAGGAATGCTGCATTGCTGCTCACTCATGGAGAATCACCAACTTCTGTCCCCCATGATGCAGAGGTACTTATGGAAAAATAAATAGTTAGGTAATCAAAGATTCTTTCATAAAGAACATATACAAAAGAGTAGCAAGATATGGTTGTTCAGTACCCTGAATTCTGCAGTTTTAGCATTTCAGAGCTTGATTTTGCAAATTTAACTCTTAGTACTTAGTACTCTTAGTTTTCTGAGTGTAAGGTAGAAGTGAAATGTTCTTAGAATGAGAGATGATTATCATTACTAAATATTATTTTCTTGGGATACAGAGTACTCCTCTTGTGACATCATAAATCAGAATGACATTTATTTGCATCTTTGGTGGTGAGGACACGATGACAACGCATAGCTGTGGGGTATGAAGGCTTTCAGAATAAACTGAAGGCTTTTAAAATAAGTTACATAGAGCACTACATGCAGCTAGGGCTGCAGCTATCAGGCTGTTCTGTGAAAAATAAGACCACAGAGAAGGTTTCAGCCAGGATTCTGAAGAAGAACATCAAGAGATGCAACATTTTTTAGGCCTGAAGATAAAGAAGTGATAGGGTTTGCTTCCAGTGTACAGGGGTTCACTGAAGTCAGTAGAGAAGGAGTTCTACTGGTTTCACTGGGCACTAAACCCAGCTTCTGGAGAGTTCATATACAGCCACCAGTAAGGCTCGTCTGGTTTGTTCTTACAGTTAAAAAGGCAAACTTATTCAGTAATTATGTGTGGTGAGACATTTGCTGTGACATGTTAGATCAGTGATCCTCTTCCCTGTAGCTCTCTTACTCCTCGTCTTACTTGTACCCTAGTTAAAAATGAAAGACCTGAAGCACAAACTCACCACTTTTTATCTGTTTGCTTGTATATAACAGTCCTGCATCCAGCATTTACATTTCAGGCACCAACAAAATATATAAATTTGAATTCAGCTACTTGCTGTACCATTCCTTCTGGGATTTATGTCAGCAGAACTGCGCATAAGGAGTTTCTTATGCTTCTTTATGGACCAATCATCTTTTAAGTGTGTATTTATTTCTTGGTTAGCTCTTTTCTCTCTTCAGTCGTCATATATACAAACACATGCATATAGAGCATAATACTTCAGTCTTCATATAGAGAACAATGTGTGTCAGTGGAACTGGAAATTTGTCCATTGCCTATAGGAAATATCAGTTCTTATTAAGCTCATGAATGAAATGAGATGCCAGGCTCTCTTATGTATAACCTTCTGGGCCTGCTTATAAATGCAAAGCTGCTAGAAAAACATTCCATGGCAATTTGACCTTTCACAAATAATAATTCCTTATTCACAGTGAATTAGAAGGGTTTTCCTCACTTAAAAAATATAAGAGGACAGCTAATTAGTTATCTAAAATAAAACTGTTAAAATTGCAGTCAATTTTTTTTCTGGTAAATCAGACCTACATATTCTACTGTCTCTGCTGGGAATAAATGCCTGCATGTAGCATTTCTTTTACAAAGATTTAATATAGCAGCATGCACAGCAAATTGCCTCTTAATTTAGAGTTTACACATATTTGCCAACAGCAGTTTAGTTTTAGATACAAAGCTCTCCTCAGTACAAGCTTGTCCTGCAGTATCCATATAATACAAAAATGTCTGGAGATTTCAGTGAACTTCTTTGTGGGAGGGTAAGAGGTGGCTGAGAGCTAGAGTTGAGTTTTTTTATTGTTGACAACAGTTTTTAATCCCATGCCATTGTTCAACCTTTGATATGGTTACTCTGGGGGCATGTTTGACTTCAGCATCCTATTTCCTACTCTCTACAGGTTCACTACACCTAAATGGTGGTGTTGTAGATCAAACTGCATGCTGAAATGAAATACGCTGAGACTAAGAATGTCTAAAACTTCAGTGTTTATGCATTTAAAGGTTTCATAAAATAATTGCCTGTGTAGTTTTTTTTTTAATCCTTCTGCCGTAAAAATCCTATCTAAAAGGCAAACCATGGAAAAGTGTTGCAAATACTTGCTTTATGAGGAAGTAGTTCAAGTATAGTTTGTGTTCCAAGCTATTTCAAAGTAATATAAAACTAACATTTAAAATGCAAATGGGCAGGAGTGTTTTGGATTCCAAATGTCTAGGTCTTCTTTACATTTCACCCATAGTTTTTAATTCATAAAGATTCATTTGAATACATAGTCTCATGTAGACAGTGAAAAAACTTGGCATAAACTGGTTGCAAATCATTTTACTGCTGATTTTAAAGGGTGGCTTGTGTAGGCATGTCCTGCAGCAGTAATAAGAAACACACACATTAGCCAAAGTGCGACCAAGAGACTGGGTCAGTAACCCAAGGTTTGGGATTGGTGCTGTGTTGCAGTAAGCACTCAGCAGTCTTTTGGTGAGCCCATTTTCTTTCACTTTGCAGGTGATTGATAAACCCATCTGTGGTCAGTGACTGTCTCAGCTAGAGGGGCAGTGACTGATAAATAAGGATTGGCATCTTATTACAACAGGTGATATATGTGCCATCTTGGTATGCCCTCAAGGCCTTCTAAGTTACTTTGCTTGTGTATAAGAGAATGCCAGAAGACATTTATAGTCTATATGTAGCCTATAGGCTATATATATGCATATATAAGGTAGGCTATATATAGCTATATTCCAAATCTATGGTGTATGTATGATTTGTCTGCTTCATATTTGCTGCAATTTCAAAGCCTTTTTGGTACTTCTTTCTCCTATAGTTGCCTATTTCTAAAATGTAAACTGCCTAACAAATACCGTCATGATTGTACATCCACCAGACCTCGAAACATTTGGGTGTATGTTGTCATGCTGAAAGAAGGTTGTTCCAGGGAGCTGCAGCTTCATCCCGTCAGTAGATCATCCTGCATTAAAGTCTCAAGTACTAACTCTAAGAAATCTTTTCTGAATTCCCTTAACCAATGTGTGTCACACTCTTTATCAGTGCAACAAATAACATCAAGAGTTTTGTTAAACAGAGAACATCACTTGTGCTGTTTTAATTTGCTTTCCTAATCTGTCCATATCCTTGATAATACAACAAACATGAGGTCGTGACAAAAGAAAAGCACCTCAGGTTCCTGATGTAGTGTTAGGGCACCAAGCTGTGGTGCAGCGTTTGGTGTTACATGCTGCATGCACAACCCCTGTTCCATGCAATGCTCTGCTATTCTCTTTGGCTCCATTGTCTCAGACTACAGGACTAGGGCTGTAGCTCTTGTATTATATTGGCATCAGTGCAAATTACACATCACGACAAATGGAGACTGCACAACTGTGCTAGCTTAAATGGGAATTTACTGCACCCACTTCATGGCCCTTTGGTGTTTCCAGATCAACACAGACAGTTTGGCCTTATAGTAAGTGAGGATGCAGCACTTGGTCTCTTTCTGCATTCCATCCAGTACGGATGTTGCATATTAGTAGTGCGTTTCAGAGTCTTTTCCTGAATCGCCAATGCTTTGACATCATTTGAAACAGAACCAAAACGTAGAACTCCCACATCCTACTCCAACAGTTTAATCACTAACCAGTCTACTATGTGTTTTAGCTAAACATACTACAATCACTAAATCACCATATCAACACATATAGTAAAACAAATGACTAAAGGAAAAAAAAATGTAGCAGATGTTAGCAAAGCTTTTTGCAAAGTGGTAACTGGATGGGAAAAAATTGTTTCCAAGGATCTAATTGTAGTAAAACTACATATGGTGTTTCAGAGCAATTTTGGAAGAAAATGTGTGTTTTGAGAGGTGTGGTCAGCTTAACTGAATGAGGACATGGCTATGCATTCCTACTAAAGCACAGTAGCTTTAGCCAGTGTATGAAAGTATATGGTAAATCAATAAGGAAAAGAACAGAAGCATGAAAATAGTGCTTTAATAATGGCTACATAGGAAAAAAGTCCACATTAGACAGATTAATCCTTTGAACAAGGCATTATACATACGGAGAGGAAGTTAGGAACTAGTACATTCCATTAAATTACTGGTGTCGAGAAAGTAGATGGCTGTTTTATATTAATCTTTTCTTTGTTGGAAATGTATGTTTGTTCATAAAAACAACAACATGATAAACAGAAGTTTGGACCACATTCCTTTAGAAGAAAGGAAACATAAAAGGAAACGAAGAACATCTGTGGATAACTCCTATTAAATGGATAGAATAATTGCCATCTCTTTCAGTCCGGGTTATTTCAGATGCAAAAAAAGAAAAAAAAAAGCTCTTAGTACTTTTATTTTATTGCCACTAAGCAGAGATTAGTGTTTAGAGATGGAGAAAAGTCCATCAATCGGACAAAAACTTCTTTCCTTTCTTATCACCTGAGATGAGTGATTTTGCCTGCAAGGTACTGCTAAAAGTCCCACATGAGGAGCTCACATAAGTAAATCAGTGGAAAAGTACAAAGTTGTCGGTTTGGCCAGATGTCTGTCACTTAAAGGCCATAATTTTCCGTGAAGCAATTGAATATAGCTGCCAGCCAAATTCACACAGTCTCAGTCATCATGCTCTAGACTGGAATTTCAGCTACATTTATCATACTTCCTAGACCCATGCCAAACTCCAGTGGGGATCTCATAAAAGTTTGGCATCTGGGTCAAATGTCTGCTTTAAGTGCAGCAGATGATTTCCTCTTAGGGTTTGGGGTTTGTTTTCATTGATGCTGTTGTTGTCTTTTAGGTAAATTGACACAGTTTGCATCCAAAGACGCTGTGCCATTTTGCATAACCACATTTTATGATTACTGACAAATAGCAGCTTTAACCTCTTATGGAGGAGGAGGGAACCAAAATGACTCAGGCATTGTACTGATCCAAGCAGACAACTCGAAGCTACAATCTACTCTTTCAGTCAATATAAACTGACAGTGTGATTATGTTCCTTCAAAACTAGAGTGCACTTAGGAATAGCTCAGGAAATACTTACCAAATGTAATTATTATTTAAACACAGCACCCACAAAAATCTCATCACTCAAACACATGGATTGGGTGTTTTTATTCCAGTAGTTCTTCCTAGGTGATGGCAATAACATTTTCATGTTTAGATAATGTTAGTGCTTGTTTTTAAAAATGCTTCAGTGAAAATTCAATGTACCTGTAGTTCCCCTGCTTGATGTCTGATAGATCTGCTTTTTGAAATAGCTATTTGCTTTTCCCCTGTTTTTCTGCAGCAGTCAAGATCATGGATCAACCAGAATCATCAGGTGATGACATTTTGGTTACAGACAGCACTTACCTTCAAACAAAAACGTTGCCTTTCTTTATTGGTGATCTCTCTGCCACACAGCCTGAAGATGTTATTGCAGATGCGCTACCATCAGAACAAGTAGCAGTGCTGCCTTCAGCGACTAGCCCATCCCACAGCCTGTCTGTTGTCATCGACCAGTCCCTTGAAGTAACAGATTCCTCAGTGCCAGCAGCTGACAGCATTGCTCCTATGGGCGCTGGGACAGGAGTGCAGGATATTGCTGCAGAGTTAGATGGCGTCAGTGAGATGAGCACAGCAGCACTGGATGAAGCAGGGCTTGGCAGCGGATATATCTCAGAGCTGAGAACTCAGCCTGCAGAAGCCACCCCAGCTCCTACACTGAAGTATGTAACTACCAGCTCCATGACAACTGCAGCCAAAGGCAAAGAGCTAGTGGTTTTCTTCAGCCTAAGGGTAACCAACATGCACTTTTCCGATGACCTCTTCAATAGGAGTTCTCCAGAATACAAAGCACTAGAACAACAGTTCGTGCAATTGGTGGGTGAAAATCAACTTGAACGTTATACACAGTAGTCAGGCACGGTTTAACAAAATACATAGTCCCCACCACTAAGTTAAATTAATTTTCGCTCCGTAAGTCAGGAGAAGCAACCATAAGCTTCTGTGACCACTGTACCTTGAGGTTTTGGCTGGCAAATGATGGTCCATTCCAGTTGACTCAGTCAGTTAACTAGACACTGAAAAGCACAATATGTTAACAGTATCAGACCCTACTACCATTCAATCTGATAAGCTGTGTTTTTAGTGGTTTCTTGGGGAGTGGGAGGACACACAAGCCTGGGATGCTGTCAGGGTATGAAGAAGCAGTTTATGAAGTTGGTTTCCTGTGTCAAGAGACATATGAAAGTGTTCACCTGTTCAAGATGCTCCAGATACATGCCTGGCATATAATTTTATTCGGCTTTTTTTTATATTCATGTCAACAGTATGGTAATGCTGATTACGTCTAAGGCTCATGTCTTTATTCTAGATTTAAAAATAAGCCTTTAAAAATATATCATAGCTTAGCAAAGGGAATGTGATTAGATATGGATTTTCTCCATGGGTACAGTAGGGCAACAGGTCACTTCAGTAACACGCCTACTATGCTGTGCTCTAACCCACCTGGATTGAACGTTTGAAAGTAATTAAAGCTGGCTTTTGGGAGAGGTGATTTTTTTTTTTAATTCCAGATGAATAAACTCCCCAACTGCTGTGCACTTCATTATTGGGGAAATTGCTGCCCATCCATCTCCATACCTCATTCAGAAAGATGCAAAGATCCAGAGGAATACAGCAATAAACAGAAAAGTGAATTTGGTGGTGGACTTTAACACTTGTATTAAATTCAGATAAATAAGTGTGCGATAGATTTATGTACTTGATAATGAAAAGTGACTATGAAAAGAGAAATTAATAGCAGCTAGACATCAAAAGTAAGTTAAAATAAAAGCAACTTTCTGTTTTGCAGCTACTTCCATACCTTCAGTCCAACCTTACAGGTTTTAAACAACTTGAAATACTTAACTTCAGGAATGGAAGTGTGATTGTCAATAGTAAAATGAAATTTGCCAGAACAGTGCCATACAATATCACAGAAGCGGTACACTGTGTTTTGGAAGATTTCTGTGATGCTGCAGCCCAACGCCTCAATTTGGAGATTGACAGCTATTCCCTCGATATTGAGCCAGGTAAGACTGCATTATTAATGTATGTGCAAAACCAAAACCAGATAGGTAACCTTTTCCATATACCTGCAACTTCAAAAAGATTACTGTCTGTTTTGGAAAGACTGGTATTAGCAATAGTCTCCCAGCGATAAGAAATATGAAAAACCAAGATCTTGCAGATTCAACTACCAGCAGACATTTTCGCATACTGTAATAATATATCATGAACAAATTACATTGTTTTGTTAATAGGCAGCAAAGCCAAAGGCAGAACAGACATGATGTGAATTGTTCTTCTCTTAGATAGTAACCCCTCAGTCAGTCATTCTGGCACACTGGTAGGACAGGCCACTTAGGACATTCATGTTAAGAGTAAAGATCTCCAGGATGCATGCAGAAATCACTGGGTAGAAAAATCACATTAACAAAATATGCACATGCAATGATGTCTTGGACTATACAGGCAACTCCTTTGAGAAAAACGGGACTTAGAAGGAGATCGCAAGAGCTATCGATCATTCTGAGTTTTTGTGGTTTAAAGCTCCCTTTTTCACTTCTGCATCTAAGTTTTTCCTGCTATCTTTAGGAAATAAAAATAACAAGAATATGGAATTTAAAGAAATACAAGAAACAACTCTTTGGGAAAAACAATGAAAACTACATCAAGAGGTTGAGATTCCAGTATAAGGCGATGCTGGGTGGTGGTGTTGGTCTCTGCATTGCATATACAAGTGCTTTTGAGAACAAGAGCTAAGTACAGGAAATTAAAAGCTTTCTAGTGTAAGTGCTGGGTGAAGACAGGGTAAAAAGTGCTTATGCAGTTTACATGAGTGATCCAAATCTTGCATCTGAGTATATAAAACATTGGTTTTGATTATTTTTGCAATGCTGTAAGCGAACCTTAGGTCATAGCATCATTAAACTATCGTTAAAGCGCTATAGAGTTCAAGACAGGAGGGTAATTTCTAGGAATAATTATATTCTACAGAAATTCACTGACCAGCAACATTACTATCTGTTGCACTCCATAGGTTTCTAATTTCAGAATCCCTGCTGATTTAATACCTTTCAAATACCATATGTCTGCAACCCTTGTTAAATTGTATAAAGTCAGTAACAATACATTGGGACACTACTTTAATGTAGGAAGCTTAGAATTTTCAGTCTGAGTCATGACTTTTCCTTATACTGTTTTGTAAAACTGAAGCCTGGATCTGTTTTCGGTTTTTAGTTTTTACTGTTTCAGTTGTGAACTTAATTTAATTGAAATGGAGAAGAAAGATGCTATTACCTTAGCATGCAGATGCCTTTATCGGTTTTGGTTAAGCTGTCTTTTTATGTAAAGATCTTTGGCAACTCCAGAACAAAACATCCATATACAATTCATACAACAGTTTCTAACCTATCTTCATTTTACATATCTCTTCATGGCCACTAAAAGAATTGGAAGTGTTTGTAAAGAAAATTTAAAAACTGCAGTATTTTAACTTTTAAATACTGCTATGATAAATTTATATTTTGCTGAATAAAGTAATAAATGAGTCCAAGAAAGAGTGAACTTCAGGCTACCACGCATTCTCTGCTTTGGCAGTAAATTTCATTAAATAAAAATTAATTCAAAAAAGCTGATAAAATGCAAATACAGAAAAGTACAAAAATCTTTTTTCGCCTCCATATCTACTGCTTTATTGGTATGGTATTTCAACTTTAATTCAAGAAAGAGATATCAAAATGAATTTACACAAGATTGTTCTCAGAACACAGCTTTCAAGGATCATGAGCAGTAGCAAAATAAAATTTTTTTTTAGAACCTCACCGTATTTCCATATAGGTGTTTCAAAGCCCCACTGTCTTTTTACTTCAAAAAAAAAAAAAAAAACTGTTTAGTAAATTAAAGTAATTGAAGCAAATCCTTATTTATTGTGAAAATAAGAGCCATCTAGTGGTAACAAAGTTATACCACAGTAAAACTCTCAAGGGAACTGACAAGTCCAAACTTTATTACTACGAGACCCAGCCTTTTATAAGCGACAGCTGCAAGGGGCTGATTGCATTGGTTGTAAATAATGCCATAAAGAATAACGTAGCAGGATTTAAAAAATATCTGCATATATTTTTTCTTAATCTAAACAAAGTGAAAACATAGAAAAGATGACAAAGTATGGCAGGCACATAGCCCGAAACTGTGTTAAGGAAAATGAAATACTATCACAAAGAAAATGACCCTTTAACTCAGCAAAATGCTCATACCTAACTCTACTTATCAAATAGAAAAACACTGATACCGTTCAGCTTCTGAAAACTGAAGAGCTGTAGCACACAACCATAGATAATGCATAGCTAGAGCCTGTTTTTCTCTGATAGCAGCATCAAACTTTATTTCCACTAGTATGAAGTTAAACTGTGATCATGAAAACTGGGGAGAGACTTACAGCAGACATGCAGTTAATGCAGCTATTAATATTTTAATCAATTACTTTGTTCTACAAACTCTTCTGTTAATCATTTTTATTTTGTGAGTGTTCTGGATTTGTTAGGAATGCAATTCTCTGTGGGATAAGCGAGGAATGTGTAGAAACTAACTTCCTCTTTTGATTTGCCACCTATTTTTGTTCCGTTAGAAATTACATTTTGTAATTCCCCATCAGTAATTTCAATGACCAGAATGAAGTACTTTTTTAGAATAATTATCTTATAGGCATATAGGCATATACATACATATACATATGCCTACATATAGGCAAGGGTTTGCCTGACAGTAATGTTATCTTGTAATTTATTGTAATTCAGCAATGCTCAGTATTGTTTTAAGGTTTATTTGTAAATCCATTTATAATCCAGGAGCAAAGTAGATCTCAAATTAACATGCATAGGGCATAGAGCAAAGAGAGAGCAAGCATGTTAAAACTGCTTCCACTAGTCTTAAATTCAAAAAAGCAACTAGCTATAGAATTAAAGAGGAGTTCAAAATGAACAGCTCAGCTGGATTAATTTCCAGCAGTTTAGCATATCCTAGTGCATGGCTGAGATTTCCAGCACTGCTATAAAGAATGTAATTCTCATTTTTCACAGAAATTAATATAACTAAGCATCTAGGTCCCTGAAATGGCTCTGGAAAAAAATTCTCAGCCACAGATACATAGGTACTAGGTGCAATATCCAGTATGAATCTTAAAGAGAAATGTTAAGCCTGCATAACTAGAAAAGGTTGTTTTTCTTCCGCACTGATATTTTAAGTGATTTTGATAATTAACTCCTGTATACCAGACCCAACCCCAAGTTCCTCTGTTTAGCTAAGACAACATGTGCAAAATTTCCTTGAACAGTTCAGGTCGCTCAGAACTTGGTGTCCTGTGTAGCCTGGCTTGTATCTGTGAACCTGCTCTCATTTCCTTCTCCGTGCTCTGCTTTCTCGCCTTTGTACACTTTTTTTTTTTTTCTTCTTCCTTTCTGTATTCACGCATCTGATGGAAACTGTTTGCTGCTCATTTACTGATAAGAATAGAATTTGTAGCCCCTAATCTCGTTCTTCTTAGCTTTTGCCTTCTCTCTATGGGCTTTACCCCATGATGTGCAAGAAACTGCTTCCACAAGACAAGATTGGTGGATGCAGCCCTCCTCCTTATTACCTTATTCTGCCTTTTCAGCATGCAGCTGGGCTGCGAACTGTGTAAAGATGACTCCTGTTGGGTCTTTCATTCATTTCTAGTAAGAAGCAGGGGATAGGAAAGGAGAAGTAGACTTGTCTGACAGGGAAAGATAGGACTTTAGGCTCTCTCTAACTTTAGCCTTACTCTGAACATCAGCAGATTCATTTTCCCTGAATCTCATAGATTACAAATCAAAAAAGAGTAAGAGACTTACAGCAGTAAGTCCCTTACTAATAAGCCATAAGCCCCTTACTAATCAAAAAATAAAAAAATCAGCAAGTTTTCCCAGTGCTACCAGATCTCTTCCCAAAAAAGCCCTGAAAACATGTATTTTCTGTAGACAGTGCCAGTATTTCTAGGTTGCAGTCATCATACTATTGTGCAATACTCAATAATCTAATTTCCTCTCCTGGTCATGTTCAAAATTAGATTAAGATGATTGCAGCAGGAGCTATATTTCTTACACATGTGTAAGACAGTAGCATAGCACCGATGAGTGTAAAGCTAGCACTTTATAGTAAAAAAGGATCAAAATATCCAAAAGTGAAAGTCCTTGTCAATGAGACAGAAATAAAGTCACAGCTTAAAATAATGGGGGAAACTGTACAAGAAAATATTAGCTTTCATGCTTCCTGTGTCATCTAGAAAAAGAAAAAACATGTCCTTTTTTGCTGGACTACATGCTCCTATTAACGTGCACAAGTAGCAGCCTAGTAAATTTGTATTGTTCTCCCTAGCTGCCACAAAGCCTGACAAATACTTTGGGGTAATGCATCAACACATCAATTAATGATTTGCCCATCCTTTCCAGCTGATCAGGCAGACCCATGCAAATTCATGGCCTGTGACAAGTTTTCAGAATGCGTAATGAACGAGTGGACAAAAGAGGCTGACTGCCTTTGTAAGCCTGGTTACGCAGGCCGGGATGGACTACCGTGTCGGAGCCTGTGTGAGATGGAACCGCATCTCTGTGTCAATGGTGGGACATGTGAGTTAGTTCCAGGAGGAGGAGCTGTCTGCAGGTAAATAAGTGACATTTAACACACACTCTGTTAATGGATCCCCTGAAATGTCTGTTGCATGAAGAAACAGTGCTGAGTCTGTACTTTAAACAGCACAAACTATCTGCTAACAAGCCAAGAACTTGGTAATCAGACACTTTAGACTACATTGCTATACTCTGCCTCAGCACAAATAGATTCACAGAATCACAGAATGGTTGAGGTTGGAAGGGACCTCTGGAGATCATCTAGTCCAACCCCCCGATCAAGCAGGGTCACCTAGAGCACGTTGCACAGGATCACGTCCAGGCGGGTTTTGAATATCTCCAGAGAAGGAGACTCCACAACCTCTCTGGGCAACCTGTTCCAGTGTTCTGGCACCCTCACCGTGAAAAAGTTTTTCCTCATGTTCAGATGGAAGCGTCTGTGTTTCAGTTTGTGCCTGTTGCCTCGCGTCCTGTCGCTGGGCACCACTGAAAAGAGTCTGGTCCCATCCTCTCGACACCCTCCCTTCAGATACTTGTACACATTGATAAGATCTCCTCTCAGCCTTCTCTTCTCCAAGCTAAACAGGCCCAGCTCTCTCAGTCTTTCCTCATAAGAGAGATGCTCCAGTCCCCTCATCATCTTCGTAGCCCTTCACTGGACTTGCTCCAGTAGTGCCACATCCCTCTTGTACTGGGGAGCCCAGAACTGGATGCAGTACTCCAGATGCGGCCTCACCAGGGCTGAGTAGAGGGGGAGGTTCACCTCCCTCCACCTGCTGGCAACACTCTTCCTGATGCACCCCAGGACACCATTGGCCTTCTTGGCCACAAGGGCACATTGCTGCCTCATGCTTAACTTGGTGTCCACCAGCACTCCCAGGTCCTTCTCCGCAGAGCTGCTTTCCAGCAGGTCAACCCCCAACCTGTACTGCTGCATGGGGTTATTCCTCCCCAGGTGCAGGACCCTGCACTTGCCTTTGTTGGACTTCATGAGGTTCCTCTCCACCCACCTCTCCAGCCTGTCCAGGTCTCTCTGAATGGCAGCACAGCCCTCTGGTGTATCGGCCACTCCTCCCAGTTTTGTATCGTCAGCAAACTTGCTGAGGGTGCACTCTGTCCCTTCATCCAGGTCATTGATGAAGAAGTTGAACAGGGCTGGACCCAGTACTGACCCCTGGGGGACACCGCTAGCTACAGGCCTCCAACTAGACTCTGCGCCACTGGTCACAACTCTCTGAGCTCTGCCATGCAGCCAGTTAAAATAAACCATTCACTATGGATAAATCAATTTTGGCCTATTAATATGCATAGACCATCGTGATCTAGTTATTTATTAGAGATTCATTAGAGATGCATTAGAAATTCAGTGTCATTGGCAGAGATGACAACATTGCAATCATACATTCCTTTCAGATTCCCAGATACATCTTGGAAAAATAAAATTATAACATCTTCACACTTTTGCTATTGATTAAATAGTACAATTTTAAGAAATTAAGTTTTTCTGAGCTGAACTAAAAAGGAAATCTATATTTTTTTAAACACGGCTATGAACACCACTGTATGACTCCAGGCCAGCCAGTAAAGCACATAAAGGCTGAGACTGCTTGCAGGTTTCAGAGCTTTCTAGAAAAGAATTGAGGAATAGCAGCTGCTCCTAACTGCAAACGGATTCCATAAGGATTTTTACATGGAGTGACATTAAGACAATATTAAGTACTGCAATAGTACCTGAACACATTGATTGTCCTGTAAAAACATCAAGCGTAATCTCACTTTAAGACTAGACTGCCCAGAGCCCATGTGGAACTCTGTATACCAGACTGGCACATGGTAGTTGACCAGCCAAGTGCGTAAGCAAGCGACAAGTTATGTAATCCTTGTACTTGCTCATTCTCTCTTACTACCAACTTTAGTAGATTAATGATATGTCTCTTAAAGTATTTAAGGTTAATATCAAACAACAAGACCACTGAACAAATTCTGCATATGGTAATTTCACTTTAACAACATAACTGCCATAATTTATTTTCTGCAGCAGGCATCACAGAAAAGATACCGGAAGATTATACTGAATTCGCCAAAGTTACTGTTGAATTCCTGATTTTCGGAGTCACAGCAGTACAGCAGCAGCAGTACTTTGTACTAGTAATTAGTCTGCGATCTAAAGGGGGCCTGTTAAAAACTTCAAAGGGTATAGATTACTGTTCCAGATAAACACACTAAGGAAAAATAACACCTTTCCATTTCAGAGACGCCTGGCTTAGACAGTGTACGGTAATTAGCAAACCATCATTTGGGAGGTCCTGAATGCCATCTGTAGAATGCTTTATCTTATAGACAGGCCATGGACATAGCAGAGATAAAAGTGTTTAAAATAATAAATGAAACTTTGTGAATTATACTAAATTACAATAATTTAGCATCAGTCTCAACCTGACAACTTGTGCAAACTTGTGCAGTCTGCACATAGTAAATTATAACCTACAGTGGAAGCATCTGTTTTAGTCAAGCACTTGTTTTGCTTGTGAATTTACTCAGAACCACACTAGTATTCACTTCCACTAATTTGAAACCCTGTGTTCTCATACATAACAGGGCAATCTTCTCCCTTGCCTTAAGGGGAACTATTCTTCGTAGAACTCCCATTTTAGATCTTGCTTCTCAGGTTAAACATAAACAGAACAGGTGTCAAAGACATTACATTTACAGATTAATCCAAAACACCTCTGAACTTTTAGGGCGCTAGAACATAAACATTATTTCAACTTCATTGTGGGGCTAGCAATTAGTCGGAGTTGTTCCAGATGTGTAATTTACTTAAAATTTGGAGGTGGGGAAAGAATATGGTAGGGTCTTGTTGTTTAACGGTAACACTCATGAATCTAAGAATATTTTCTTTCTTCTATTATCAATCATATTGTTTCATACAGTCATATTACATTTAATTATATTGGGAATACCATGTTTATATTTAATTACAGATTTTCCTTTATTTTCAATTGAGGTACTCTATATTTTCTGCCCTGAAGTTCTGTATATTTCTCTCTTCCTCTCCATATTTTAGATGCCCTGTACGCAGACACAAGTTTTACCAAGGAGAGCGCTGTGCAAAATTTGCTCCAGAACCCATGCAACCCTTCATTTTTAAACCTGTCATTCTTGGCTTTACTAAGCCTTGTTTTTCTTTTCATCATTTTAATTTTTAAGTTAAGAAGAATATGCAAAAGAAATTCTAATTTGGAGTAAGCTGCTCATGATCTTTATCTTCACATTTTTAAATGTTCCTTTTTTTCTTTGTAATTTAAAGTCTTATATAAACAAAAATGTTCTGTATTGTAGAACTCCTACTTTCAACAGCTGCAATTCAGAAAATGCTGTAAGAATTAATCCTGCTTTTGAACATGATGAACCCATAACTAGCTTTTGTCATACGGCTTGTAGCGTAAGTGCTTGTGTCAGTTCTTCAGAGATCATTGATCAAGGAGCATTACACACATTTGAAAACACAGTTCAGCATGGAAGTAAAATGCATGTAAATCCTTTCCTTGTCCCTCAACAAATAGCCGCACCTCAAATAACAGGTCCATTTTCATGTATTAACTCTACAACTAAGTCATATTTGACTCTAACCTCTTGCTTGATAATTTCAGAACTAAAAATACTAATTCATATATTTAATTTTTACATTTACTGCTGTGTAGGCTTCCTAACAGAATTGTAGAACTGCCTTTGTTACAGCTCCTTTGCATGGCTTTGGTGGTCCAACCTATCAGAGTGTTTTTGGTGATTTAATGAAATAATTAATCATCCTGTGCATTTTTTTTTTTTTTTTAACTGTTGTAGGTCACCAGAAGACCAGTTTACCAAGCCAAGACTAACAAGTTAGTCTCTGAAATTCTGCAATTCGAGCATCAGCCAGACAAAAGCAAGGTTTGTGACTATTTTAAAGAGCTTTCAAGTTCTATTGAGTTTCCTATTTGTAGATGTTACCAGGAAGCCTCTCTTCTTACTAGTTCCATATTCCATTTACAACTGAAAAAAGTGTCTGATGTGAATTTGTTTTCTTTTTTCTGTTGAAGATCACTTTTGTTTGGATGCTTGCTATGACAACAATAATCAATTCTGAAGTGCTTTTATGCAAAGTTTTATTATATGCAAAGTGCTTTTATGCAAAGTTTTATGTCATAGTCATATTCATATAATAAGTATTCACCATATTCATATCTAAAATAATGAAAATGAAACTTTATTAGGAGTAACAGATCATTTAAAAACGAGCTTAAAGTTTAAAAACTACGTAGCTTTGGAACAAGCAGGAATTCCAATTTGAGCAGAATATTGTATAATGCTCATATCTTAAACATGTTGTTTCAAGTATGGAATACCCCTTGTACTTGAATAAAAATGTGGGGAGGGGGGGAGAAGGGAGAAAAGCCAAGTCAAGAATTTCTCTAGTTGCCAGACTGTCCCTTAGTTCTGATGTATTTGAGCGTTCTCCCTCAAAAGATGGACCAAAAGCTTTTATCTTGCCATTTGCATTGTTCTGAATCATAGGCTGGTTAGGAACAAGAAGGTTTTACTATAGCTGTTAGTACCCATATCCCTACAGGGTTGCCCTACCTCTAGGTATTAGAGACAGGATACTGGACTACAAAATCTTTGGCTTGAGCCAGTACAGCCATGCTTAGGTAAATACGGAAACAGGTAATTATACCATAGAGAACAATTTATTTTCACTGATCTTGACACAGAGGATTCCTACCCAGATTTGGTCTCTATGGGTACTTCAGGTGAGAGTTTAGGCCGAGCTGACAAGAAGGGGGCCTGGAACACAATGAAAAGATCTACAAGTCGACAAGGACGAGCTGTGAGCTCGGGAGAGCTTGAGAATGAATTGGCTTCTCTCCTAATAAAAGCACTAACATCTGCAATTGTTTTTAAGACCTAGAATGCAGCATTTTGTTACACCCATCTTAAAAGAAGTGTGTGTTGGGGGGGGGGGGGGGTTAGACCAGTAAACTTCACTTTTATACCAGCTGAACTAGTTAAAGTTATTACTTACAAAAGCATTAAATAACTTATGACAAAAATAAATTAGCACAACATGTGTGGGAGAAAACTGTGCCTCCATAATCTGGGCTGTATTTAACTGCCAAAAGTGTATTGACAGAGCTCTTCACAAGATCTAGCAAAGGAAATGCTGAAACTAAGAGCAACAGCTCCATTTCATAATCTGGAACACTTCTTTGGGGACAGGATTTTTATGGCACTTGAATTTTCAGAAGGAGCTGGATGTCTAGAACTCTTAAACTGATTTGAAAATTCCAGCCCAGATCTTTAAAATGATTTTAATTTTTTTTCCAATGCATAATGACACCTTACCTTTTAGGACACCTCAACTACAGTAAGTATAACTCTGATTTTACAAAAGAATATATGAAAATAAACATAAAATTCCAGTAGAAACTAAAAGAACTTCTAATCCCCTCCTAAGCATGAAAAATGTTTCCATTTTCAGCTATAGAGTCACTACATGGATTCCCAGTTAGTTCTCAGAAAAAAAACTGTACCCAGTTAGTCATCCCAGAATAAACAGAAAGTGTGTTTCATGTCCATGTGAAGAACTTGCTCTTCCTTTTTTCTGAGCTCAGTTGAAAGCACACGTTGTTGCAAACAGCTGAAAACCACAGCTACTGCTCTACAGGATTAGGTCTCTGGGAACATTTTGTATCTTGCTCAGCAAGTAGTATAATAGGAGGAATAAAACAATCATGTGAGTCTCTTTCTTTGAGCCAAAGCAGTACTTGACAATGAGCTAGAATTCACACGTTCAAGCACATTCAGACTGAGACATAAGGCAAACAAAAAAGCCCACATCTAGATGGTTTACTACAGTCGAAAGTCAAGCAAGCTAAAGTTCTCTACAAACGATCTTGATTCTCTGCTGCTTAAGTCATCTACACATGTGCTTTCTGCTCTTTTGAGAAGCAGAGTTGAACACAGCTCATTCAAAATGCAACGTTTGTCAGGTAGTATCAGGAGAGAAAGGAAGTCTTTTTTTTTTTCTTTTTTTTTTTTAAACTATTTTGTCAACTGCTGTCCCTTTAGTGACTGCTGTCCATCCCCTATTCAGGGAAAGGGAAGCTGAAAAAGAAGACACTACTTTCAGGTGCAAGGATCTTAAGACAAGCTGTCTGGAAAGTCTGTTTTTTTCAGTTCATCTACTGGATGCTATTCTGTGTGTCATCTGTTTGTGCTTGCACATGGCATTTAGGGTGAATAGGCTTCTTAGCCTAATAAACACCTGTGCTGCGAAAGATACCAGAGAGGAGATGTAACAAACAGACAAAACCTCAGATGACCTAGAAGTATTTGACCTAAAACATCCTGAAAGTATTGTAAATGAAGCACTGGATAAGAAAATGGTAGAATAATTTGTTTCATGATGCTGAATCTAATTGGTATGGCCAAAGGGTGCTCCATTGATGTAATTCAGCTGAAGCCTTTGTGGATTCCCCATCATAAATGTATGAAGCGTCATTCTCTGCTCATCAAGACCAGTTACTGCCAAGTAGCATCATCCTCTGAAAAAGTGACTCTCAGCCACCAGGAAAGATGACTGGAATTAAATTTGAGGAGGAAAAAGAAGAGACTACAATTTGTTTCATATTCATGCCAGTCACTTGGATTATCAAGCAAACAGTATTTTGGACTAAAGAGATATGGCAACAATGCAAGTTAGTCTATTTGAGCTCCCCACCAATATCACAGATTTAGCGTACAGTCACAGGGGAAAGAAGACCTAAAAGAGCATTCAAAGGTGGAAGTGCTCTCTTCTCAGTTCAGTTTTACAAATTTACAAATATGTATGGTAGAGTGGCACACTGCATTCTAATTATTTTATACTAAAAAATACGTCCTTCAAATTATGATGAAATAGGTGATACTTGTTATTTTGTATAGAAACACAGCATTGCTATACCAGGGAGTAAAAATAATAATTCTACTGTAAACTCAATGACTTGTGTAAAAGTAGGTATGTAAAATAGCTTCAAGAATAGAATTAACTCAGTTTTCCTTAGAATGAATTGGAAATTAGCCCAACAGATTTTAGTGAGATCTTGCCTATTAACAGCAGATTAGTAATAATTTTCAAATGCAAAAATGCTTTTTAAATGTCTTATGAAAGTTTCTCTTACAGGTGTTCAAAAAAAAAAAAAGGATGCCTGTGTTATTCAAGATGGGACTTTCAGGTTACATTATGCATGAGAAAATTCAAGGATTACTACAGATTCACCATTTTAGAGAGAAAATCAGTATATATGAAACACATTGTTTCACTAAAGAAAAACAACACCTATTTGACCATGTTTAAAATTTTCCTGTTAAGAAGTCACCAGTGTTAAGATGCATGCATTAAGCATACAGTGCTTACAGGTTTTAATTGTATTTTTATTTAAGAGCCTAGTGCTAGAAACAGATCTTGCTGAAAAGTGACAGTTTGCAATATTGTATGTCACAAACAGTCTGCTAAACACGTAGATAAACCTTTAAAGCAGTTCTACACCATTTTCTTAACCTTTCTACATTCGCTAAAGCGGTGTAAGTGGCAAACATTAAAGCAAGAGCTGTCATTAGTAAGGGTCTTTTTTTATGACCAAAGGCCACATTAAAAGCGTTTGGGAACTTTTTCATTCTCACCTTACAAAACTCAGATTACAAATCACAAACTGGTTGGGGTTTTTGTGAGCGAGTGAGTATGTGTGTGTGTGTGTGTGTGTGTGTGTGTGTGTGTGTGTGTTTTGTTTTGTTTTTTTAATGGCTTCTCTGAACATCACTCAATTTCCTGTTAACATTGTGTGTATTTGCGCGCGTGTGTTTGTGTGTGTATATATACCTCCTCCCGCAGACACACACACTTCACTGCTTAATTGCTGGTGATAAACTCTCTTATCCAAAGACTTCACACTTTTTGCAGAGGCAAAATATCTGCAGTTTTCATCATTTAAGGATATGAGATTTATATTCACAACCACCCAGCAAGTTGATTACATATTCACACAGGCATGCACGCTTAAAACTCGGCATACACACAAATAATTTTGAGAGGTTACTGTTATTTTTTGTAGAAGAAATTTCAGCAGACAATCGGTGGCCATTAAGTATTTTATAGGCTTAGCAATTTGTGTTCAGTGGATCCACAGTCCAGATTCAAGTATGAGTATTACTTTTCCTTGAACATCTTTTTCATGAGCATATACATGTTGCACCAGCGCTGTGTAACGTTCAGGCACTGCTTGCTGCTTGGTTCATACCAGCAGTTGTATTTACAGTTCAAAGCGAGGTTCTACAAAGCTCATGACTATACTGGCTGACACCTCATTCAGATCTGAACTGTGTGGGTATTTGGGATTGTAGCTGATCTCAGTGACAATTCTTTTTTTTTTTAACAGCTAGCCCCACACAATTAGCACAGCAAAGACTGAACTTTAGTTTACCTTATTATCTGCCCTCAAGAGAACTCTTTATGAATTCCAGACAAGTAACTGCACAAACAGGTTTGCCTGCAGAACCAACAGAACTAGAAAATGTGTACAAATGAAAGCAATTCACCAAGAAACCAAGGCTGAGTTTCCACTGCTGAAATATTTTTGATATATTTAACTAAGAAATATGAAAAAAAGAAAAAAAAACAGAAACTGAAGATGCAGTCTTACATAGTAACACTTCAGAGTGGAACCTCACTTTAAAAATACTTCTTGCAGAGCATTGAAAGTCATCCCTGCCAACAAATATTAGCTTTTTGCAGTTGCTCACATAAGTTAAGAATGCTGAAAGCATTCCATCGTTTCCCTTACGACTGTATATATTGTATGTGTTTAGCATATTTTAATTAATACCAGTTTGCATTAGGTAAAAGTAATTTTTAAATGTGTAATTTAATAATGATTATTCATGACTATTTATCATGCCCAACTATTAATTACCAAATATATTTGCTGGATTTAAGTCTTTTGTATTTCAATAAAATATAATAAAACTATTTACTTGAAAATTTCACAGGTTATTGAATTGGTATTTAATCTTACACTAAAAAAACCACTATCTTAGAGTTGGTGTTAAACCATAGTTTAACATAGGAAATAAAGATCATAAAGAAAATGATACAGAACTATAGTTACTAGATATCAAAGTCTGAATTTCTTCAATCATCTTAAATTTGAAAAAAATACCACTCTGATTTGGCCCTTAAAACAGCGAAGTTTCATGATTAATGCATTTTTTGAAGGAAAAAAAAAAAAATTCTTGCAGCTTATAAAGTCCAAGCATCGTAAGCAGTTTCACTAGTCAGATTGGCATAATTGAAAATGAAAGAAACAGTAAACAGCATAGCAGATGATAAATATGTTGGATACCAAAAAAGTCTCATGGTGAAGTGATAAAAAAAAGTAATAAAAGTAAAAAGACTTTTTAAATAAATCCTGAGATATGAGACTAAGCTAACAATATTAGAATTTCTTGATATCAGAATGTTATTTCAGAGGGACATTTACCTTAGAAACTAAAGATAAAATCTTTATTAGAGTAGCTTTAAGCACCATAAACATCTGATAGAAAGGCAGCAGACAGTTCTAGCACAAACATTTCCCTGTCCTTCCCATAACTTAATAAACTCTTACTTATGACACTTTAAATCCTTAAAGACAAAATGCTAAGAGATATGCAAGAGATTTCAACATGGAATGTATTTATTTATTGCTTTTTTAATTTTCAGTACATTATTAGGAGGTCATTTAAATACTTTTAAAATATTTTGGAAAAAAAACCCAAAGGATTCAAATAGAAAAGAAAAACAATCTCATCAGTGGATGAAAGACATGTATTTAATGACCTTATGGTCTCTGAAGTAACATTTTCTAGAATATTTATATTCTTAGGTCACCTACTCAGGACCGTAGCCTAGCATGGTGATTCTCTTCCTCTCTTGTTTTCTGGAGTGTTTTATGCAGAAGATCTCAACTACAATGGACAGCTTTGCTGAGAAGCAGGAAGAAATGTTGTTTTTAAAATCAAACACACAGAACCAAACCAAGACATTTACCTCATCATTTCGCTTTAAAAACAAAATTAAATTTCTCTCTATAACTGTAGCTCAGAAGGGCATTAGCTAACACTATAATCCTACAGGCCTTTTTTTTTTTTTTTTTTTTTTAAACTCAACCAACAGCATCACACTATCTGATGCAGCAGATGGGACAATAAAGACTCTGTAAGCAACTGAATATTGCCTCACATAAAAAAAAATAAATCTGAAATGAACTGAAAATTAACTATATTGCACAAAAAGATTAGCCATCAGCAACACTAAAAGAAGAGGCTGCTTTTAATGGATAGGAAAAATGCATACTACTAGACAGACTAGAACAAACTAGAACACCCCAATTTTTGGAAAAAATCTTCTGCTTGCATTAGGCATACTGCTACAGCAATGCAGAGAAGTGGGAAACATCTCATGTGCAAACGTCCAGCCACCAGTTCCTCTTTCACTATTTCAATGTCAAAATTATTCTTCTGATAACACATATTTGTCAGTCATTTAGTTAACAAAAACCCCCTATATGCATCATGCTATAAAACAAAGGAAAGTTTCCTCTTGATGTCTATCTGTTGATAACTTACTATCAGGAAACAGCCTGCATCAAGCAAATACTGGCATAATAAAAGGAACAGACTGGATTTTTTTTTTTTGGTCGCTCCTCCACAAGTATACATAACAGATCTTATGTGACTGAACACAGTAAGCCAAGAACTTAAATGCAGATAGAAATAAGCATGGGGTGAGGCTCCTCAGCCCTATCAATTCAGCGATCTCCGTCCTTGTGTCCAACATATATGGCCATAGTTTCTCGGAGTGCTAATATTTAAAAATTTATGGAGACTGGAAGTTTCAAGACTTTGCTTCCAATTCAGTAACACAATAAAACAGTAATTAAGCTGCAGAAGTAGTACCTT
This sequence comes from Apteryx mantelli, assembly GCF_036417845.1. Classification (NCBI taxonomy): domain Eukaryota; kingdom Metazoa; phylum Chordata; class Aves; order Apterygiformes; family Apterygidae; genus Apteryx; species Apteryx mantelli. Next base: position 103,696,863 of record NC_089980.1, read on the forward strand.
TAAACCCATGCAACATTGTACAGGTTTGTACGCGACTTGCTAGCCAGCAGCCTGATGCACTCGTCTTTCATCTTACAGCCAAAAATTATTGCTTCAGTGAAGAGTTTGTGTGGGTTACAATGAAAATGTATTTTCTAGGTTGCAATCACATGATCAAAAAAGCAGGCTGTCTATGCAGTGATACTGACCTTGAAAATATACAGTTCAGGAAAGCTGCGATTCCCTGATGTAGCAAATTTATACAGAGTTAGTGCACTACTCAAATGTCTTCATATATATTACAGGAAGGAGTGCATTTGTAACAACAAGCAGACTGTGGCATGCAGGCACAATCGAAGGTCAGCAAGAACATATGCATCAACAGCTTTCTCTGACTGTGCTACAGAGCTGTACCTCCTGAAAATTAATAATCAAGTATATGTATGTATTCAAAAACTAAAGTTTCCAAAAGGTTTCAAACTTAGTAAACTGAAAGGAAATAAGTTAGTGTGAGCAAACTTTGTAACTCTCTAGAGCCAAACTTTGTTTTTTAATCAGGTTGATTATTTAATTGGACATCAAGCTACTTATTTTATATTTCAGTCCTATTGGAGAGATAACAACTATCACATTGAATTTGTTGAAATATGGCCAGCACTGTGAAACACCCATGTAAATGAATAAAATGCGTCTTAAAAACTGTATGAAATTAATAATTCCTATCCACAAAAACTCTTATTGCTAAATAAGG